>NC_143219.1:13349951-13661525 GCF_030267445.1 Bombyx mandarina | reverse complement strand
ACCGAACAGATGATGGAAGGATAAGAAGTCCAAAATTTGGACACAAGCTAATAGAAAAGATAGAGCAAAGCACTGATTCCTACAATACATTAAAGTTGGCCAATATTTAGGTTGGATGAATATCCAGCCCACAACGTGCGTCGCCACCCCGATCATACCTAGTAACAAAACTGCTATTTTAATCCACCCTAACCCTGACTTATCACTAGGATTCGTTAATTCTAATAATAAGAGACCACTCAAGGATATGAGCAGCATCCACTCATACCATCGCGGTATTAAACTATCCCTAAATATCGAATTATAAATAGGTGTGATTGCTACTAATGCTAATAATACCATCAAATATATGTGCGCTGTTAAATACGACATGAACTTAATTATTGGAATCTTATGATATCTATGACCTAAGGGAAGAGAGAACACCATCCAAACTGGTGGACAGACTATAAATGCGAAAAAAAGGAACATAATTTTGATGCCGGTCCATTTGAGACTCCCTCTCCAGAGTTCCTGTAAAAGAACGAGCAAAAATATAATTCGCGGTATGTTTGCATTACGAAACTTTGGTGTAGTAGAGAAGTTACCTATTTTTTACCTGAAGATATCTCTGGACAACTGTGTGGGCGATTACTTCTTTTTGTTCGTTTTCTATTAGAACATCCAAGAATTCAATGTTTCGGTTATCCGTGGCAGTGAGTATATGTCCGGCAGAGTCGGCCCCCGCCGCTAGAGCCAGCAGTTCGGTCGCCATCGCCTCACATTGTTTCCCTGCCGCTATAAGGTCTTTGGCACGCTCCTTTTCCTGTTAAACAATAAGACGCGTAGTGAATACAAATCTAATGTCATTAAAATGTATTAATCATCGCTTACCTTAGTCGATAAATTGATGTAAATATTCGATAACTTGGCAGCCGTGTCGACCGGCGCCGGTGATACCAAAACGAATTCCTCTATAGGAATGTTATTGTGGTTCTTAGAACAAACCATGAGGTTGTAGACAAACCTCTTGTCGTCCATTAGTGATTGAGTATCGTGTTCTTTGTGGAGTAAATATTCAAGAACGTCGTTGTGGTTTTCCGAAGCGGCGAACCATATAGGGGCGCAATTTAGATTGGTCTCACTTTTTGGAGATGCTCCGGATTCACAAAGTAGTTTCACGACGTTCAAGTGACCAGCTTTTGCTGCACAGTGCAATGGCGTCCATCCGTTTTTATCAGTAGCGTTTATTTCTGCTCCTTGACCCAACAAGACCTCAACCATTTGATAATGTCCGTGTGTTGATGCAATGTGTAAACCAGTTTTTCCGTGCCTATCGGTACTGTGTAGTAGTTCTGCTGATCTACTTAGTAGAAGTCCTACTATGGACATATGACCTCCAAAACACGCTAGATGTAATGGATTATAGCCCTGTAAAATAATAAATGCCAATGAAAAAGAATGCGCAAGCTATAAATGGTAATTTTCGTGCAATAATGGGAATGTACTACTATGTGTTCGGTCTTTCTGGTAGTACGGTACTATGGTATACTTTTACTTACATTTTCGTTACTAGCTGCATCCGCTTGGACGCCGGCAGAGTTGAGGAGTAACCGAACCACGTTCTCATTACCGTTATATGCAGCCAAATGAAGAGGTGTCAAACCAGATTCAGCTCCTAATACTGGGACCAATGAAACTCCCGTAGGAGCCTCAGATTTCACAGTACCAGGTACGTGAGATAGAAGTTCTCTTACAGTTTCTGAAAGCATAGATACGTCATCACACAATCATTATATAATGTATTTTATTAAGTTTTCGTAATAAAAATATTGGTTGAATATACCAGCTTGTCCATAATACGCTGCAATATGTAATGGAGTCAATCCCAACTTTTTGCTAGATATCCTTAAAGTATTCGTTGATCTCATAACATCCAATACATTAGTGTGTCCATGCTCTGCTGCCAAGTGTACAGCAGTGAGACCGGCTCTGTTCTCATCAGTACACGATGCTCCGGCTCTCACAAGGACCCTTACAACATCTGCATGACCACCTTCCGCTGCTAATTGCAAAGGCGTGGAATCATTCAGTTTATTTCGTGCTGAAATAACTCCAGTCCTATCAAACTTCATTAATTCCTCGATCACTTTAACAGAGCCTTGTATGGCTGCAATATGAGCGCACGTGTTTCCATCTTTAGTTGTTGCCATTACCAAGTTGGGGTGCTGTTGTAAAAACAATTGAACGACTTCTGAATAGTTATTTTGTGCAGCTGCGTGTATCGGTTTTTGTCCGAGCTCATCGGTCGCATCAATATTCGCACCAAGTTCTAATAGAAGCTTACATACTTCTATTTGACCACTAGCAGCTGCCAAATGTAGTGGAGTTTGCTTTTTCAAGGTTAGAACGTCTATCATAGCGTTGTGGTCTCTAATAAGAAACTTGACTAGATGTGCGTACCCGTTCATTGCTGCCAAATGAAGAGCCGTTCTGCCATTTCGTGCTTTTGAATTTATGAAAGCTTTATTTGTAAGTAGCGCGTCACATACTTGTAGGTATCCGTGCTCAGCTGCCAAATGCAACGCGGATCTGCCTTCGACGTCGAATACGTCAACTCTGGCGTGGTTTGTTAATAATGTATTTACGAGTTGCATATGTCCTCTGTGACAGGCTATTAGTAGAGGCGTCCATCCTATTGAATTTTGTCTGTTGAGCGCTCTGCTGACGTCCGCAGTTGAGATATGCGCGATCATTTCAGTCATGACGTCATTGTTACCAGCAATAGCGCAATAATGAAAAGCCGTTTCGTGGTTATGCCTTGTTTGCAGAGACACATCTGCGCCGTTTTCTATTAAGCATTTGACAACCTGTCTATCTGCTGTAGGTATTTTAACTTCTTCTTTGGTAACTTTACAAGCATAATGCAATGCGCTGGCTCCATCCTCGTCTACCGCGTCTATAAATGCCGTAGACACGCTTTCTCCTTTGTGGTCTTTTACGAATTCTATTAAGTGTCGCACAATATCTGGCATGCAGCTTCGACAGGCCATTTGTAAAGGCGTTTCTCCAGTCTGAAATCGATATTTTGTTTTTTAATGTACACATAGCATGAAGATTTCTCGTAAATTGCAATTTCTTCTGGAAACATTTCATTTAAGTAGTATAAATGGCACCGCTGCGTTCATTGACAGTGCGTTTCCAAAGAACTTTTTTGCCACGTACCATCCGGCTTTGGAATGAACTCCCCTCCACGGTGTTTTCCGAGCACTATGACATGTCCTTCTTCAAACGAGGCTTGCGGAGAGTACTTAATGGTAGGCAGCGGCTTGGCTCTGCCCCTGGCATTACTGAATCCATGAGCGACGGTGACCACTTACCATCAGGTGGGCCGTATGCTCGTCTGCCTACAAAGGCAATAAAAAAATAATAATGTAACAATGAACCATTACCACAACGTCATAAATACAAACTTTAGTTTTCCGTAAAGGGTCTCCACCGTCTTCCAGTAGTAAGACCAGCGTTGCCAGATTTCCAAATTTGGCGGCGACATGTACAGGCGTCATGCCATCTTCTGTCGCCTTGTTTGGGCCAGCCCCGGACTTTAGCAACATGAGCGCGCATTTGTCTCCTGTAATCATTAAAATAACTTAGTAATTCGTGCTTATTTCATTCTCTAATAAAGAGAAGGGAATGTTTCATGTTACTGATGGTAGGACATCTTTTGAGTCCGCACGGGTAGGTACCGATTCCTTGCTTATTTCTGCCGTGAAGTAGTAATGCGTTTCGGTTTGGAGGCTAAGACAACCGTTGTACTGTTAAAACTGAGACCTAAGAACTCATGTTTCGAGGTGGGTGGTGGTATTTACTTTGTAGGTGTCTATGGGCTCCGATAGCCACTTAAACCTCAGGTGAGCCGAGAGCCCATCCAACCATCTAAGCAATAAAAAATAGATGAAATTCGCGCATTTTTTAAAATCCGTAATTACTGATGACCGATTTTTGTTAGCGTGCCCAAATTAAGATCTGGGCTATATTTATAAATTGCTTTCCGGTTTTCAATATTATTCCAGTACAATAGGAATGTTACGTTTACTATAATTTATTTACACAATTTTGTACGTAACTACATAAATAATTATGCTTTTGTAAAAATAGCATCAAAAGTAGCGATAAAACAACGTAGTGAGTTTAATGGTTACTGGAGTAGACATGACATAGACAACATGAACGGCGTCACAAACGACATGAGGTCGATGTCTCAAATTAGTATAACGACGGTCCCAGCCTTCAAAACAGAATGATTCTAGACGGGAAATAAGCAGGGTTGTGTGCAAAGTACATATATGCTTCTGAGATGATTATACCATCAGGTATCCTAGCAGCTATGTGGAGAGGAGTTTCCCTTTGTTTTCCACCTCGAATATGAACGTCTGCGCCGTACCCTAAAAGAGTTTCTACCACTGCCGGCTTACACGACTCAACTGCAATATGGAGGGCTGTGTAGTTATCCTGGTAAACAAGGAAAATATAGAAGTTTTAATGCACAGGGCTATCGTACAATCGCATAGTTAAAAAATGTAGGAAATGTAATAAAACATAACACTCTTTTTCGAACTTTACTCCAAATTATTTTGTGGCGGGTAGCTATCATACAACGCAAAAGATAATTGACAGTTGCCTGAATCTCGCTTACGACATTTTCAAATTAAAGCGCATATATACAAGTTCCGAACAACAACATTCGGACCGTCGGTCTATCGAGCAAATATCACCCGCTCGGTGGAAGATCTTCCCTTTGTCGTATTTCTTCTTCGATCAATAATAGTATTATTGATCGAAGTATTTCTCCCCAAAATGTCATGTCGTTTAAATGATTTCATTTATAGCAGAAGAATAGAATCAAACGTAAACACAAAAAGGGCTATTTCACAAAGCAGTTATATATATATATATTGTAATATTGTAATATGTAATTATACTATTCGATTGCCACGCAATTGTCTATTGAAATTATGTACAAAAATTCGGCATGGATAGCAATGATAGTATACGGGAATAATTAGCATAGTGATAAAAATACTAGTTAGTTTAGAGTAATTAATTTCACTATGGTACCGCTTATTTTAATTGTAGACGTTTTATTAATTGTTTTAGCGCTATCTGAGAAGAATAAATAACTCAAGATACCTCTTCGTAATTACAGTAATATAATCGTATGACGTATGACAATAGTCGACAGTACTATTGAACACTTCAGTTGCGCATCGAAACTAACACGCACTTTGAATAGTGTTTTATTACGTCTTTTTTTTAATTTCAAAAATTGAATAGTTGGAGCTTTTTGACACCATGACTGTATGCTTGTTAGCTAATATTACTATTATAATACGGTATAATGTATTGAAATATTCAATATTATATTTATAGTTTTGTTAGGAGTCATATCATAATTAATAGCTATTATATTTTTATAATAAGAATCTGATAGTTTTTTTGTTCTTATAATAGGGGTTAAATTATAAAATTGCCGTTTTATTGTAATAGGTACTTCGAATTGACATAGAACCTTCATGGTTTGAGATTTTTGAGTGAAACTTTTTTCAAAGGGTACCTATGAGGTTATTCTTTTAAAAAATGTGCAACATTCGATTATCGACTTTCAGCGTTTTTTTTTATACAGCTTAGAAAAGAAAGATGGACTTCGAAAATTCGGGTGATTTTTGAATACGAGTTCTGAAGCGGAACTAACGCTGCAGAAACAGATCGCAATATCAATGTTACGTTTGGAGAGGGGACTGCTAATGAACGCACCGTGCGACTTTGGTTTAAACGCTTTCGTGGAAATTTTGATTTGTAGAACGAACCACGTCGAAGACCGCCCACACATGTGAATAACAATGAATTGAAAGAGATAGTGGAAGCCGATCCCAGTCAAACTACCCAGGAATTAGTGTCATGGCTTAACGTTACCTTACCAACAATATTGACTCATTTGTCGTCAAATCAACAAAATAAAAATAAAAAAAATATGAAAAATGGGTGCCTCATGATTTGCCTGATCTGCAGAAAGAAATGCCTGTTGAAACTTGTGTTGCCTTCTTGAACCGATACAGAAATGAATGATGATTGATTGAATTGTAATTTGTTGTACTGTTTCTCGGGTATTGAATGTTTATATTTAATTACCCTTCAAGAAGCTGTTCTAAAAATTTGTCTGCCGGCTCATTATTTGGTGAGTATGGTGGACGACGCAATATTTCCTTATAACTTAGAGACCGTCTGTTGTGTCGTATGAGGTCGAGCATGTCGTGTAGGAGTAGCGGCGACGAGCGATTAATTAAGACTGGCCGGAGATTAGCGAGCTTCTCCATAATTGTGTCCAGCTCCTCACAGTATCACACACATCCGCAGTAATGCGTAAGTGCCGTTTGGCAAGGATCTAAGACTTTTTTATGGGTAATTTTTCATTTGAAACAATGCCTAGATGCTGAACCGGGGTATAAAAAGCATGATGATCGCTTATAACTATCAAAAAGAAACCATTTTTCGTCGCAGGTGACATTTACTGATAAAGTTTTTTTTATCTTGTCAATTTAATGCAAATGGACCAATGTTGTTTTGATGCTAACGTTGAAAGTTGCTGATAGCTCAGCGGTAGATTGAATTTCGTCAGTTTCGTTAGCTGCCTTTAATTCGTCGTTGATGTCTTTAGTTTTCGGGCGACTACGGGGTTTATTTTTTAGATCACAATTTCTTTTTTTTATGATCGAGGGATTACTTGTGGCCTGGAGGCCTTTCCAGTTTCACAAGGACAGGTGGGCGAGCAAGGGCTCAGCCAGGAGGGGTAGGATTTGCTAACAGCTACCCGAGCACCTCCAAGGGTCACAATTTTCATTACGGAAGCGTTTAAACCAATGTTGTATTCACTTCGTCCTCTTCATTAATGTTGTGAGTCGTTTGTGTGGCTTATCTACTTAGACGGAGCTCGTATCCATAATTATTCATATTTCCATTGCGTCCATATTGGTCAAAAAGAAAAAAATGTATTGAAAACAAAACACTAATCAATACATAAATGAATGAATAACGAAAATGGAATTCTATATTTTTTAAATAAAATTCATTTGAATTCAGTATTTATTTGCCAGCCATACATAAATTACGTTTTAAATTGCCAGTATTGCAAAACGGCAACTTCATAGGTAAATAAATATCTGTTAAATAAATGCTAATTAAGATAATTCTTGAAAAGGTTTTGACCTGCGTATCAAAAGATCCAGATATCACACGAAAGGAAGGCTTAGTTAAGAAACAATAACTAGCTTACATTGGTCGTGACATCAACACTTTCCCCTTTCTGCAACAGCGTATTGATGATCCCAACATGGCCATAACGAGCCGCTGTGTGGATACTCCGCGCTCCATCCTGCAATTAGAAAAAGTACATCATATATTTTATAGGGTATTACTTGTGGAATTATGAAACGCCCTAAGCTAGTAATTCATAAATAGCAGTATAAATAAAAAAGTAAATACCATATGTATGTATGGTATTTACTCATATTCATACATATTGTATTCATTTACTGGTTGTAGGATTTCTTGTGAGTCCACGCGGGCAGTACCACCGCCCTGCCTATCTCTGCCGTGAAGCAGTAATGCGTTTCGGGTTGAAGGGTGGGGCAGCCGTTGTACTATAAAAACGGGGACCTTAGAACTCATGTCTCAAGGTAGGTGGCGGAATTTACGTTGTAGATGTCTATGGACTCCGGTAACCACTTAACATCGGGTGGGCCGTGAGCTCGTCTACCCACAAAAGCAATAAAAAAAGGTTGTTAGGGTAAAGGCAAAAGTGTACGCATTAGCGCTCATAATGTTCATTCACCAATCACCAAATTGGCGCGAGTACGCGTAGTCTTAGTCTACGGGCACGAAATTTGCGATGGCTGAGCGATGGCGGCAGCGGGGCGATGCGACACGGAGCGGGTAGGCAGCGATATCTCGCGCGGGCACGAAACAAGCTGACGGGCAGTCGCGCTTGAGCAGTGTTGTGCGAATCATGAGTTTACGTCGAAGAGAACTATTGGAGCCTAGTCTCCTATTGAGAGAATTATTATTACCTAGAGATTGTGTTCATCCAATAAATCAACGAAGACGCAATTTGGGAGAATTTTCTACGCTTTATTACGAGCTAAGGTGTCATTCAATGAAATTTTAAATTCCTTGTTAAATTATAAATTCCTCATTATCAATTTCCATTACTAAAATAATAACTGAACACAACACTGTGTACCCGCGCAAGCGACGAAACCAAAGTAGTTTGTTCTCGTCGCTTCCGCGTCGCCGTCGCCCCATCATCGCCCGTACATCGCTCGATCGCCCCGCTCCGCCATCGCCCGTTTCGTGCCCGTCCCCATACTGTGCAATGCTTTTGTATACATCGCCGTCGCGCCGCTGTCGCCATCGCTCGGCCATCGCAAGTTTCGTGCCCGTAGACTAAGTGAGTTTATATCGCGTTATGCTGCGTTATGTGTGTGAAGTGAATATAATTCGAGAGGCTTTCTTTTCCCCACGTGATTTTCAATTAACGGCCGTCTGGTGTAGTGGTGAGTGACATGGTCACTACACAAGGGGGTCGCGGGTTCGAATCCCGCCAAGGGAAGATATTTGTATGATAAATATAAATGTCTTTTCCAGGGTTATGGATGTATATTAAATATATGTATGTGTATAATAAAAATCTTACATTTACATCCGTTATCTGGTACCTGTAACACAGGTTCTTTACGAACTTATCACGGGGTCGGTTAACGTGGCGTGATTGTTAATAAATATTTATTTATTTATTTAATTATAAAATACAAAAACATATATATTTATTTATGTTCTTTCAATTAAAAATATGTACATGTTTAGTATTATGATTAAGTTTTTTTTTTCCTACCTAAGCTGAGAGGATCGGAAACGCGACCCACTGAGAAGATCCGGCGAGAAACTCAGTGGGCTGTGTGTGAGGGTTATGTTGATGATAAATTAGGTTTCATTCGGGCTAAGCGAACTTAATCGTTCACTATTTTCGTGTTCTCGTCGCTGTTCCTGGATACGCTGTATTGGTGGTAGGACCTCTTGAGAGTCCGCGCGGGTAGGTACCACCACCCTACCTATTTCTGCCGTGAAGCAGTAATGCGTTTCGGTTTGAAGGGCGGGGCAGCTGTTGTAGCTAGCTATACTTGAGACATTAGAACTTATATCTCAAGGTGGGTATCGCATTTGCGTTGTACATGTCTATGGGCTTCAGTAACCACTTAACACCAGGTGGCATGTGAGCTCGTCCATCCATTTAAGCAATAAAAAAATAGAAGGTAGCTACAGAGATGCGAGTTAATGGCGGGCCAATATTCGGATGAAAACATCGAAATGGTATAAAATCACCATCAGGGGGGCCGTATGCCCGATTGTCTGCAAGGGCAATAAAAAAAAAACTGGATTATTTTCTTGTAACTCTGCCAAAATTTACCGTCAATACAACCTAGCTTTGTCTTTCGTAACATACATGCTGTATAAATGAATTAAAAATGAAAGACCTCGGTTACGGCATTGAACGATTCAACCTCATGTTTATTTTATTCGTATTACATTACTGACTTTCAATACTTCATAGTCGTGACGGTTGCCAAGACAAAATCGAGTGCATCACAATTGTGTGGAGGATCTTTTGATGAGTAAACTTAAAAGGCTTTAGCGGTATGTTAATAAATAAATTATTGTTTATTATTATATATTATTAAATTGTTCGGCCACATCGCTCGTAGTGGCCCCGATAACTTAGAGGAGCTGATGGTAGTTGGTCAGGTTGACGGGAGAAGATCACGCGGACGCTCACCTACCCGCTGGTCTGATCTGGTAAAGACGCTCACCAGCCTGCCAATAACCGAGGCTATAAGGACCGCCGAAGACAGGAAGACGTGGGGAAGCATTGTGCATCGAGTGGTCCACATTTCAAATTAGACACGACCTTCAGAAATGAAGAGACCGACTCAGAAGAAGAATAAATAAATAAATATTCAGTGGAACTGCACATTATAGGTTAACGATCTCGACGATCATAGAACAGAAGATCTTTGACTAATGCCTGAATCGCGTCAACGACATATTATTCAAGATAAGCTTGCATGTATACAAGTAACCAACTATAACATTCGGGCCGTCGGTCTACTAAGCAATTTCACTCGGCCAGTGGAAAATCTTCCCTTTGTCGTTTATCCACAAATGATTATTAGCAAACAATGTAAAAGTCAAACTGTATTGCCTGTTTTACCCACTGACTTTTACAGTTTTTTCTCAGTGGGTCGCGATTCCGATCCGATAGTAGATTCAGCGAAGCACTGCTCTTGCTAGAGCTAGTGTTAGCAATTCTCTCAGGTTGAGCCCGTGAGCTCAGCTACCGGTCCGCGCGAAGTTGGAATAGCCCCTTAGGCTACCAACGGTTAGGCAGGGAAAAAAGTTATTGTCTGTTGCGTGGATATTCAGTTGCAAACACGTAAAATATGATGTACCAATTACGGCTTAAAGTAATATTCATTTTTTTTTTTTTTTTTTTTTATTGCTTAGCTGTGTGGACGAGCTCACAGCCCACCCGATGCTAAGTGGTTACTGGAGCCCATAGACATCTACAACGTAAATACGCCACACACCTTGAGATATAGTTCTAAGGTCTCAGTATAGTCACAACGGCTGCCCCACCCTTCAAACCGAAACGCATTACTGCTTCACGGCAGAAATAGGCGGGGCGGTGGTACCTACCCGTGCGGACTCACAAGAGGTCCTACCACCAGTAAAAAGTTTGCTTCATCAAACGTTTCACTGCAGCTCAATACCCTAAGTTCCACTGATTGCATTGCGGTAGCGATGGTCACATAAAAGAAATCTGGCAACAACTTGAATCGTGCTAGCGACATTCTTACGATAGCCTTGCTTATATGGCTCTGTGATGTCTACCCTAGCAATAACTGAAGTTTTTGTAAAAGGCGTTTTTTTTTCTACCTATGCTCATATATATCCTTGAGAGGCCATTTCAGCTTCTCCTTGACGTATAGGTCAGCTTAAGGGGCTCAAACCGGGAGTGTTGCTAACACTGGCCCTGGCAAATCGCAGAATCTACCACCGGATCGGAAGCGCGACCCACTGAGAAGATCCGGCGAGAAACTCAGTGGGCTGTGTCTATGGGTCAATTTACTCGTCGAGCACTTCGTCGCCAGCGACGGGTTCGGCGAGGACGCTGGCCGGTGCTTGAGGTACCTAAAAGCACCGTTAGTGGATCGAGAAGATCCGTAATGACGTGTTTAGGGCTAAAGGGACTTAGGTTCGCAGCAGTGTTCTTTATGAATCGAACAAAGATACTGCGATCGTTATATTACATTGCCTTCAGAATCCGCACGGTTAGGTACCTCCTGCCTTGGAGTTTCGTATGGAGACGGCCGATCTAGAGTCGTCAACTATTGCCTTCACGACATCGTCGGCAGGGCCTTCTTGGAGAGAGCTGCGCGTTTGATGTACTACTGACCTTGGAATACCTTGCTTGGGCTCTATCTCGGGCAGGTGGATCTTTAACATCTTTGGCCACCGGGGGAACATCGTCAGAGGTTTGGCACCCGGCCATCCTGCATTTGAGTTGAAGGATAAGACGATCTCTTATCGTCCACACCTTACCATACACAACACAAATGAGATTTCGATAGTCACTTAAAATCAAGAGGGTCATAATTTCGTTAATCCAAATACTTATAAATAACGGTATGGCACATTCGAGTGAGGTCGAGATTTCTTGAGTTCACAAACATAACAAAATATTTTGTCATTTGTACTGGAGTAGATTTACCTATATTTTCCATTAAACCGAAGCGTATAACTACTTTACCGTGAAGAAAAAGTAGTACATGATGAATGCTATAAATTGTGAACCCGCATATATACTATGATACAACAATCTTCCGTCACAAAATAATCACTTTGTCCTGTTTGAATGGTTTTTCTACTACTGCAATTGTGACTTAGATGTTTCAAGGCAGGGGGACATTAATTATAACACATTTTACCTCGCAATACCAAGAGAGCAGAATATACTCAAATAGAAATTACCTAACATCTGAGGGCCCTATTATGCCAACTCTAAATTGGTTTTCTGTTGAAAAATACACCACAGTATAACGTAATAGGTGCTTCAAAAACTATTTCAACTGAAATAAAACGTTATTGAAACAAACAAAAAAACAAAATGCGTTTTATTTCATATACCTAATACAATAATATTACCCGCACAATATTTTTTTATGTAAATGAATACATATGATGAATGTACAATTTCAAGCTGAAGCATTTTTCGACCGAAATCCTTTTACGAAGTATTTGTATTTTTCAAAGAATGTATCCCAAAAAATCATTCTATCTTCGAAAAGTCCAGATTTCAACTCCATTGCTGTATCTATATTTAAAGCGTAAAAGGAGTCTTTCGATATTGGTTTCCATATAATTGGCAGTAGTTCTGTTGGGACAGGTGTAGGGTTTCTGAAAAATGTGTATTTTCGGACGTTAATATTGTGGAATGAGACCGAAGATTATATATTTATTTGAGTTCCGTGTCTCAAATACATTTACGTCAGGTCCATCCCTTTCAGTTTTTACATGTTTCATGTATTTTATGACTGTCACTAACAAGTTTTCTCCCATGGAGAAGATTAAAAGTGCTACATTGATAAATTTTATAACTCAAATCCAAGCATCCACAATATGCATTCGTAGAGCTTTGGAATTCTTTGGAGACATTTCTCGGAGGGTCAGGGAGGATCACAATCTTGAGAAGCTGATAGTGACTTGCTAGATAGAGGGCAAGCGTCCTAGAGGATGGTTGGACCAAATTCGACCTAGAGGATGGTTGGACCAAACTCCACGAGGCCAAGGATCACAGCAGATGGAGAACAATTGTACACGAGAGATTGACGCAACGGGGGAGTTACGACTCTCAGTAATGAGGAGAACAACGAAAGGTGGAGGATAACTTAAAAGAGGTTTGTTAGAGAAGAGAAGCTTGCTATTATTTGTGCAATATTATGATTAACTCGAATAAAAGCCACCAAATATACCTGTAATTTAAAAAGAAAACATACCCTGATTTAACAAAGTTTGCCCAAAGTGTGGTAATTCTATCAACAATTAACATGTCTTCAATGGTAAGGGTCTTATCCATAAATGATATGTCAAATAGATATCCAATTTCATCTGCATGAAACGCTCCCATACCATTTAAATTAAAGGTTTTTTTCAAAAAATTCCTATTCCCGTCATACGAAAATAAGTAATTGTATACTTTTTTTGCACCATTGTCAATATATTTCAAAACATTTCTTTTTGTTGGATGGTAGTAATAAAAATCCGAGGAGAATTGTACAATGTTATTCTCTACCTTATCAATCTTTTTTTCATTTCCGATGTATTGTTTCTTCACAATTTCTTTTGTATTCAATAAATGTTCGTCATCAAAATTGAAAGCTATTTGTAAATGATCCTGAAATATGTCAAAGTTTAGGTTCTTCTTCCCATAATAGTTGTGCGCTCGTTCATTGTTAGTGTTTCCAATTAAAATAGACATGCCTTCAACTATCGGAATATTTAAATTTATTGGATAATCAGTTAAAAAATTTTGGGCTCCGCTAAAATGATTTTCATTACAGCAATAAAATTTTACATCCAATTCCACTGCAGCATTAATAACGTCTTTATAATTTTCTTTCGATAAGAAATCTATAGCTAAATCCAATTGTGCTGTTTTAAATCCTAGTCTTTTTGCTAGTTCAAACGCTACACTGTTGTTAGGTTTCGCCATTATTTCAGGAAAATATGAGGTCCCGCTTTGTATTATAACCTTGTCAAATAATTTTTCATTTATATGCAGCGAATGGAGCAGCAAATCAACGCCCGAAGCGCCGTAGCTATGCCCCGAAACTGTTATTCTATCTTTATCGCCGCCAAAAACTCCTATATTTTCTCTAACCCAGACTATTGCCTTTTTTTGATCTTTTAAACCTTGATTACCTATCGCATTCGAAGAATCAGTGCATAGAAACCCGTAAGGGCCGAGCCGATAATTTACTGTCACAAGGATTATTTCGTGTCTAACTAAATATTTTGGTCCATATAGGTAGCGGCCTGCAAAACCGATTTCAAATGTTCCTCCGTAAAAATAAATCAGCACAGGCAAGTTGTTGTTTAAAGATTTCGGCACGTAAATATTTAATCGCAAACATTGCATCTCTCCAACGATAGTATTATTGAATTCTTCTTTTTGTGGACAGGCAGTAGAATCGTCGAACGCTTCGTATATTTCGTTAAATGGTAGTGTTGGCAAAGAATCCTTAAAGAAATGGTTAAATTTAACAGAAATCATCGTTTAAATTCACTATTCTAATTTCGTGATGAACAATTTTCAGTGTTTCTGAAAGTCACTTAACGTAAAAACCACGATTACCTTATCGACATAGTTAATGTCAGCATGTTCGATGATCAATTGAGCATCTTTTAGCAAATAAAACATTAATAATGTAAATTTAATTGAAACTTACCCCGAACGGATTACTTTCATTGACTAGAGCGTAGGGCATTCCCAGGAACATAGTATAACTTCCATCGTCTGATTTTAGACCTTTGATCATACCATTTTCTATTTTCACAAACAAAACTTCATCAAATGTTTGTCTTTCAAAATACTTGTAAACTGTAGCAGCTAAGACTATTAGTATAGCTATCTTTCTCATAGTGCTGCTAACTATATAAAAATGTTATTTCTCTCGATTTTATTTTACTTTGTGTAACTCATTGATATGTATTAATTCAATTGCTGTTTTTTATTTTATCTTAATAAGAGTCGTTTAAGATGGTAATACATCGGTAAAATTATTCTTCAGTGCTTTTCGTTCGCTGAATCGTAAATTAAGTTAGTGAATAGTTATTTAATAGAATATTTAAACAAATTTTAATAAAAACGTGTCAATACAGCACCCAGCCACGAAGCGAACATTCAATCCGATTTGAAAAGCGGGACAATCGTTTCACAATACAGTTGAAAGTACGACCTGACCTCTTAAGGTAAATGACTGCAAAAACCCGTCGGTTACCTTACCTTTTTGAAGTCGTCGTGGCCTAAAGGATAAGACGTCCGGTGCATTCGTATGTAGCGATGCACCGGTGTTCGAATCCCGCAGGCGGGTACCAATTTTTCTAATGAAATACGTACTCAACAAATGTTCACGATTGACTTCCCCGGTGAAGGAATAACATCGTGTAATAAAAACCAAACCCGCAAAATTATAATTTGCGTAATCACTGGTGGTAGGACCTCTTGAGAGTCCGCACGGGTAGGTACCACCACCCCGCCTATTTCCGCCGTGAAGCAGTAATGTGTTTCGGTTCGAAGGGTGGGGTAGCCGTTATAACTATACTGAGACCTTAGAACTTATATCTCGAGGTGGGTGGCGCATTTACGTTGTAGATGTCTATGGGCTCCAGTAACCACTTAACACCAGGTGGGCTGTGAGCTCGTCCATCCACCTAAGCAATAAAAAATAATAAAAAAAACAGATTTTTCCTAGTAAATTTTCCTGATTGTGGCGCCGAGAGTCGTGGGCCCAATTTGTGATTCGTGAAAACATTCGTGTGATGAAAATGTTTATTTACTCTTTGTCTGGGTATTTATTATATACATAATATGTATATATTTAAACGTATATAACGTATGTTAGTTCCTGGTACTCATAATCCCATGAAATCCTAATTTTGAGCCGGATGGGCGAACTCGATTTGTTTTTTTAGTACAACACGTCATTAAAGTTTGTCTGAATTAAGCTTCGATTAAAATAATTTTTGTTCTTACACGGGTGGGGAAACATACACTAACCGGTCATAACTAAATTGTAACGACTGAAATTCGCGATTATTTTTCACGAGTAAAGAATATAGGCCAGAACATAAAACTTTATTGTAAATTATTATTATTTTTATTTTTTTATTGCTTAGATGTGTGGACGAGCTCGCAGCCCACCTGGTGTTAAGTGGTTAGTGGAGCCCATAGATAACTACAATATAAATGCGCCACACAGCTTGATATATAAGTTCTAAGATCTCAGTATAATTACAACGGCTGCCCCACCCTTCAAGCCGAAACGCATTACTGCTTCACGGTAGAAATAGGCGAGGCGGTGGTACCTACCCGTGCGGACTCACAAGAGATCCTACCACCAGTAAATTATATTACACAAGTATTATAAAATAAATATAAATAAAAGCATTATATTACTATTACACAGGATAAATAATTCGACAAGGACGAACGTAGGAAAAGCGAAGCTATGCACCGCCAATAGACCGGAACACGCAATACTATAAAACGATTCAGTTTCGTGCCTAAACGTTATTTCTAGTGTTTATGCGGAGAAGAGCCCTACTGCACTAATTTCTAAAGGAAAATAATAATTGTTTTTTTGTTTAATAATTGTTTTTTTTATTGCCCTTGTAGGGAGACGAGCGCACGGCCCACCTGATGGTGGGTGCCCATGGACTTCAGCAATGCCAGGGGCAGAACCAAGCCGCTGCCTACCGCTTAATACTCTCCACAAGCCTCTTTTGAAGAAGGACATGTCATAGCGCTGGGGATACACCGTGGAGGGGAGCTCATTCCATAGCCGGATGGTGCGTGGCAAAAAAGACCTCCGGGAACGCACTGTCGATGAACGCAGCGGTTCCAGATAATATGGATGAACAGGGGTAGATCCAAGCCGTTGCCTACCGAGCCAAGCCGCTGCCTACCGAGCCAAGCCGCTGCCTACCAAAAATCTTATTTATCAGTGCGCTTAGAATGTTATATTATAATCTGTCAATAGTGTCTTTTCAGATACATAGGCGGCACTGAAAATTTCGGGAATTAACGAAGTGACACAACATTACTATTTAAAAATGTATTTATTGCTTTTCGAAGTATTCTCCGCGAAATTTGACACATTTTTCCATACGATGGAACCAATCATTGAAGCAACCATTCCATTCGGAAGTTGGGGTCTCCAAAATGGCCGTTTTGTAGGCGTCCACAGCTTCTTCAGGTGATGAAAATCTCTGTCCACGTAATTTATTCTTTATTTTAGGGAAAGTATAGAAATCATTAGGGTCGGGGCTGTACGGCGGATGGTCTAATAATTCTATGTTTTCTTGCTCTAAAAACTCTTTTGTTCTGTGCGCGGTGTGAGAGCTCGCAGTGTCGTGATGGAGGATGATGCAGCGGTTGCAGTTCTCTTTACGGAGTTCAGAAACGACCTGTGGCAAACAAATGCTAGCATACCATTCTGCATTAACCGTTCTTTGTCCCTCAAGAGGAATAGTCGTAACATGGCCGGTTTTGGAGACAAACGTGGCCACCATTTTTTTTGCAACACTCCGTGAACGAACAATTTTTGTTGGCTTTAACTCATTTTCGAACACCCAAACTCGTGACTGGTTTTTTGTTTCGGGTTCGTACGCGTATATCCAGGATTCGTCACCTGATACAATGTTGTATACAGCATTTGAGGATCCTGCGTGGAATCTTTCGAGAGTTCTGACGCACCAAGTAACGCGAGCCGCTTTTTGCTCTTCACAGAGCGAATGCGGTATCCATCGGGAAAACAACTTTTTTACACCTAATTGTTCATGCAAGATTATTTGTATTTGACTCATGCCAATGTCTAAAGTTGCCTGAATTTCGCGGTATGTCACATGTCGATCTTCCTCAATCAGCTTACGCACAGCATCAACGTTTTCTTGGGTGACTGCAGTTTTTGGACGACGTTGACGGGGATCATCACTGACACGTCCACGTTGAAACTCAGCAAACCAGCGATAAATAGTGGTTTTGGATGGGGCTTCATCACCAAATGCAGAAATCATCCGGTCAACACACTGTTTTTGTGTTAAACCACTTCGAAAGTCATAATAAATCATCGCTCTTGAATTTTCTCGAGTCAATTCCATTTTCTCAACGACTAAACAAGTTTGACAAAACCTCGTGACAAGACCGAGAATCTTTTTTTAAATAAATAAATGGTATTCGATTTTTAAAACCAAGGAGTTTTCAATTAAAAAGATTTTAATATGACAGGAACAGTGGAAATATTCCATTCCCGATACTTTTACTCGTAGCCGTTATGACATGAAATGTGCCTTAGATGAATACTTCATCTTTGATATATGAAATATTTCGCAGTTTTAGTTTCAAGTCGTATGAACTAATGTGTTTTTAGCAAATATTAATCTCGCGTTGAACATTAGGGGAAAGAAAATGTCACTGAGAAATTTTAAGTGTTGTTCTAGGTGTTTTAAAAAATATGGATAAATTGGTGAATGAGCTCATGGCCGTTAAATGATTACCGAGGGTGTGTAGACAGCACGAGGAGAACAGCATTATCTACCCTGACAATTATGTCTCAATTATGTGTAATGGACGTTCCAACCTTCAAATGGCTGCGTCCCGATATTTATTTGGGGCCTTAGGCACGTGGTCCCTACCCTCATGGACTGACAATACGATCTTTTTGTAGGCAGGGGCTTGGTTCTGCTCCTGGCATTACTGAAGTCCATGGGCGACAGTAACCACTCACCATCAGGTGGGTCGTGTGCGTCTGCCTACACGGGCAATAAAAAAAATCTACCTGTAATGCATAGCTTTACCTTGTTGGGCATGTGTAGGTAGACGCCTTTCTTGAAAAGCATCATGGCGCAATCCGCGTGGCCGTTGAGTGACGCAATGTGCATCAAAGTGCTGCCGTCCTTGGTCCTCTCGAAGATCGAAGCCTTAAACTTGTCTGCCAGTAGTTCGATGATGGCAGCGTGACCATTCTCCGCTGCTAAATGCATTGGGGTTCGATCTGTGGAGAATCATAGCAGGTTTTACCTTGTCTTTAATCAAATGCTGACTTTTTGTGTTTTAATGAATGGATGAGGTAACGGCACACCTGGTGTTAAGTGGTTACCGGAGCTCATAGACATCAACAACGTAAATGCCGCCACCTAATTTTGGCATGAGTTCTAAGGCCTCAGTTTTTACAGATCCGTCATAAATGGGTACAACCGTCTTTCTCTTCTTCGTAGCTGTTGTATCAATGCAATCGAAATTACAAAATTATGAATCGGTCTGCCTAACCGCTACTGTCACTACTGATTAAGACTCTTAGTTTGAAGAACTCGGAAGGTGACTGGAACAATGTAGCGATTCCAAAATAATGAAGCTGTCATATTAGGGCCCTTAGGAACGGTACAAATATCAAAGGAATCAAAATCATTTCAGAATTGTAATGATGCATACAATACGAATGATGGAATGATGGGCCATCGCGTGAGAAGCGCTATTAGCCGATAATCGAACTCGAGTATTTCAAGAAGGAAGTCCACTTAACATGTACCTATCGTAATTACTGCACTGTATCTGGACATCGGTTTCAACCCGTCTTCAACACAATACCTAATTTAAACGACAAAATCTCACCCTCATTATCTGCAATCGCAGCGTTAGCCCTGACTCCATAGAAGTACTTTACTAAAGGCTCATCGCCTTCAGCTGCGGCTATATGTAAAGGTGTTTGTCCAGCGCCATTCGTAGCGTCGACTACTGCTCCGTAGTCCACTAAGATTCTGGCCATGTCTACGTCCCTCCTTCTGGCAGCTAGATGCAGAGCGGTGTCACCGGCAGGGGTTGTCGCCTGGGTAGATTCGGTTAAGCGTATGGATTGGTGCAAAATTGGAACAGATCATGAAGTCAATAAGGCAGGAGTCGACGACTGGGTAGATTGGGTTAAGTGTATGGATTGGTGTAAATTGGAACAGATCACAAAGCTAATAAGCTGATATTGTACGAATTTACTGACATTATGTTCTTCTAAGAAGAATTATTAAAACGAAGTTCAGGCAAATGTGATCCCTCCGAGGCCCAAGCTTCGTTAGGGATTGCCATCCCACCTATTTCTGCTGCAAAGTGGTCATTCGTTCCATTTTGAATTGTTTTGTTTTGATCTGTGTCCGTGACTTGAAGTTTCAAGTCAATTTCAAGTTTATTTGTGAGAATTATCTACTTCTACTAATGTCCTATTTTCCATTAGTTCTAGTGTTTTTACATCGCATTCTTTTTTTCTATTTAACTTCCTCTAAACTTCCGCCTAATTTTTGTTTTGAGCACAGTAATAGATTGGTAGCATCGTCTCCCCTATTTTAGCTACGAATCACAGGTTCACGTGTGGAGAGCGAGTTTTCTTTTATTTTAGTAACACATGCTTCACTTATTTCTAGAAGGGCGATAACAATTGCCTCATTGATAAAATAAATTTTATTTTAATTCAGGTAAGCTTACACATACTCTTATATCGTTATGACTTTAGCATAGATGTAAAATGCAGTTTTAACTCAGATAGATCGATATGAAACTGGGGGCTTTCCTTTTTCCAAATGGCGTTAATGAAAGTACATAACAAAATCTATTAATATTAATGTATCGGTTCATTTAATAAGGATAACAGCTCTGCGTTACGGGGCTATGGCCGAAGATCTGCTATGCAGAAATTCAAGATCAATAGTGTCTATGGATTCCGAGAACAGCTTCACATCAGATGGACAAACATAATGCATGCCTCTATTGATTTAAAAAAAACGCAATAACCCTCATTTATTGCATCAAAAATCACTTCTTTTAAATTACAATTTAATTGTGCCTTGCAAATGTGCCGAGTCTAGCTCAAATATATCGTTACATTAGGTCCGCGACACTAGCAAAGATAATGCAATTTTATTCAGCCCAGACACAGTAAAGCAACTTCGTATTTATAAAACACAAGGCGCACCCATTAAATTAAACTTAAAAAATGTTGCTATAGAATAATAGCAGGCGCCCCGTACATACCTTTAGTTGTTCAGCCGTTTGTGCGCTTAGCAGCTCTCGGACCATGCTCTGATTCCCGGCCTCCACCGCGAGCAGCAGCGGGACCTTGCCTCTCTGGAACACCAGGTCGCGTATTAGCTTTTTCCATTCCTTCTGTTTGGCTCTTTCTTTATTCAGCTCTATAAAACTTAGTTCGAGCCTTTGGAGGTCCTTTTGCTGGTTAGCAGGCGGACTACGGACTCCCGATGAAAAACTGATATTCGCGCTCCTCGGCACGTCTCTCCCGCTATCAGACATACCGCGGAACTACCTTCGCACGTACCGAAGCCGCAACTAATTCGCTATTTGCAGCCGGCACTGCACGAAACCCTCAATATCGTGACACACAGACAATAGTATGCGACTTATGTGCATTGGAATCTTATAGGCGTTCCGTGGAATATACGAATCGATCGTTCCGCTTCCACGTCATTTCAACTCTGAAGTCAGACGGATTGTAGACGACGAGGATACGTACTTGATCCTCCATGGTTACTATCCTAGCGACGCGAACGTAAAGTCGGAAGCCATCGTGGAGCTACCTGCTCCTTCTCGTGACGAAAGAGCGACTGAGACTCATTGTATTAAAATTAGTAATTTTGAATTTCATCGTCGACGCTATAACTAATATTCAGCGAGTAATTTGCATTGTAAATTTTGCGCGGTGACGTTTACCCGGCGGCTAAAGCTCGACGGATAATTAGCTACTTTCCATTCGCGTGGGGTGGCTCGTTTTCACTATCGGAACGTCCTTAAAACGCCAGCGCCGACTTCCCCTTGTCGAGTTTTGGCTGGATTTTTTTTAAGGATTAATTAATATTTGTCAAATTAATGCGTGTTGCGTCACGTGATGGGCGTCCACGTTACGGTGTTTTCATAATTCGGCCCGTCGGGTTCGTTCGTATAGGGAGGATTTGTTTACGGGCCGCATTGTGGGAGTATTTTGGGGGCAATTCCTTAATCAGGGGTGGGTGGCGGTGCCAGGCGACGGGCGGCTGCACGCGATGGTGCGACGCTGCATCCACTACTCCTACTAGTGTTTACCGATCGACTCTTTTGCCAGTCGCCAGTCTAAACTTTATCGATTCACGCGATGGTGCTTTGAATGCGACATCGGCGTGCCTTTCGCTTTACTAGCGACGTATCAATGTTATGATTGTGATCATTCTCTTGAGGTCGACTTGGAGTTCATTGAACGAAACATTGAAACGTAATGATTCTGTTAAGACACTAATTAAAGTCACTTAAGACTTAAAGACTAAGATTCAGCGAAGCACTGCTCTTGGTGGAGTTAGTGTTAGCCTCCCAGATTGAGTCCCGTGAGCTCACCTACCACTCTGCGAGAAGTTGGGTTAACCACTTGGGCTATCAACAATTAGGTAGGCGAACGAATTAAATTCTTATCGATACAGCCCGGAGTTCGGTCTGTCTTCTGACAATTACTCGCAAACGAGGGCGCAGAAGTAGGAAGAATGCGGAGATCTCATTTCGGACGCAAAGATCAAATACGCCACAATCGTATCTTAAGTTGAACATAATATAATGTATTTATTGAAATGGACATCAAAATGATTAATTAAATAAAGACGAGTAATATGCGATAAACGTTTGACAGTTATAACAATCCGTCAGCCGTTACAGAATCGTAACAAATGTGGCGTTTGTATATCGAGTGGTCAAAAGATATTTGGTTTAAGTGACATTTTTACAACTTCACAGGAGAGCCATTTAAATTTTAAAATTTGGAAAAAATATTATAACAAAAAAAACTTCTTCCGGTAGTTGAATGCGGTAAAGTTAATTGAAGTTCAATTAAAAACATCGATTGTCGAACAATTGGTGATGCTAATACCAAATAAAACGGACCTTTAATTACAAAGATAAGTGTCGCGTATTTAGCAAAATGTCGCTTAGACCAAATAACCTTTCATCCATGGTTTTTTTATTTTTTTTTATAACTTAGATGTGTGGACGAGCTCACAGCCCACCTGGTGTTAAGTGGTTACTGGAGCCATAGATATCTACAACTTAAATGCGCCACCCACCTTGAGATATAAGTTCTAAGATCTCAAGTATAATTACAACGGCTGCCCCACCCTTCAAACCGAAACGCATTACTACTTCACGGCAGAAATAGGCAGGGTGGTGGTACCTATCCGCGCGGACTCACAAGAGGTCCTACCACCAGTAATACGTACGTAATAATATGTACTTACTCCATCAGCTCGTAGGCGTATATCTTTTCCGGCGGCAGTCAGGAGTGCTCTAAGTATGCTCGTGGCCGTTCCTGTTTGTCTGCTCGCCACTATGTGGACTGCTGTTTGCTGTCGACTCTAAATTAATAAAGATTCACAATGACAAGAATGAAATTTAGAATCTTTTTTTTTTTTTCGAAGAAATTCGTTATGGGTCGATACGGAGGGGTACCCTAACCGGGAAAAAACGTCCGTAACGTAAGATTTTTATTAGTAATGCACATAGTGTACGACTTAACTTTGTAATAACATACATATTAGTAATGCATACAGTGTACGACATAACTTTGTAATAACTTACCAAAAATAACATATTTTTTCATCATTAATTGACCACAATTTCAGAGCATTCGTTTGCGCAATACAGATACTCTTATACAAACAACCGTGAATGAAGTGTACCACAATAAGTTCGCACGTTACCGAATGACCGTGGGTTGTTGCGAAACCTCCAGTTTTATTTTCTTTATACCTCGAATAGAACTTAAAATTAATATTTTTATAATAAGGAACTTCGTTCCTATCCGGTGTCCCACGACACCACACATCTTTTTTTTGTGAGACAGAGCGATGTATCTGTAAATATACTATACAGGGTGTATTATTTTTGAAATTAAGATAGGCAGTTGTACTGGTTATAAACTAGTGGTAACTTCGAACGGAATGCAACATAAACGAATGAGTTGGACACTCGCGAATATTTTTAACGATTTTTAGACGAAATGCTCATTCCATGTATTGCCCTTGACTCGGATTACCGTTGACTTGTATGAGAAACATGCATTGGATCGCGTCCATAATAACTTTGATAGCGTGAATTAATCAGTTTGCAGTTGTTCTTCTTAGCTTTCCTAAATCTGTAGCATTCTATAGAATCAGGTATGGAGGAGGAATCTGAAAGTTTTGTACGATTCTATTGTCTGTTTGGCGGAATGAAAAGTTTTGATGGCACCAACTTCAAAATTCCTTATTAGCTTTTTTTTTGTTTCGGTATTTTTCCGCATCCTTTCCAGTATATCGTTCAAAACGATTATTGTCATTAGTCACGCTGAATTCAAACATCTCGAAAGACGATTCTAGACATTTGAATTAAGGGTGAAAATCGAACGAATAGTTGTCAAATAGATAACGCAGCTTTTTGGTGAAATTGAAGACATTCTTGGGTGACTTTTTATTCTTCTAAGACTTATGCGACTACCTTCATAATATAAAGCGTGTGAAGAGACCGTTCGACAAAAACGAAAAGAAAATAAAGTAATTTCCTTAGCGACAATTAATCGTAAGTGGTACGTACGGTAATCGCTTGGCAGGTGCGGCGTGGGCTTATAAACAACCCTCTAAGCAATAAAGAAGTAAACTCACGATGCGAAGCGTGGTACCACAGAATTGGTATTATTTCTGTGCGTGGTACTCACGCGTCAGTTCTAATTGCTGTACATTGAGGGCGTTGTAATATGGTTACACTCGATATAACTAAAAATCACTGTTTTAATTATTATTTTATTGCTTAGATGGGTGGACGAGCAAACCACCTGGTGTTAAGTGGTTACCGGAGCCCATAGACATCAACAACGTAGATGCTGCCACTCACCTTGAGATACGAGTTCTAAGGTCTCAGTATAGTTACAACGGCTGCCCCATCCTTCAAGCCGAAACGCATTACTGCTTCACGGCAGAAATACGCAGGGCGGTAGTACCTACCC
Organism: Bombyx mandarina; assembly: GCF_030267445.1. Taxonomy (NCBI): domain Eukaryota; kingdom Metazoa; phylum Arthropoda; class Insecta; order Lepidoptera; family Bombycidae; genus Bombyx; species Bombyx mandarina. Next base: position 13,636,605 of record NC_143219.1, on the reverse strand, counting down.
GTGCGGACTCACAAGACGTCCTACCACCAGTATATGTAGTAATGCTTAGAATGGGGGCTTTAACTACATTGGAAGGTATTCTATGAAAACAGCGCTGGCTCGTCGACATGCTGGTTCGTAACATACCCCAACAGAAATCATACAACTCGACTTCTTATTTTTAGCATATTTGTTAATTTCCATTTTCTTACCCCGCCGGTGGCAAAAGGATCGACTCCCCTTTTCGAGAGTAGTAGCTTGACAATATCTTCCCTCGAGTACATAGCTGAGATGTGGAGTACATTGTAGTTGTCCTGCGAAAACAAAAGCACGGTTAAAATAACATAAAACTATATATCGTCAAGTTGTTGATTAAACTCTCCTAAACTACTCTAGTCTCTCTAGGAGAGCCGTAGACCGGGCTCAGTGGTGTTGATTGGGAGAGGCCTATGTCCAGCAGTGGACGACTGTGGGCTGTTGATGATGATGATGATGATGATGAAACTACTCTAGTATACTAGTATTGACTTATCTGGTATTGACTTCCACGGTGAAGGAATAACATCGTGTAATAAAAACCAAACCCGCAAAATTATAATTTGCGTAATCACTGGTGGTAGGACCTCTTGGGAGTCCGCACGGGTAGGTACCACCACCCCGCCTATTTCCGCCGTGAAGCAGTAATGCGTTTCGGTTCGAAGGGTGGGGTAGCCGTTGTAACTATAGTGAGACCTTAGAACTTATATCTCGAGGTGGGTGGCGCATTTACGTTGTAGATGTCTATGGGCTCCAGTAACCACTTAACATCAGGTGGGCTGTGAGCTCGTCCATCCACCTAAGCAATAAAAAAATAAAAAAAACATTAATATATAATCATCTACAGTGGTTTTTACGGATGTTCCGTTATAACTACTGAACCATGCATCCAATAGATTTGAAACTTGGTATCCATATAGAAAATACATGTTCTTAATGGATAGGCCAATATTTATATGAGGGTTGGACTTCCTAATAGTAATAACAATAAATAAGAATGTTAATTTTAAATACCCAGCGAGGCGGGCGAGTACGGCTAGTTACTAATAATTACAGAACGATTGGCTGGAATAAACTCCATGATACCTTTAATCGCCCCTGACGGTTCAGGCGCTCAGAAGTTATCGAATCTATATTGAATTCCTGGATGTATATTGAAAGTAAATTGTTCTAGCAACGTATACCAGAAAGACCACATGCTAAATTCTTATCCATATGATTCAATCAGACGAATGGATCGCAACAAACAGACAGTTCTTCTGTAAACCTTCGCGGTACAAACTGCGAAGGCACTTGTACGATTTGGGACATGGAGCCGATCCAGTCCAGTTACTGGAGCCCATAGACATCTACAACGTAAATGCGCCATCCACCTTGAGATATATGTTCTAAGATCACAAGTATAGTTACAAAAAAGTAAAGGTAAAGTAAAAGACGCTCAGTCCCCAGAGAGCACATTTTTACCCAGAGAAGAAAGTAAGTCCAAAGAAAGTAATCTGGAGTAGTAACAACAGACTGGTGTCAGTCGCAGTAACAGGTGGGTAACTCGAAGCAAGAAGTGTATTGGCTCTTACTTCTAAAGACTATTGCTGGATGACATTTGCAAGATTTTTGCGGACAGTGCTTGGAAATAAATTAGAGGAGTGACACAAAAGCTCCCAAAAGCTGAGGAGTCAGATGACTTACTGCCCAGACTTTAAACTTCAAGATAAGATCAGTGCTTTTTTGTTGCATCAGTCTTAATAAGCAACTAGCTGACCCGGCAGACTTCGTAGTGCCTCAATCGATAAATAAAAGACCTAAATTTTTGTATAAAGTAAACTTTAAACAAACGAATGGAATCCGTCCGACGGGGGACACATCAAAGGAAAAACAAAATTGGTATTTTTATTTAACTCCGAGCATTTTTATATTTATCTACCTTTTAAACCTTCTCTGGACTTCCACAAATTATTCAAGACCAAAATTAGCCAAATCGGTCCAGCCGTTCTCGAGTTTTAGCGAGACTAACGAACGGCAAATCATTTTTATATATATAAGATAAAGAAGATAGTAAATATTGATTATACTAGATAGTTGAAGTTGGTATTGAGAGCCGGTTGGTAGCACCGTTTTGCCTATTTCTATCGCTGAACTGACCTGCGTTCTGCTTTGAAGGCTGGAACAGTCTAATAACTAATATAACTGGAGACTTCCGCCTCATATCTTAAAGTACGCCTAGGTATTTCTGGAATAATGCTTATTGGCTCCATGGCATCAACCGGTTGCTTGACACCAAGAGATATGAGCGCATTTGTTTTTTTCTGTTCAAATGTCCCAAAAGTTCTAATATGAAAGGCAGACTTAATTCAATGGTACGCAGCGGCTTGGTTCTGCCCCTGGCATTGCTGAAGTCCGTGGGCGACTGTAACCATTCACCATCAGGTGGGCCGTATGCTCTTCTGCCTACACGGGCATTAAAAAAATTAATAATACCGATACCCACAAGATCTTTTGGTCGTAATGTTGAATTGAATTCAGCTTTATCTAGTAAATTATTTAATGTTGATTTCAAAACTATTATCATACATTATCGTATGTATTAATTGCTTTAACGATGCTTAAGCCACAACACAAATGTTTGATAAAATTGAGAGACTCAGAAAGGCTCTCTTTAAAATTCTAAGGAAAGTTGACGACATTGAGAAACGAAGGTTAGTTCGTGTGCGGATTTTGAACTGATTCCAAATCAAAAAAGAAGACTCTCTCAACTCAAGCTGTGCGTTTTTATTGGCGATTTTTAACTATCTAAGAAATTAGACAATCAGAACGTATAATCCGATTATTAAATTATGCCTATTGCAATCACGCCTAAGGCCCGTATTTGCGATTGGCAGAGACTTGGCTGTACCCAGGCATTCGTGACGATGACTCACCATCAAAAGCCTCTAATACTGCAATGATTTTTTTAAATACGTTGCGTACCATGCCAACTTTGATTTAATAATATTTTTTATGCGTTTGCCGACTACCTACATAACTAAGTGCCTACCTATTTTTCACACTTACGTTATCTACTTAAGCAGGTGTTTACTTAATTTTGGAAATTGCCAACCCTAGCGTTTTTTCTATTCACCTCATACCTCGTGTCTATTGAACCCATGTGCGGGTCAATAGAAACAAAAGAAATGTATGCATTTTGTGCTGTAATTAAGGAATAAATGCCTTTTTTTTTCCTACCTAAGCTGGTAGCCTGGAGCGGCTATTCCAGCGTAACCGTGGCTAGTAGGTGAGCTCACGGGGCTCAGACCTGACGACGATGCTAACACGAACCCTAGCAACCCACTGAGAAGATCCGGCGAGAAACTCAGTGGGCTGTGTCTGAAAGTTAGTTTACTCGTCGAGCCCTTCGTCGCAAGCGACGGGTTCGACGAGAACGGTGACCGGTGCTTGAAGTGCCTAAAAGCACCGTTAGTGGATCGGGGGATCCGAGATGATGTGTTTTGGGCGACGTCGACTGCTTTCCATTCTGTCCGCAGGATCGGGAATGTAGTTACCGGCGGCCACGATGAGAGGGTTCTCGTGTCGTGCCGCTTTATCGAAGTGGAAATAAATGCCAATTTAGACGACTGAAAACTATTAAAATAGTCAAGAGACATGGTATAAGCCCAATATAATGTTCTTTTGACTATTGAAGGCATTTAAATAAAGTAAAGTTCAATATTGTGACTATTCACTCCGTTTTATGGAACCTATTTATTGAAGCGACAGCCGCTGTGCACCACGAGACATCCAAATCTCAATTGATTCGGAATAATAAATTGGTTGACCAGTAGAGAATGCCTTAAGCTTTAAGTCCGCTTATATACAAATACATAAAGCTTAATAAATAAAAGAGTAGGTTAGATTATACGACTAACCGGGTCATAGCGTTTATTTCGCACTAACTAATATATGAATAACAGTATATAATACATTCGTTGTTATCTTATAGTAAACAGATTTGAATACAAAGTAAGTGACGGCTCACAGTATACGGTGCACGCAACGCTGATATAAACTGCAAAGATGGAAATACTCGACAATTTATCTACTAGCGGAAGGGGGGGTGAAGGTTGAAACAATTTACTTCAAGTATCGTAACTTACCGGCTACATTTGCAGTATAGAAAATGATTTAGAACTGAGAATATCTATGTACGATTAAAATGCGAAACTTAGCCCCTGCTGTTTATTTGACTTTAAATGGTTCATAAAAACAACTCACTATACCCGAAATTGACGCTATATCCAAAGTCGCTATAACCGAATGAATTTTCTAGGAAAGTATGCTTTATATTCAAGGGACGTAAGTGTGACTTCGTTATAACCAAAAAGTCGTTATAACCGAGGTCGTTATTAATGAAACCCACTGTGACTTGTTGTATTCTAAACTTTTGTACTTATACGTTGCTTTATCAATTTTTTTCTTTCATTTTTATCATTATGCCCGTCCATAAGGCTCGTGAGTGGAAGAGAGAGCGAAATATTCGCTTCACCGCTCCGACTATTTATGACCCAAACTGCAGCGACAAAATAACTCTACTATAGTGTCAATGACGCGATTTATTCGTCGCACGTGCCAATCGTATAAGCCAGTGTGCTTAGTGCGAGTTTTTTAACGTTCTCGATAGCGTAAAAGTTAACTCATATTTGTATGGAGTGGGATCGTTTGCGTACGTTTGCCGTTAGGGACGCTGTTCCAACTGCATACTAAATTGGCTTAACTTTTACGCTATCGAGAACGTTAAGATACTCGCACTGAGCACACAGAATCGTTTAAACGAGAATGATCGTAAAATGAGATGCACTGGTTCCAATAATTTACTATGAATTTGCGGTTTCTGGAATTAATGTCTTGCTTTGATGTTTTTTTGAGAACTATGACATGCGCTTCAGAAGGTGTTTTGAAACGATTGTTCAGTGGTGGACCGCGGCTGCATCTCTCGCGTTACCAAAATGAGTGACGGCTTTGTTTTCAAGGTCCCGAAATACCCGGACTAGTGTTTTTGTTACCTGAATATCGCATCACGATCATCATTACCGATACTCATTTATTTCAATTATACCAATTTCTTCGCTTTTCGTGGCTCGAATTCATAATAGTTTTTTGTCATTATTTTATTTCCAAAGTTTCGAATGCTATATTATTATAATATATACAGTTCAATGAAGTTTTCAGTGCGCTTATATAAAGAGCAAGCCGTTTTTATATAGCAATAACATAATAATAATAATTACAATAATAATATAATTTAATAATACGTACTACACAGAACGGGCTCCGCTATTTCTCCCGATTTAATTTGTTATTCAGAAAGAATTAAGCATATTATTACATTATCCTTGAAAAAAGATTTGCTTACGGGATCACATTCAGTCCGTAAACATACAAAACGTAGATTCAAGGATCAGCGAACCCATTGTTGGATTTGTTATACCCGCCGATGCCCGAGTCATTTCATTTGAAATGGTATAACATATCCCAGTGTATCCCAGTTATCTTGGTGCGATATTTACTGGTGGTAGGACCTCTTGTGAGTCCGCAAGAGTAGGTACCGCCTATTGCGGCCGTGAAGCAGTAATGCGTTTCGGTTTGAAGGGTGGGACAGCCGTTAACTATACTAAGACCTTAGAGCTTATATCTCAAGGTGGGTGGCGTATTTACGTTGCCTATGGGCTCCAGTAACCACTTAACATCAGGTGGGCTGTGAGCTGGTCCACCCATCAAAGCAATAAAAATAAAAAAATCCATCAAAATCCGTTTAGCCGTTTTTTGTGATATTACTCTATTAATATTATTAGAGTACAAAATGGCTGGTGGCGTCTACATCACCTGCTTCAGCATCTTAAGTTCAACTAGAACTTTAAAAATAACAATAAAAAATAAAGTACTTATTCCAACCATAAATTCAAACAACTACAATTAAAACAATAATAAATTATGGAAAAATATCAAGGCTTGGAAAAGTTTACCTACTTGGTTCCTAATGCTTAACATCCCACATAACACAAAAAAAGTTTTCCAATCTCCGATAATCACATTAGCAGTTCAATGGATTAAAACAAAGCATAATAGTCTTAGCTTGAACGATACATAATATCACATCATTTGATATAGTACCTAATATTAACATACAGTTGAAGAATATAGCTTAAACAACAATAGCAATGAACACAAAGAGCGTATGTGACACATAACTGACCCTTAGATTTTTTTTGTATTTTTCAAGTCGACCATAATTATATTTTTGCGTGACATACATTCAAATTACAGCGGTGAATTTCGGCGAAAATGCCATGAACTTTGTACTGATTCACGTCTGATGATTTAACTATGAGTGAATATTATTGCAATATCAAATTCTCGAGTTAATTTAGTTTTGACCTGACCTGGCAGATTCATGGGGCCTCAATTTATAAACAAAAGACCTAAACTTTTGTATAAAATAAACTTAAAACATACAAAGGGAATCCGTCCGTCCGTCCAAACAAACCATATTGTTATTTTTATTTAATTCCGAACATTTTCATATTTATCTACCTTTTAAACCTTCTCTCGACTTCCACAAATAATTCAAGATCAAAATTAGCCAAATTGGTCCAGCCTAGTTTTAGCAAGACTAACGAACAGCAATTAATTTATATTTATATATTATATAAACTAGTGAAATCCAGTAACCTTTCTTGACTATCATGATAGTTGTGTGAAGCCTCATAGACACAACCCACTGAGTTTCTCATCAGATCTTTTTAGTGGATCGTGGTTCTAACACCAAATCGAAATACAGCGAAGCCCTGCTCTTGCTAGTATCAGTGCTAGCAAATTCTCTCAGGGTGACCCCTTAATCTCATCCACCGGTCCGTGAGTATCTGGAATAGTCTCTTAGGCTACCAGCAATTAAGTAGGGACGGTACTATGTTAAGAACTTCAATGAAGTGCTGACAATAACCGCTTAAAATTTCATCATAACCGGGCTTATGATTTAGAAATACTTAGAGGACAAAGAAATATTAATTTATTTATTAAGATCGTAGTATCCAAAATTCTAATCACATCTTAACCATTAAGACATTCTCTAAGAGATTTTCAAATTAGTGTTTTTAGCTTATGAGTTATGTCACCATATAGCATCAGAGACGGACGTTATGAAGTCGAATAAGCCACAAGACATCATTGATTTAAATGTCTGCTGCATAGCCTAGATTCATTTTGAATCGATTTATGTTAAGTTCACGGATTCAAAAATCATCTCGTTGAACGAAAATAAGAATTTAAATAAGTCCATGAGAAAATGAAAGTAAAAAAAAAAATTAAGCTTTTTTTTTTTGTGCAATTATTTAATGCAATCATTTTTAATACGCTTTTATTAGCTTCAGACGTATGTATGTTAGTATGTAACGGAATCTTTGAACATGATTTTGACCCCCTTCAAAACGTCGGATTAACTCGAAATTTGGTATAGGTACTTATTAAGGACCAATGGCAATTAAATAGGTATTAAAAAAAGTTGAAAAAATAGAAATTCTACTAAAAAATAAAAAAAATAATAGTTTAAAAAAACAAAACAAAAAAAGCGTGGGGTGCATGGTATCAGTAGTATAATAATAGTATAATATAAATATTTTATGAACAGATATAAGTAGAAGGGTTATTTCGATAATATCCTGAAAAGCACACCACGCTTTTGTAAAATAAAATATTTTTTTCTTACACTATCTTTAATTAAAATTAAAATTTATTTTCTATTTTTTAGTTGGATTTTCTATAAAGGCGTGTTGTGTTAGTTTTTTTAAACTATTATTTTTTAATGCAATCATTTGAGTCGTGAATCGCAGGGCGCTGGTATCGCGACATCGGTTACGGCGGCCATGTAAGTACTTGAGCGACGTGGGTCTAAAGTACAGCGCATACTGGAGCGGCTATGCTATCGAAGCGAAGTGAAGATATGTTTTTCTTGAAACAGAAACAGATTCTCATTTTTTTTACTATGTTATTGTTTATACTTTAAATTTAAATGAAGATTTGGACAAGGAACAAGGGATATATACTACTTCATATACATGTTATTAAAATCAATTTATAAACATTGCAAGCAAAAACGAATTGATTTTATTACCTTTGTAGTAGGCCTGAGTTCTTTTATAATTGCTGAGATGGGTTGACGAGCTCACGATCCACCTGGTGTTAAATGGTTACCAGACCTCATAGACATCTACAACGTAAATAACGCCACCTACCTTGAGATATAAGTTCTAAAGTTTCAGTTTTTACAGTACAACGGCTGCCCCACCCTTCAAGCCGAAAGGCATTACTGCTTCACAGTAGAAATATTCAGGGTGGTTGTACATACCCGTGCGGACTTACAAGACGCCCTACCACCAGTAACTACACAAATTATAATTTTTGCGGGTTTGATTTACATGATGTTATTCTTTCACCGTGGAAGTCAATCGTGAATTGTTAAGTATGTATTTGATTAGAAAAACTGGCATCTGCCTGCGAGATTCGAAAACCGGCACAGCCGCATCGCTCGATACGAATGCACCGGGCGTTTTATCCTTTAGGTCACGACGACTTCAAAACATCTATATATATAAAAATGAATTGCTGTTCATTAGTCTCGCTAAAAGTCGAGAACGGTTGGACCGATTTGGCTAATTTTGGTCTTGAATTATTTGTGGAAGTCTAGAGAAGGTTTAAAAGATAGATAAATATGAAAATGCTCGGAATTAAATAAAACTAACAGTTTTATTTTTCCTTTGATGTGTCCCCCGTCCGTCTTTTATTTATCGATTGAGGCACTACGAAGTCTGCCGGGTCAGCTAGTTATAAAATAAATATAAACTACACAATATATACGACTATAAAATTTAATATAAAATTAATTCATAGTGTTCATAGTTATATGAAATGCATTTTATATTTATTTCTTGACCGCAATGACCCGTCAGAGGTAATGGGCGTAAATCAAAGTCTGCACTTATCGCAATATCTACGATGGTTTCTAGGTAAATCTAGTGACGTAATCTATGTTAACCTTGTTTTATACTGGCTTAACTATACTATAGATTTTTGTAGGATTTAGAAAATATCGAGGAGGTATATTCATTTCAATATTTTTTGTTAATTTTTATATTTTTAAGCCCACATTTTGCCACTTTTATGCAAACCAAAAATTGCGAATTGTATGCGAATTTCAGTTTATTTCTTGTCTATTAACTTTCTATTTTTGTGTATCTGAAGTAAAGTTGTTGTATTCTTTGTACGAGGAGCACTGCTGCTTGAGATACAGGTTTTATCATCTAGTTCAAGCACAGATGCTCCACGGTGTTTTCCGAGCGCTATGACATGTCCTTCTTCAAACGAGGCTTGCGGAGAGTACTTTATGGTAGGCAGCGGCTTGGCTCTGCCCCTGACATTGCTGACGTCCATGAGCGACGGTGACCACTTACCATCAGTTGGGCCGTATGCTCGTCTGCCTACAAAGGCAATAAAAAAAAAAGATGCACATTATGATTGTGTGTCTACTTCTATGTTAATAATCTATATATATAAAAATGAATTGCTGTTCGTTAGTCTCACTAACTCGAAAACGGCTGGACCGATTTGGCTAATTTTGGTCTTGAATTATTTGTGGAAGTCCAGAGAAGGTTTAAAAGGTAGATAAATATGAGAACGTTCGGAATTAAATAAATATAACAATTCTGTTTTTCTTTGATGTGTCCCCCGTCGGACGGATTCCGTTTGTTTGTTTTAAGTTTATTTTATACAAAAGTTTAGGTCTTTTATTTATCGATTGAGGCACTACGAAGTCTGCCGGGTCAACTAGTAAATAAATAAAAATATATTTAATATAAAATATATGATAAAGGTACATGGTAGAGGTTTCTTCACGGGTATGAATGCAATTCTCGGTTGAAGTCTGTGTGTATGTTTGAAATAGATTTAGGGTGTGAGTAAACTTGTTTCTGGCTTGTATTTATTTTTCAGAATAGATCACATATTTTACAGTGATATTAATACATACATTTGTTTACAGCCTGTTGGAAAAAAAACCAACACACAGAATAAAATTCTCACACACCAAAAACCGTGAATATAGAATGGTAATTTACATATTATATGGGATTATAGAGGATACGTTCGTAGGTGACAAAATAAAAACATACTTTAGACATAGTTAGTAATAATAAGGTCTCTTTTACAATTTTTTGTCCATTTGACGACTCGTTTGCAAAAGATATTCGGTTGGATACCTATATATTGGAATCGTTTTTATCAATATGTATGTACCGATTTACCAATTTGATATGGGGATTGGGGATGATATGGGAATTGGGTTGCATTTTTTAAATCTGCGAATAGTGAACACGCGAATGAAGGAAGAGCGAATAAGAGCGAAATTTTCTTTATTTATTATGATTTTGACTGTGCATTTTGATAACTAATGATTTATTATAATGACGTCAACCTGTGATGAAATCAAATCATCATGCACTAATAAAAATGTTTTTTTCAAATTTGGATTAGAAATACTACCTTTTAGTGCCTCAAATATTTTGTATATTTATTATCATTGATTTTCGTTTTAAATTTAAATGAGTAAAGACTAAAATAACTAGTAGTTGTCCGGAGATACAGGTCCGTAACTAATGAAAGACATAAACAACACGATTATTTCCAAAAATATAGCTTTATTGATTTTTTATATTTTAGCTAGTAATACAACACAAGGTCGTGCGACGCCGTGTAGTTCGCATGTTTTGTGAGAAATTACCAGTCCGTTCCAGTTTCTTTGGCACGTTTCTTGTACCTACACGGCTTTAATAGTGAGCCTTTATGAATAATAAAAGACGAATAGAGGAATATATAAATGTAGGATTGGTAAGAACGGAACGTATGAAAAGAACGGAGCGTTAAGATGTGAGTGAGAGGAAACGGAATGAAAAGGAAAAGAGAATAACAGAGAAAAGGATAATTAATTTTTAATTATTATTATAACAACTGGTGGTAGGACCTCTTGTTAGTCCGCACGGGTAAGTACCACCACCCTGCCTATTTCCGCCGTGAAGCAGTAATGCGTTTCGGCTTGAAGGGCAGGGCAGCCGTTGTAACTATACTGAGGCCTTAGAACTTATATCTCAAGGTGGCGCATTTACGTTGTGGATGTCTATGGGCTCCAGTAACCTCTTAACAGCAGGTGGGCTTCGCTCTAATATATAGAAACCAGTATAAATCGGGCAAAAAAGATGAAATTAATTTGCTAGTTCAGTTTGCTGTTTAAGCGGTTATTTTTTTTTGTTTCGAAGTTACGGACATTTGAGCGGAACCCTTGAAAACTAGACACACATATATTGTTACGCCAGTAAGAGTATCGCCGAATAGTCGAACGAATATCGAAGGATCTAGTAGCATCTAGAACTTTTGAGAAGAACAACGCCATCTATTGTCAGATAGCGGAAACACAATACTAGAGATGTGTGAAATATTCTCGATAATTCTAGGGATGTGGTATCGACTATAAAAGCGTTGCAGAGATGGCACCCACTCAGTAATCGGAACTACTCGAAGCGAAACAGAGGCTACAAGCGAATTGAGAATTTTAAAGTGTTTGTGAAGTGTTTTAAGTGTTCTAAGTGTTGAATACAGTTTTTAGTTGTACTTTGGTGGAAAATTTATTTATCCCGAGCCCCAGCGTGTAATACTATACATACATTGTTTCTGGCTCCAACATCAGACCCCAGTTCGATGAGTCGCTCCACGAACGATGTCCGGTTATCTTTGACCGCGTACATGAGCGGCGTCATACCCGTAGCCTGAAAAACAAAATAACACATTAACTTCTTTACTGAAATTTATAAGCAAAAAACCATATCATATATATCAAATTTTCTTATTAAACAAGCAAATGACCGAAAGGAACTGATGATACATATAATCCGTTCGACGAACCAAATTGGTAATGAATTATATTAATACGTCGCATAAATTAACAACTAAGAAAATAATGTGCCTTATTAACACGTAATATTAATATTAAAAATATTAATATTAAAAAATTTAAGAGTTTGTTTGTTTGTTTGTTTGGTTGAACGCGCTAATTTCAGGAACCACTGGTCCGATAACATAACGCTAAAACCAATATGAGCGGAGCACTAATAAAGAATGTTTCCAAATCGGGCTTACTTTCCTTTGGAGAGCTTACGCTGCGTGCGTTGCGGAAACGGTTAAAGTTTCGCTCTAATAATGTATGAGGGAATTCCTCCCCTTTATAAGCTCTAAAAAAAGTCCACGACAGCATATCTCTATATTTTAAGGTTCGCTCACTTTTTTTATGCTAATAAGCCATATTGTTGTTTTCACTTCATAGACTTAAATCTATAAAACATGGCACTTAATTTGAGTGAGGGAGCTCGAAGCGATTCTAAGCCATCTGTAATTACGGTCTTATTTATGTTTGCAATTCCTAAATGTGCATGCAGAGGTTTCGTTCTAGATAAAAATCTCGCTGTTTTAAAATTCTCGCTGTTTTAAAATTTGGCTTGATTTCGACAAAGATACGGTGAAATTTTATGCGGAAAAGCGCTTATGTTGTAACCGACTTCAAATAAAAGGTAGTCCTAAATTTTAAATTCCTTTATCGTTTTTTAGCACGAATACAACGACATATGGTCGAAATTGAAAATGCATTTAAGTTTTGTTATTTCGATCCTTCAATCTAGGTACATCTACATTTGCTTTGTCACAGTCTTGCTCGCCTGTAAAGGCAAACAAATTATTAATCATTTTATTCTTTGGTATTAATTTATTTGTGACTAGCGGCCCGCTCCGGCTCCGCTCGAGTCTAACAAAAATTTCAACGATATTTGACGTTGTTTTATTTATTTTAAATAAAAGAACACTTATTGCGGCATAACTATAATAGTTAGACATATGCTGTCGCGATACTTTTTGTAAATAATAATGTGTTCTACAAAGTCGTAGTACATTATTTTATTCTTACATCAATAGTTTTTGCTGGGCACGCGATGTAAAGAATATTTTAGGTAATTTTTTTACACCTTGGGTTACATTATTGGAGTTTTAGTAATTTCTCTAAATCCCTAAATTAATAAATATCCCTAATTAAAAAAAAAAAAGATTATAGCCTATGTCAGGGAATAGTGTAGCTTCCAAACAGTGATAGAGTTTTTAAAATCGGTTCAGTAGTTTCGGAGCCTATTCAATACAAACAAACAAACACATCTTTCCTCATTATAATATTAATATAGACGACTTTCGTCTTAGACCTGAAATTTAGTAATGCGCGGCGGATGGAGCGTGTATCATTTCGAACGAATGTAATTTCATACAGTTAGCGGAATTCCAGTGGGGCGTCGTTCAAATCATTTGCCATAATTAGTTTACTTCATAGCTGGTGCAGAAAGAGGTTAATGTATTCAAGTAAATGTCATATAGGTTAGTCCTCACTATTTGCTGTTTTTTTAACCTGTATAATATAGTCTGTGTGCTTAGTGCGAGTTTTTTAACGTTCTCGATAGCGTAAAAGTCAACCCAATTTTGTATGCAGTTGGAACAGCGGTACTTTTTTTTTTTTTTTTATTGCCCTTGTAGGCAGACGAGCATACGGCCCACCTGGTGGTGAGTGGTTACCGTCGCCCATGGACTTCAGCAATGCCAGGGGCAGAGCCAAGCCGCTGCCTACAAACAGCACACGTAGGCAGACGAACCCATTCCATACAAATATGGGCTGACTTTAACGCTATCGAGAACGTTAAAAAACTCGCACTAAGCACACTGTACGGCTTCACTGCGTCTTAACGCGTTCACTGCATTTCGAGGTCATAATGAAGTCGTCGTGGCCTAACGGATAAGACGTTTTTTTTTTTTTTATGATTGAGAGATTACTGGTGGCCCGAAGGCCTTTCCAGTTTCACCAGGACAGGTGGGCGAGCAAAGGCTCAGCCAGGAGGGGTGGGATTTGCTAACAGCTGCCCGAGCGCCTCCGAAGGAGACCTAACAACTCAAGAGCAATTGCTTCGCGAATGAATCTACTACCGGATCGGAATCGCGACCCGCTGAGAAGATCCGGCGAGAAACTCAGCGGGCTGATGCATGGGCTAGGTTGCACGTCGACCTCTTTGTCGAGTTCGACGAGTACGGTTACTGGGGTCCCTAAGCCTGCTCCTAGTATTAGAGCTGAAGGCATCTAATGCAAAGGTTATTGGATCTGATGGATCCGTAAGGACGTGTCTAGGGCGTCGACGGTGACTAGCTTCTGCATGATCAGGATTCGGTGCGTAGTCAGCGGCGGCAACGATAAGGCGATTATCATGACGCATAGCCTTATCGAAGTATCGTTCCGACGCTGACTTCATGTATTTCTGGATTGATTCAAGGCCCAGGTCGTCGTGTAGGTCAACGTTCCTCACGAACCACGGAGCCCCGACGGCTAACCTGCAAAAGCGAGATTGTAGGGATTGGAGGGTGTCTATGTGTGTGCGGGCCGCGTGAGCGAACACCACACTCGCGTAAGTCATGATGGGCCTTATGCAAGTTTTGTAAAGTGTCACCTTGTTCCGAAGGGACATTTTACTCCGCTTACATATCATGGGATAGAGTCTGCCGAGAATGAATGCGGCACGGTCGCGGACTGTTTTTATGTGTGGGCGGAATGTCATGGATGCATCCAGGGTGACTCCCAGGTACTTAACCTTCCTGACCCAGGGTATAGGTTGGCCGAAGAGGGTGATCGGGGGAGTGATATTTCTCCTCCTAATGCGGGAGGAAATAAGCGGTGAGTTTCCCCTTTGAAATAACACTGCTGTGCTTTTCGCCGGGTTGATGTCTATGCGCCATTTTCGGAACCACTGTCCGAGGGCTAACGCTGCGCTCTGGAGTTTACTCGCGATTAGGGACTTGTTTCTACTTGAGTAGTAAACGGTTGTGTCGTCAGCGAATAAGGCTAGCTGGGTCGGCGGCGACCGGGGAATATCATTAATAAATAAACTAAATAAGAGCGGTGAGAGAACGGAGCCTTGCGGCACTCCAGCCGTGAGTGGTCGAGGGGAGGAGCGGGTTCCCTCTACTCGATATCGAAAAGAGCGGTTCGACAAGAAGTCCCGTATGATGAGCACGAGACTATCCGGCACGCCCATGTTGAATAGTTTGAAAATCAAACCGTTGTGCCAGACTTTGTCGAACGCTTTTGCGACGTCGAAGAAGAGAGCTCCCGTGTATAACGGTTTTGGTCGATTAAGTCCCACAAGAATGTGCTCCGTGAGGCGGTGCACCTGTTGTACGCATGAGTGATTTGCACGGAATCCGAATTGTTCATCGATGAGAATGCCCTTGGATGAGACGAAGTCTCTGAGGCGTTTGTAGAGCAGACGCTCATACAGTTTGCCTAGAGACATGAGGAGGCTAATCGGGCGATAACTCGTCGGATTATTTTTTGGTTTACCGGGTTTGTGTATGCCGATAACGTCCGCTTCTTTCCACACCGCGGGAAAGATACAGTTCGCCATAGCGGCATTGAAAATAGATGCCAACATCACGATGAGTTGGATGGGTAGAAGTTTAATAACGCGGTTAGATATACCGTCGGAACCGGGAGCCTTGCGAGGACGTAGGTCTTTGATCAGGTCTTTAACTTCCATTGAGGTGACGGGCGGTAACGCGTCCAAGGGTGGCAAGGAGGCTCTGCGTTCTACCTCACTGTCTACTAATTCTACATGAACAGGGTCTGCGGATTGAATGCTGGGCATGCACTGGGCTTGCAATGTATCGGCCAGCAGCTCTGCTTTTTCGTCATCATCGAACGCCGCGAGTCGGCCTGAGGGGCCTACGAGGGGGGGCATAGTTACTACCGTATCCGATTTGAGAGTACGAGCTAAGCGGTAGTAAGACCTTTGGGAGGGCGCGAGTCCTTCTAAGAAATCAGACCATCTGGCATCTCGGACTTCGGCGATGCGAGACTTTACGTCGCGTTGTAGGGCACGCATTCGAATACGATTTTCTGCGGTAGGATACCTGTCGTAGGCGCGTATTGAGGCGTTCTTAGCTCTTAGGAGCTCCCTAATATCGTAGGACAATTTGAAGCGGTGAAGGAAGTCCTCCGCTACAACTTGTTTCGATGACCTATCTAATGTCGAGGTGATGTGTGACGTAACGATGTCTATGGCTTCAGCGGTATCCTGAGGAGACGGGATAGAGTCCGGACTAAACGGAAGCGATGGTGGATCAGATTCAGCCAGGCTGATGCCCAGCGTGTGCCAATCCACCACAGTCCTCGTGACGGGAACGGAATCGGGAGCGCGACCGAGCTTCATAATGACGGGACGATGGTCTGAATCTAACTCTGAAACTACTTCAATCGAATGTAAGCGCAGAGTTACGTTTTTTAATAACGCTATGTCGAGTATATCCGGGCGATGCGCGATATTTAGCGGGTAGTGAGTCGGGGTCAGCGGAGCGACGATATCGAAGGCGAGATCATCTACTAACGCGTCGAGGCGCCTGCCATTAGGGGTTGAGGTGTGAGAGTTCCACCTGACGTGTTTACAATTTAGGTCACCCGCCAGAATGACAGAGCTTCCCATTCCGAGCAGCGCCTCAATATCACTACTTAGAACAATTTTATCCGGAGGAAGATAAACGGACGCGATAACGATCGGCGCGTGTCCAGTCAGTGAGATTCGGCATACTGATGCTTCGATGTTAGAAAGCGCGGGGGGGTCGAGTGGGACGCAATGCAGGGCTCTTCTATAGTAAATGACGGTACCACCACCACGAGTAGTGAGCCTGTCGTTCCTAACCATGTTGTAGTTCGCGATTTTAGGATCGCGGCGCGCGGGCTTAAGCAGGGTCTCCTGCACCAAAAAGATGTCAATTTGATGGTCACGCAAAAAATCACAAACCTGATCACGTTGATTTGCGAGACCGTAAGCGTTAAAAAATCCTATCGTTACGGATAGGGGCTTGATTCTACTTATGTACGCCATTGATTACCGGCGGAGTGAGGGGAGGACGTACGTATTTAACGACGCGTATACGTCAGCGTATTCTTGCACAACGGCGATAAAGTGTTGTGCAGTGGAGGCGGCGCGGATGGCGTCGCCCAAAGCATTAACGCGATCAAAGTTGATCGACTGAAAAAAGTCGATCGCTAGAGCGAGATTGTCGGACGCGGTCGGAGGGCAGGTCGCGGGAGAGGGACGAGTCGCGGGGGAGGGACGTATCGCGGGGGTGGGATGAGTCGCGGGGGAGAGAGTTGTAGCCGTGTTCGTGTACGGCAACGGTTTAGCCCAGGCCGAGACGCTGGGCACCGACGCCGGCACGAAAGCAGGCTTAGCCTTCGGCACAGAGGGTGCCGTGGCTTTGATGTCTGGGCCGAAAGCTCGGAGGCGGTTTTGGCGGGCGACGCGGCGATTTATTTTAGGGGCTCGGGGGCAACCACGGTAATTCGCGGGGTGACCCTGTGTTCGGCACAGGACGCAGCTAGGCGGTTCCGTAGCGGTTTTTTGATCGCGAGTGCAAAGGCTCGTGGCGTGATCGCCCAAACACTTGACGCATCGGGAGCGCGCGTGACAATTACGGGAAGAGTGCCCGTACAACTGACAGTTATGGCACTGGCTCGGAGTGCCTTTTTTATGAGGGGTTTCGACGGTTATTCCGGAAAGCCTACAGACTGTTCGTATGTTGAAAATTTGCTTGCCCTCGGGGGTAGGCTGGAGAGCGACGAGAACCATATTGTATGGCTCCCTCCCGCGTCCTGTGTGCATGCGGTGCACGGAATTGACCGGCAGACCTTGTTCTAGAAGGTCGGCCTTGACGAGATCGGCATCTAATTCCTTTGGGATGCCGCGTATGACCGCGCGAAGTTCACGCTCCTCCTGAAGCGTATAAGTGTGGAAACTTATACGCTCCTTTCGGAGGTAGCTTGAGAGGGCCCTATGGTCGTCGGGTGTCGTTACCTTAATTTGAATCCCATTCGCGAGGTTACGAGCGCTGATAAAATTAATTTTTTTGGCCTGAAGGGCCAGGGAAACTCGGTCCCAAGCTGCCTTCTCTTGAAGGATTACCGGGGGAGGGGTCTGAGTTTTATTTTGTGCCACTGGACGCGGCGACGGTGTGGCACGGGCAGGGGGAGCGACGGGAGTCGGAGGGCGAGGGCGCGACGCGTTCGCGGCTTTACTAATTTTAGCGGCCGCGGGAGCTCGGGATTCCGCAGCGCGCTTCTTACCCTTTACCAAGGTGAATCCATCCGTCGATGAGGCGGGGGCGAGGTCGACCTCCATGTCCGAGTCAGAGTCGGAGGACGAGGAGGCAGCAGGCTCGGGAGCAGGCGACCTACGGGCAGATGCAGGACGTCCGTCGGACCCTACGGAACCCGCGGATGATCGCGCCAGGGGAGCGGCGGTCACGGCGGACGACGCAGCAGTTTTACCCACTAGTATAGGCGACGCGGGAGCGGCAGGCATGGCGGACGCTGCGGTGTACGACGCGGAAGCGACGAGCACGGCGGAATCCGCGAGAGGGCTCACGGCGTGATCGGCCTTGAAAGCCAGAAACTCAGAAGTGAGCTTAGGGTGGCGAAGTCGGAGGAATTCTGTAAATAGAGCTTCCATGATGTCTGACCCAGGTGGGGCTGTCCCGGGTCTTAAACACACTCGCCTTGCGGTGAGGCCCCAACTTCTCGGTACTTAGCGGTTCGATTGAACACAGGTGGCGATGCGGCACAATTACTGCAGGAAAAAGAAAGAACAACAAAAAAAAAGGAAACTACAAAAATAAACCAAAACAAAACAAACACTTCCAGGAACACACTTTGTCGGCAGATGTGCCACGAACAAAAGCCGGGTGAACAAAGGCCGGGCTAACAATAAAACCAGGCGAACAATGGCCGGGCGATTGAGTGGTCGATGAGCACGTCCGCAGGCGGCGGGTGCTTCTGTCGGACTGGGATAAGACGTCCGGTGCATTCGTGTTGAGCGATGCACCGGTGTTCGAATTTCAGGCGGGTACAAATTTTTCTAATGAAATACGTACTCAACAAATGTTCACGATTGATTTCCACGGTGAACGAATTGTATCGTGTAATAAAAATGAAACCCGCAAAATTATAATTTGCGTAATTACTGGTGGTAGGACCTCTTGTGAGTCCGCGCGGGTGGGTACCACCACCCTGCCTATTTCTTCCGTGAAGCAGTAATGCGTTTCGGTTTGAAGGGTGGGGGAGTCGTTGTAACTATACTTGAGACCTTAGAACTTATATCTCAAGGTGGATGGCGCATTTACGTTGTGGATGCCTATGGGCTCCAGCAACCACTTAACACCAAGTGGGCTGTGAGGTCGTACACCCATCTAAGCAATAAAAAAAAGAAACATGTGTGCAATTCACACGTGTTAGAAGTGAAACCTTCAAAAATTAAAATACAATTATCCTAAATGTCTAAGTATATGTAAAATTTTGTCATTAGTACATAATTGTAAATCATCTTTTAAAGTATGAGGTAGCGCCCTCTGTGAATCGATATTTTAACGTCACGTATAATCCTAAATTGAAATTCACTACAAGAGGTCTCATACGCACGTTAGTATAAAAAATCTCATAGATGGCGCTGTATTAAAAATTTTCGACACTTCCGTTGCATACCTGCGTGACGTTACATCTGTAAAAATTTTACCCTCATGCGCTAATGCTAAAGGAGTTTCACTTCAAAAAAAAAAGTAAAAAGAAAAGTATATTGACCCCAATATAATTTTCAGGCGATACGTTGAGAGAGTACTGCTATCTCATTTGATTCGATACTTTTATTTCTCTTAAAACTAGATAGTGTTTTCGTAGTAGGTAGATAATTTAAATATAAAAAAAAATAGTTTTGCTTTACGAAACACTATCGTTGTGTACAGTTTTTTACGCTGTTTATTTTAATTCTTTTCTGTTTCATATAGCATTCATAAATTGCTAAGCATTTAGATTAGAAACTATTGTCTTAAAATTTCCGTATACACTTTTGCACTAACGTTTATTACCATACAAATAAACAATGATTATAAATACTGGCGTAACAGTTAGTTTCATTGTAGCATATACTTAGTCTAAACTGGGTCTGTTGGCGTAGATATTAAAATGAATCGGGGTTACGTGGACTACTTACAAAACGTTCAATGAAATAGCGTTACCCTAAAAATAACAGCGCCAAATAATCACGTCGTGGTAGCTTGTTGTTACTGTGTTGCACTGGTTTCCCTCTAAACAGGATTGTGAATATTTATTGACAGCGTTAATGATAACTATTATAATATATAACCAACGAAATATAACCTAATCATAATTAATCAAATGTAATCAAGTTATTTATATTTATTTATAATTATATCATAATACTTTTCTAATAAATGTAAATTTATGTCGTCGTGGCTTAAGGGATAAGACGTCCGGTGCATTCGTGTTGAGCGATGCACCGGTGTTCGAATCCTAGGCGGAAATTAGGCAGCCTATTTATATTCCATAACCGTGGTGAATATAACAGCTAGAGGTATGTCGAGGGGTATGACGCAAAAGTGAAGAAGTGGTACGACAAGGGTATCCAACAAAATACATATATTTAAATAACCAAATCAATTTTTCTTTTACGTCTTCTAGGTCTTCTTAGGTGTAGCTAGACGTTACGTAGTCGAAAAGCGCGCGCAAGTGCGGCGCGGTAAAATTCAAATTTTCGATGCGTTCGTTCCCAAACGTTTGCCATCATATAAAGTTATTATATTACTAGCGACCCGCCCTCGCTTCGCTTCGGAAACATTAAAACACACATGAACCAAAAAAATAAAATAATTTTTTTTTAAAAAAAGTAGCCTATGTTCATCAGGGACAAGGTCGGCTTCTAATGGAAAAAGAATTTTTCAAATCGGTCCAGTAGTTTCGGAGCCTATTCGAAACAAACAAACAAACAAATCTTTCCTCTTTATAATATTAGTATAGATATTAAATTAATTAAATATTGAAGGTATGGAGTTACATAAAATATGTATGGTGACAAAATATATAAATAAAATCATTATGTTTAATTATTCGTTCACCTAAGTCCTGGAACCAGCTCAGGGGGGGGGGGTCATGAACCCCATGACCCTCTTCCTGGGTCCGCCGTTGTTTGTACTGCACAAAATCGTACACCACTTATGAACGTTTAAAAAAATACTCAACGGACTGATGATGATGATGGACCTTAAGTACTTGTGATGACCCATTTATAAAAGTAATTAAACAATAAAATTACATTTTATTTTTATTGCCCAAGCAGGCAGACGAGCATACGGCTCACCTGATGGTGAGTGGTTACCGTCACCCATAGACTTCAGCAATGCCAGGGCAGAGCCAAGCCACTGCTTACCGTTTAATACTCTCCACAAGCCTCGTTTGAAGAAGGACATGTCATAGCGCTCGGGAAACACCGTGGAGGGGAGCTCATTCCAAAGCTGGATGGTACGTGGCAAATAGATCTCTGGAAACGCACTGTGGATGAAAGCAGTGGCTTCAAGTAGTATGAATGAATTATACTCCGGTGATGGGCGGTGCGATCGTAAAAACGAGATGATGGTATCATCTCAAACAATTTCTTAGAACACTTCCTATACACAGGCACATACGGTGATTAGACGGTCATTAGAGTTATTATTATATCTATGACGGCGTTAACGATATTTCTGTTTAGCACGTGCAATAGGAGTGACTCACACAAGCCAGGTGCGCCGGCCGTGTCGTTCGACTCACAAACAACAGGTGCAACAGAAGTGACTCATAAATAAGCCAGCTGCGCCGGCCAGTATAAAAAGGCGGTACGTGCCTCGCAATGAACATTCGTTGGACTGCGTTTGCCTGGTGCACTTACTATATCGTTGTTACGTTGTGTGATTCAGTGACTGTTGTACGTACTGGTTAAAGTTGGACAAGTGTTAAAGTGAATTGTTAAGATAACATATTGTTGATTAAATCAGGAATCAAAAAGTGACATCGTTTTACTTGGTGTTCAACAAGATAATATCTACCCTCAAGCTTACATCAGAAGTGAGATCAGGACTCTACTCTCACTGGCGTGACGTGTTTGAACATGTTCGAAGTACAGCAAAAAAAAACATGATGCAGATCAGAATACTAGTAGTGGTACGCCACAAGAGCGTGAATGCAGCATACGTAAGTCGTGTAATAACGTCTCTGTTACCTCGATGGAAGATCTGAGCCACGAAGAAATCGTCACATCTTACGTTCTGGCTCATGTTGCCCAGTTTGACTGTCGACTTCATCACATGGCATTTACTAACGGAAATACAACACGTAACAAACTATTGCAAGAAATTAAGGCAAGTGCAAATCTCAAGTGAAACTTCGATCGCAATAATGGATCTGTCATGACGAGTGGGTAGTTCCGACACGAATCGTTTTTAAGCCAATGACTACTGCTAGAGTTACATGGCACTAGTACAGTAAACCAGGACATGAGACTGTGAATTGTCGCTGAAATTTTAGAAACTACTCGATTCAATACCAATAACACTACACGTTCGATGACTTCGAGCTCCAGCAAGCAAGCAAGCAAACAAGAAAGCAAGCAAGTTCCGTGGGGAAGAAAAATTGACACATCTGAAGTCGTCGTGACCTGTAAGATAAGACGTCCGGTGCGTTCGTGTTTGGCGATGCGGCGGTGTTCGGGTTCCGCTATCGGATGCAGGTTTTTCCGGTGAAGTGCGTCCTTGTGCGTGCTTGACAAGTGTTCGCGGTTGGCTTCCTCAGTGTGGGAGTAACATCGTGTAAGAGAGGTGGAACCCGTAAAATTGTAGTTTGCGTGGTGGCTGGTAAGATTTGTTGCGGTAAGAAGTTTGCATGGTGGTAAAATGTCTTGTGAGTCTGCACAGGTAGCCGGAGGTGAGACTTCCGCGGTCGCGGCCCACCCAGTCCGCGAGAACCGGGCAGATCGCCTCGACGGTACGGAGGCCGGCCGACGGGTCCGCCAAACGACGAGACCACGCCTCCAGCACGGACTGCCGATATTGGAGCCCCCGCGCTCCGGCTGCACTTGCGCTAGGGCGCGCCGCCTCGTAGGAGACTGTGAGCAAAACCTGAACAACCTAGTCATCCGTGGGCGCCCGGCTCTCGCCTGCAAGTCAGCTGTTACGTGTGTGGTGATGCGAGTCATGTAGCTTCTGGGTGTTCCATGCGCTACAAGAAGAAAAACGACACTGCTCCAGGTGCTGTGGCAGGTGCAACCAGAGACGTCAACGTGTGTTCCAGAGCTTCAGTGTGTTACAGATAAGTGGTTTTGGCTTCCCCTTTATGTTCCATTCAGGGTCAGAATGTAGTCTTATAAAACAAAGTCATAGTAATTTATTCAATGGTAAGCGGTTTCATGAACAAGTCACTCTTTGATCTGAAAGTAACTTAGACCAATCATGATGGTAAGAGCACTTAGGGGATATTCAACTCGCCCTTAATAGTGCACGTTGTCGAGTAACAGGGTTTACTCCAATAGAATAGACGTTTGCCGTTCAGGGTAATTCACTTGAAATATCTTAAAGTTTCAACAGAGTGATAATCCCTCTAGATTAGATCTTGATTTAGCACGGTCGAAGACCGGCGAAAACATAAAAAAAAAGGGCACAAACAGAAGCTTGGTTTAGTCGAGGCAAAGCTAAAGTCAACCTCTTTTCCGCTGGGGATTTTGTTTTCGTAAGTTGACCGAAAATGTAAAGGTCCCTTCAACATTACTGCAGTTTTGGAAAACGATAGGTATAAATTGAGACATGTAAATAGTTCTAATAGAGTGTACAAATTTCCCCATGAAAACTTACGTGAAATACCTCGAGGCCCGTCAGGCCTACTAGAAATTTCTGAAAATTATAGTGACGATGACGTGACGGCGTACACAGATGGGTTAATTAATCTTGTTCATGAAACTGATCTTAATGATGACGACTCTATCACTGACAATAGAAGCGACATTTTTATCCGCAAATAGCGATACTATGTCTGTGGGTGGTGATACAATGTCTGTTAGGTCAGGCACCTCGGGTGCAGGTGTTGGAAATGTAGAAAACGATGGTCGGTCTCGCACTATTTCTGAAGAAAGTCCGTATAAATGTTCTAGTCTAAGAAATGTTTCAACAAATGCTACCGTACACGCAGAGTGAAAAAAAAGAGAAAAAAAAATGAAAAAAAAAAAAAAAAAAAATTAAATGAAGAAAAAAAAGAATTGTAAGTCATTGAAGGGTGTATCCGGTCCAATGACTTGGCTAAAGGGATGTTAATCCGGACTAGCAAAAAAAAAAAAAGAGAAAAAAAAATGTAGGTCGTTGAAGGGTGTATCCGGTCCAACGACTTGGCTAAAGGGATGTTGATCCGGACTAGCAAAGAAAAAAAAAAAAAAAAAAGAAAGAAAAAAAAATGTGTGAAGTCATTGAAGGGTCTGTCCGGTCCAATGGCTTGGCTATAGGGATTTTCATCCGGACTAGCCACAACAATTAGCTACAGGGATTGCGATCCGGTCTAGCATTATTCGGTCCAATTCGAAAAACTGAAGAGATAAAGTTAAAAGGGACATACTTACATACCTGAAGAGTTTTAAATGAACTGACCCAGGTATATAAGCAGTCAGTATTTATAGCCAGTATAGGATTTTCTGAAGAATTATGCGAACCGAACCGTACTAGATTGTTAATATCATAGACCACTTTTTAAGTTGCATCCGTTAATGTCAGGATGAACGAACACGTTTGTTGTTCACAGACATACCATAAGAATGCGCGCACGAGGACGAGCGCACGTCAGTATGGCCGTGACGGCGTTAACGATATTTCTGTTTAGCACGTGCAATAGGAGTGACTCACACAAGCCAGGTGCGCCGGCCGTGTCGTTCGACTCACAAACAACAGGTGCAACAGAAGTGACTCATAAATAAGCCAGCTGCGCCGGCCAGTATAAAAAGGCGGTACGTGCCTCGCAATGAACATTCGTTGGACTGCGTTTGCCTGGTGCACTTACTATATCGTTGTTACGTTGTGTGATTCAGTGACTGTTGTACGTACTGGTTAAAGTTGGACAAGTGTTAAAGTGAATTGTTAAGATAACATATTGTTGATTAAATCAGGAATCAAAAAGTGACATCGTTTTACTTGGTGTTCAACAAGATAATATCTACCCTCAAGCTTACATCTATATATTAATACGTGAAGCAAAAACTTTGTACCCCTTTTTACGAAAATTGCGCGGACGGAGAAGTATGAAATTTCCCACACTTATAGAGATTATAGAGAAGAAGTTCACAATGCTAATATTTTCTTAAAATAATGCATAAAAGATACACTAAATCAATAAAGAAAACATTACACACACTACCATGTATTTGACACACTAGCGCATGCATACTGTTTGTTTGTTGTCAAACTTTTCTTTGCAGTCTGTCAGTTATAGTCTGTCAAAATGAGAATAGATTAAATATTGTTTTCTCTTTATTAATATTTGTCTAAAGTGTAGTTTTGACGAAATCTGTGATTAAAGAAGTATAATAGTCCTTGACAACAGAATCATAATAGTGTACAAACTTATAATTTCTATTAGTCGAATTTCGACTACCAGGGGACCACTAGTTATTATTATTATAGATTTAATTAGTGCTCATGCTTATAAGATAGAGTAAAAAAATACATTTCATAATTAAAAATTAATGCTAATAATAATAATGAAGCGTGAAACAATGAAATGTTCATTTAAATTTTGAAGTTACATTTTGTTTAGAAATTCTCAATGTATTACACTAATGTACACAGCAAAGCTTCAGTCGGTCATGAGTCAGCTTTATATCCGGGTCGGCGTATAACGATGGGCTTAATCGACTAAAAGCATTCGATCCGGATATTGCGATGTGCAGGAAGTCCGGGCAAGCGGAATTAGGTCTTCAGGAAATTACTTAGATTAATCATTTATATGATTTATTTTCATTTTTGTTATATAATTATAATTTGCGTAATTACTGGTGGTAGGACCTCTTGTGAGTCCGCACGGGTAGGTCTCTGTCTATTTCTGCCGTGAAGCAGTAATGCGTTTCGGTTTGAAGGGTGGGGCAGCCGCTGTCACCATACGGAGCTCTTAGAACTCATATCTCAAGGTAAGTGGCGTATTTACGTTATAGATGTCTATGGGCTCCAGTAACCACTTAAGACCAGGTGGGATGTGAGCTCGTAAACCCATCTAAGCAAAAAAAAAATTGTAGACGAACAAAATGTAAATAAAATTTTAAACGGCTTCAAAAAAGATGAGTTTGTCAATTCGCCTGTATTTTGTTTTATGTGTTTTAGTACAGAATTTGTTTTCTAGCTTAATCGATTTTGATGCTTATTGTTATATTTGAAAGCTGGTGCTTTTCATTTGGTCCTTAATAATGCATATTTAATTAACTTCGACTAAACTGATGATATTCTTATTTTATTTTGTTGTTTTGCTTTTGTTTTGAAGTTGGTTTTGTTTTGTCTCCATTTGATTTTTTAGCTAATACGATGAAATGACCACACAATTAATTATATACTTGATAAACGTTAGTTAGGCGATACTCTAGTGGTGTATCATTCGAAAATATTCGAACCTCAAAACAAAGATATAGTTAATCATCTGATGGTCCTTAATAAAATGAAATATCTTCTCTCACTATTTAAGTACATTAACAATAAGGAACTAAATAAACTGTATACAGCGTGTTTTTTTTAAATATATGCTTACTGTTGTAAACAGACGAATATATGGCCCACCAGAAGATGAGTGGTTACCGTCGTTTATAAATGTTAGTAAGGCTAAAGCAGTTTGGTAGGCAGTGGCTTGGCTCTGCCCCTGGCATCGCTTACGTCCATGAGCGACGGTAGCCACTCACCATCAGGTGGGCCGTATACTCGTCTGCTTACAACAGTAAACATATCGTCTTCTCGCATTAAAATTGTACAATCTCAAAACTAATTTTACAGGAGAGTGTTTTAAAGGTTTCACATGTGATATTTTTAACATTAATCATCTTTGCAACATTTATTTTTTACCAGTTACATTATCTGTTTATTAAAGTAAGATAAAAATAAGTATTAAGTTTGTTAATAGTAGTCAAAACATAAGTAAACTAAAAAAAATAAACTACGCTCTTTTGACAGTATTTATGAGAAAAATTCTGGTGATACCAAATGATTCCGCATATTAACTCGATTTCGAATATTTTAGGAAATTGTACACTTTTAATGCGAAAAGTCGATATATGTAAAAAAACACGCTGTATACAGCTTCATCAGTTCTTTATTGTTAATGTACTTAAATACTGAGAAAGTGAGACTAAAATATTTCATTTTATTAAGGAACATCAGAGAATTAATTATATCTATGGCTTTGAGGTTTGAATATTTTCGAATGATACACCACAAGGGATGATGAAACACTATGAAGAAGTTATTCGTAGTTTGCGAAAAGTCATTTTAGAGTATTATTTATTTTAGTATTATTATTATTTAGTATTATATTAGTATATATATTCTAGTATACATTTAGTATTATTTTATTATAGTATTACACAGGCCATTAAAAAAAAATTGAACAGGAAATACGCTGCCTACATGTTTTAAAAGACTTATAAAATTAAATATGGTTCTATGTATCTATTTAAGACATTTTCTGTCTTAGAAGAAGCAAATAACTATAAATATATACAGCGTGTTATATCTTTTTATGTATTATGAGTTCTGTAAAAAGTAACGTTGTGACGAATTGATTAGCACAGTGCGAAAGACATCAACGATCGCTACATTATCTTGTCACTGTCATCCTTGTTATGGAGAGTTTAGGCGGTTTTTTTTAACAATTTATACTAACTAGAGGTCCCGCAGTAGTCGAAATTCGACTATAATTAATTGGAATTGTAAGTTTGTACACTATTATGATTGTATTTTATACTTCTATAATCACAAATTTCGCCAAGGCTAAAAAAATATGAACAAACAATATTTAATCTATTCTCAATTTGACAACAGACGTCAAGAACAAAAGTTTGACAATAAATAGTATGCATGCGTGTGTGCGTCAAATACATGGTATGTAGTGTGTGTAATGTTTTCTTTATTGATTTAATGTATCTTTTATGCATTATTTAAAAAAAATAGCATTGTGCACTTCTTCTCTATATTCTCTATAAGTGTGGAAACTTTCATACTCCTCCGTCCGCGCAATTTTCGTAAAAAGAGATACAAAGTTTTTGCTTCACGTATTATTAAGTATATAATTATTTAATTATTATATAATAATCTTATAAAGAGGAAAGATTTGTTTGTTTGTTTGTATTGAACAGGCTCCAAAACTACTGAACCGATTTGAAAAATTCTTTCACGGCTTGGAAGCTACACTATTCCCGAGTGACATAAGACATAATCTTTTTTGAAAAAAATTAGGGATCCTTACTAAAACTCCAATAATGTAAGCCAAGATGTAAAAAAATTACCTAAAATATTCTTTACAGCGCGGCAGCGTGTGCCCTGCGAAAATTATTGATGATAGAATAAAATATTGTACTACGACTTGGTAGAAAACATTATTATTTACAAAAAGTATCCCGACAACATATGTCTAACTATTATAGTTATGCCACAATAAGTGTTCTTTTATTTATAAAAAATAAAACGTCAAATATCGTTGAAATTTTTATTAAAGACCCGAACGGAGCCGGAGCGGGCCGCTAGTACATTATAAATAGGCAGCCTAATTTTCTCATTCAGGCAGAATTCTTCAACGTTGATCTTGAAAAATGAAATCTAAGTTTTAATTGCATTAGAATATTTGATTAAGAAATATTTCGAACGATAACGCATGCCAAACTTTGCGAGAGAAGCAGACCAAAAGATAGTACCTACTCTAAATAAGAACTCCTAGTATTTTTTAGGAGGTTCACATTGAGGCATGAGGTCATCGTCTCAATTATATCGGATCTGTTGGCTCTCGTTAACCCGTACCCAGGAATGTTTCTCCCCGGAAATAGGCAATTGGAGTTACCACCCATAATTACCACCTGATTTTGCTTAATAATCAATCATTATATAGTCCGATATGCCGATGACACGACCCTGCTAGCTGCAGACGAATCTGAAATGTCTCTTTTCTTCAGCAAAATGGAACGTATCAGCAACAGCCTAGGCCTCTCCATAAATAGATCAAAAACGAAATTAATGGTGGTGGATCGTGCAAATGTTCTAAGATTGAGTGGGGCGCTTGGATTAGAGGTTGTAGACGAATTCGTGTATCTCGGGTCCTGCATCAGCAACAAAGGCTCATGTGAAACTGACGTGCGCCGACGTATCGGAATGGCTAAAAGTGCGATGTCTCAGCTACAGAAGATCTGGAAGAATAGAGGGATAGGCCTGAAAACTAAAACCAGACTGGTGCGGACTCTTGTTTTCTCTATCTTCTTGTATGGAGCTGAGACATGGACGTTGAAAGCAGCAGACCGAATGCGCATCGATGCTTTCGAAATGTGGTGTTGGAGACGCATGCTAAGAATTCGGTGGACAGCCTTCCGGACTAACGTGTCGATATTGAAGCAACTGGGCATCAAAATCAGACTGTCTACTGTATGTCTGAAGCGGATCCTCGAATATTTTGGTCACATTGCGAGGAAAGACGGCGATAACCTGGAAAAACTTATGATCACAGGGAAAGTTGAAGGCAACAGATCTAGAGGCCGCAGCCATACTCGTTGGTCCGATCAGATCCGCACCGCTTTGGACAGTACAGTGTACAGCGCGCTGCATGACGCCGTGGACAGGGGAAAGTGGAAAAAGATCCTAAGATTGAAGCTCATGGGTGATGGTGGTCACGACCCTCAGACATGAGGAGCACGACTCGAGGAGGAGGAATGACTAGAAAACGTTTAGTAGTAAACTAAATAGCCTCTGAACAAATTTCTCTTGATTTAATTTTCTAATTGAAAAATTTGTTACTTGTTTGTTTAGTTTTTTACTTTCTGATTTATTTGTTCACGATTTGTCACTTGTGGTTTTTCTGGAAGATATTTACGTTTCTGACAGCAATGCCTATCGTATTTTTAATACGCTTTTTATTAGCTTCAGACGTATGTATGTTTGTAACGGAACCTTTGTACATGATTTTGACCTCCTTCAAAACGTCGAATTAATTTATGTTTGGTATACTTATTAAGGACCGATGACAATTAAAAATTTAAAAAAAAAATGAAAAAAAAAAAAATTTAAAAAAATTAAAATTCAACTTTTTTTACAATAACATCATTTTTGTATTAGCTGTTTCCTTGTAATGTTGAATTATGGTTAAAGCATACTCGAATATTTTTTGTAATAGTACTTATTTATAATACTTATTGTAACCTGACAATTCTACGACAAATTAAAAACTTGCTACATTATACAAATCATTAGCAATAACCAAATTAGTTTGTGTCCTTGAATCGCGATTGTATTGTGTAAAAGTTTTAAATCAACCTTATTATTTAACAAAACATTATTCAATCAATTCCTTTGGATCGTCAAAGCCAAACGAACCTTAACTTAATGAAGAAATGGATTACTTTTGATTGTATTTTAAATTTCGCACGATCACGAATTTTGACAAAGCCGCGGAATTTCCATTATTGTCGTAGGTTAAAAACCTCAATATTTGATCAGGTAAAACAGGTTAAATTGTCATTTTACTAGAGCCCATAGACATCTACAACGTAAATGCCGCCACCCACCTTGAGATATGAGTTCTAAGGTCTCAGTATAGTTACAACGGCTGCCCCACCCCTCAAACCGAAACGCATTACTGCTTCACGGCAGAAATACGCAGGGTGGTGGTACCCGCCCACGCGAACTCACAAGAGCTCCTACAACCAGTGAATAGTAAATAGTAGTGGGTTCCCTATTTACTAAGACAATTTCTGAGCTCACCCCCGGTACTAATATGCTATCCTATATTTTTATGCCATTAATCTTGCAGAATACATATTTTAAAGGACACTGTTCAATATGCTTCCGACTTCAATCTCTGTGTCACGTAATCCACAAAATTCGTCACATACTTCTGAAACACGCACTTGAACTATTCTAGAAGACCCCAGTTAAATAGAATGGATTTTCAATTTATTATTAAATTATACGCGCCTTTAAAATTATAGAGACCCATTTTTGTATTTCGACTTTGATTCAAAAATGGACCTAGAACGACCCTTTTCAGCGACTCTTAGTAATGAAATGACCAAAAGTAGCTTATAAATGGACAAACTTATCCATCGGTCTCTTTCACTCCGTCCCCTTCCTCTATGTCTTCGGTTTGAAAACTTTATTCGATGTTTTCCAAAAAATGCATTTTTTGGGGTTCATTTCATCTTAGGCCTTACAGTCCAGGGTGGGCCTTAGCCTGGTCCAGTATGTTTCTCCAGACTGCTCTGTTCAGGGCTTCCTTCCAGTTCTTGACACGATAGCCTTGGGGTCGTGCTCTACGGCATCGAACCATCGGAGTTTGAGTTTTTTTGGGTTGAGTCGCTATAATTTCAAAAGTGCGAGTCTAGTTACCCAGTCTTTCATCAGTGCTAGTAGTACTCCTCTCATATTCCTCTACTCCGCACTTAATTCCTATCTTGATCATCAGTAGCTAAGTGCTGTTAGCCAACCCTATTCTCGCTACTTCGTAATCAATTTCATTCACCGCCAATTCTAGTTTTAGGGCGGATCGTTTTGAAAACATTACAAACCACTTCTACAATTCCAATTAGGTTTCATCTTTAAGATTTTTTTAAAAAAAATTCGTAATACTGATGCAATACTTTTGTACCTATAAATAATTTAATAAAAACTACGCCTATCTCAAATTGGTATTCGGGCTGTGACGCCCATGGGCTCTGGGACCCACTAATCTACATAACCATACTAAGGCCAAATCATACTTAAGTATCATTTATAATATTTTCATAATATTCATACATTCATAAATAATTTATAAAGTTTAACAGAAAATGACTTTTGTTCACATTCTATGGGGTACCGAGGAATTATACTTGAAACATAGCTCCCTACTTGCATTACAATTAGTTGAAAGGAAGTGTCGTTGGTATCTTTAAATCTTTTGTTATTAATGGCTTCGAAAACAGAATGATAAAATAATTTGAAATTGCATATATAAGTGATTCGGCTTACATTGTTCTCAATCTAGCTTAAATTGGGAAATAGAAGATTGAAATCATTTCGGAAATTACAAGAGGATTATTTAGTTCAGAGATTTTTAAACAGTAAGGGCTTGTTAAAGCTATTAATTAGAAATGTCTGTTACATAACGAATAAAATGCCTACAGTCATTTTCATCAAAGATATTTCAGTGCTCTCGGTGCTTTGTACTCAAAGACTCCATTCCACTTCATAAGGTAGTAGTTTCTCTGACGAACTATTTATTTATTATGAATAAACTATCTAGTTTTTACAACTCACCGCCGGCTCATTCCTGTGATTTATAAGTTAATCGATCATGTTTTAATTCATCAATCAATATGTGCCATATATGATCGGGTTGAAGAACAATATTCACAATGTTCACGAGACATTATGATGTATCTTTCTTTAAACGGGTTTCGAAAGTTCTTAGCCCACTGAGTTTCTCACCGGATCATCTCAGTGGGTCGCGATACCGATCCGGTTGTAGATTCTGCGAAGCACATCTCTTGCTAGGGGCTAATGTTAGCAAATTCTCTCAGGTGGAGCCCTTGAGCTTACCTACCGGTCCGGGTGTAGCTGAAATAGCTTCTTAGGCTACTAGCAAATGGGTAAGGGAAAAAAGGAGTCCTCGGCTGTAGTGCTAGCATGGAATTGCTAGTGCACATGAGCGATGATTCCAGTTTACCATCGGAACGGCTCTTGACTCCTCTGCCTATTCTGCAAAAGAGAGTACCTAGGATGTGTTCACGAACAACGTAAATTTAAAACGATAAGCGGTAGAAAGACATAGATAGCATTTGGTGCTAGCTCATCGGGGTACACAGCAAGTTCTACCATTAGGACCCAAGATCGTAGAAGAAGCAACAGAGTGAGCCAAATATAATATTAACTTTGGTAGCATTACTAGAACAGATACACTTCGACTAATACTGATACGCTAATGTTATCAAAGTACCCACAATAAATAGTTAATTGTTTTATTGGCTCATATCTGAACACCTAAAACACAGATCTAGTCCAAACCTAATTGCCGCTGGAGCATAAAGCACCGAAAACTCAATCCTAAAACCGACCTTAACATTTAGACGGAAAGCTGTTTTATGGGTAACAAATCGAATGGCATTGGGCAATGGCCTTCTGTATATTAGACAGGTGAGCAATAGCCAAGGATGTGGCTAAGGCAAGGTCGGAAATCTCCCATCGATTAACAGTACCCCAGTCCGGCACGCGAAACCACAGCCCCTTACCCTTGACACAGAATAGCCATTCGGATTTACACCCGAAATTATGTAGGACGGGACCAAAATATATTGCTTTCATGAAAGAAATTCACTCGACTGCTTTCGTCCGTAATGTATAGTTTCTTACTTGTATAAACCGGCATATTTCAAAGTAGCCGCGTAAACGCTCTACATCTCTGCTGGGCGAAACTTCTTGTGATGTCATTTAGATGGCGAAAATTAGAAGGCAAAACAGATGACGCGCTAACCATAGATAATCCACAACGATTGGCTACATATGGTGTCACATGTTGTGATTGGTGTTAATAGGGTAGGGAGTAATCGTTCCTACACCACGCGGCGATTTCATTATAAAGTTTTTACAAGATAAAATAAGGGCGTGGTATGGACATGTGATGCGTAGAGAGAAGATGCATGTGAGTAGGAGATGAATGAAAATGGTAGTGCAAGGTAGAGGGGGAAGAAGTCGACCAAAGAATACATGGATGGAGTGTGTGTATGGCGATATGAGAGAGAGAGAGAGGAGTGAATGTTGAGATGACGGCTGATAGAAGAGAATGGAAGAGAAAAAATAGCTGTGCCGACCCCACCTAGTGGGATAAGGTGGAGAAAAGAAGAAAAAAATAAAAAATGTATTTAAGCAATACAATGTATCACGACCTGGGCTCATATCACAAAGTAAGTCCCGCTGCCCATTGAGACATAAGAGTAGAGTCTCAACAGTACTGATTCGTTTGAAACTGGAAAACATGATGATTTCCCTAACACAGCGAATTTTGGTACTAGTGGGTGCCAATACGTCCAACCAACAATGTAAATCTAATGCATGCGTCACAAAACTATGTCAATTGATCTCGCTTATGACTCAACTAAACTCGTATTAAGAAATGTTTAATAAACCACAACGTAAATAATGAAATTTATTTTATTCCTTTCAGGGTCGCTTATAAAAATAAGCTATGAGATATTTTAAATACAACCGAATCGTTGCCTAACGCAGACGCGAAACACAATTGACATCGTCATTTGCTTTAACAGCTTCCCTCGAGTTGGAGAGAAAGATGGGTGGACGAGCTCACGGCCTTCCTGGTGTTAAGTGGTTACCGGAGCCCAGAGACATCTACAACGTAAAAGCTGCCACCCACCTTGATATATGAATTCTAAGGTCTCAGTATAGTTACAACAGCTGCCCCACCCTTCAAACCGGAACGCATTACTGCTTCACGGCAGAAATACGTAGGGTGGTACCTAGTATGATGGTACCTACCGGCGCGGATTCACAAGAGGTCCTACCATCAGTAATTATGCAAATTATAATTTTGCGGATTTGGTTTTTATTACACGATATTATTCCTTCACCGTGGAAGTCAATCGTGAACATTTGCTAAGTACGTGTTTCATTAGAAAAATTGGTACTCGCCTGCTGGATTCGAACACCGGTGCATCGCTCAACACGAATGCACCGGACGTCTTATCCTTTTAGGCCACGACGACTTCGGTGTGCTTCGTGCGAGTTTTTTAACGTTCTCGATAGCGTAAAAGTTAGCTCATATTTGTATGAAATGGGATCGTTTGCGTACGTTTGCCGCTAGGGGCGCTGTTCCAACTGCATACAAAATTGGGTTAACTCGTACGCTATCGAGAACGTTAAGAAACTCGCACTAAACGTACAGAATTAGTATGCTCGTACCTTCTGGCGCCCGTATTTGTCACACGAACGATGTAAGGCAAAACAAAACATACATGGGTGTAACAGCGATCGATCCGTTGGCTCAGAGGCAGTAAAGCGAAGATGTCTCGCATTCAGCACGCGATGGTTGCCAGGCTATCGAACATACAGCCTGGCTCCCTCTCTTAAACACGTAAAAAAGCCTCACGCGATCAGCCTGCCGCCTCCTTTGAATCAAACCTTTTTATATATTTTTCGTGTAGTCAAAATTACGAAATATTTTTATCATTATTTCAGTGTATGTATATTTATTCAATTAATCTAATCAATTACTAATTTCAAGATGTTGTATTGCACTGTCGATTGCACCTATAATTGAGATGACATCTGACATGTATTTATTGTCAACTTGTCAATGTTTTGTATTGATGATCACTTTGTTGATGCAATAAATAAATAAATTGTTGTTTATTTCCTAATGGACTTCATAGAGTGAGCAATAAATTAAAGTACTTCTTTAAAAAATGTATTTAAAAAGGCATTTTAAATCAATAGATAGAGTGTCAATGAATAACATTATTCCCTTCTTCAATAAAACTTAATAAAATTTACTAAATAATACCTCAGGTTATATTTTTTCTATATTCAAAGGATAATTGAGTATGTACGCTCTCTCTCGTTAGCTTTGATGATGTATTAGCATGTTTGTCATACTCTTGATCCTACCCAAAAATACCGGAAGGTTCCTTATAGAAAGCTAATTACTACATCAATTTTCAGTTTTTTTTTTTATTATTTAAATAGACCTTTGCACTATCAATCATTCAACAATAATCAACATAATAAAGTATTAAGAGTAAATTTTTTGTTTAATATCATTTAGTTTAATTCTAAAATTTACGAACGTCGTTCTGAAATTTCTGATATTTCCGAACGAGTTACAAGAATTCAAACACCCATTGTATGTTATTTCATTACAACATAGTTTGTTGGGACGAATAGTTTCATTATTTTGGTGAGTGAGACCTTGACTTCATTATTAGAAATAAAAACAAAACTCACAACATTAGTTGAGGTAAAAACGTAACAATTCAATACGCACTGTTATTATTTGGCACAATATCCTTACATCCTAACATCATATTTTGTCTGTTTGTCACTGAATGGCTTCTCAAGAGATAGTTTACATAATTTAATAAGACGGGGCACCCATAGACACAGCCTGCTGAGTTTCTCGCCGGATCTTCTCAGTGGGTCGCGTTTCCGATCCGGTGGTAGATTTTGCGAAGCACTGCTCTTGCTAGCAACACCTCTGGTTTGAGCCCCGAGAGCTCACCTACACGCTAGGGCAACGCTGAAATAGCCTTTCAAGGCTATCAGCAAAGGTAGGAAAAAAAAGACGTGGCTAAAATCAGATATTTCTTAGTTCTTCTGTCGCACTCCACTATACCTAATAGTTTGTATAACTTATGCTCAATCATAAAAATAAATCAAAGAATGCAATGAGTAAAATATATGTTTGTTTGAGTGCGGCTTGGTTGGGCTCCTCGCATTGCTGATGTCCATTTGCGACGGTAACCACTTACCACCAGGTGGGCCCTATACCTTTTTACCTACAATGGCAGAAAAAAGTAAACTATGTACTTAGAACAGTTTGTTCTCTGATGAGTTCACTCTATAGATCTAAATATATTTTTTTTCTTTGGTGACACCCCTACATGCAACCTTTACTTTTAAACATCTCCATAGGGTCCCTATATGGCACGTCTATGTAGATTTATCTCGTTTTCAAGGAATTTCAAAGAAACGATAAAGCAATACAATTTTTAATAACCTATTGTTCAAAACAGTTTTAGAATCGCAATTCCTTTTACAAAAAAACAGAGGTTCTCAATTCAGAAACCATCGCTTAGGTACCTACCTAGTTCAAGCTAGGTACGCATGAAGTCTATTTTTGGACTTAACGTTCACGGCACTAGTAGCGTGTTCTTAAATATACTCAATTAGTGCTATGTATTACCGTTGGCCCTCGACGAAAGTATGTCAGACGAAGTATAAAGCGAAATAGAGATGTTTAATGGCGGTGAATTAGTTACGCTTGTCTTTTTTTTAATTGGAACTGTGTTCGTTGTATTTGGCCAAGTGTTAAAGCACGGAGTGGGCTACAGACAGTACCGTCTTTACCATAAGGGCACACGGGGCCCGTGCCCAGGGCCCCCATTCTCAGGAGGCCCCCAAGGACCGACAATTTGGTTACCAACTGTAGTCGAGAGTGGTCATTTTCGCAGCTTAAGAGAATAAAAAATGAATTGCGAACAACAAGGTTACAAGAACGGCTGAGTAATTTGTCAATTATGGGCATAGAAAGTGACATCCTTCAAAAATTTACTTTAAAGATATAATGGAATATTTTGCTCAACAGAAATCCCGAAAGAAACCATTATCGTAATCGTAACCAAAAAACCAGCAGCATTCTAATATAATTAATATTATTATATCATACTGTATTTGATTACCTATAATAAATGGTCATTCATACTCAGTAAAAAAATGTTATTATAATTCGCTTTTTTTACTTTCCAAAAGGGCCTCAAGTTCTTGTGTGCCCAAGGGCCCCAGCCTAGTTTAAGACGTCCCTGGCTACAGAGAGAGGTTTTTTAATCTATATAGCATAAAAGCGAAACGCTATTAATTCGTCAAAAAATCTCCGGAACTATTCGTCTGAAGTCAGGAACTTTAAATCTGATACAGTTATTGCTTTTACTGTGTAGGCGCCAATAAAGAAATCATTTTACGTAAACCCTGTTCAGAATGGATTGTTCATTTATCATCGCATACATAATAGCAACGCGTACATATAATAACGGTTGCCATGGTAACCGTTGTTATGGGCGCTGATAGTTTATAGACCAGAATATGACACAGGAAACGTTTGTTTTGGGAAACAAACTAAGCTCTGGCAACCATTTCTTTATTGTTAATACAGATGCAATTATCCGCCATGTTCTATTTTCCGACTTTTTTTTTTATCAGAATTATTTTTAAAAACTTCAATGTTTGTACTGTATTTTCTGTTTTTTTTTCACTGTTGTAATAATTTTTACTGCCGTTGTAAGCAGACAAGCTTACGGATCACCTGATGGTGAGTTATAACCGTCGCTCAGCAATGTCAGAGCTGCAGCCAAGCCACCGCATAATGCTAACTTATAAAAAGCCTTTACTGGTGGTTGTGACCTCTTGTGAGTCCGCACGGGTATGTACTACCACTCTGCCTATTTCTGTCGTGAAGTAAGCAAGCGTGAAGAAGGTTTGAAGGGTGGGGCAGCCGTTGTAACCTTAGAACTCATATCTCAAGGTGAGTGGCGGCATTTACGTTGTAGATGTTTATGGGCTTCGGTAACCACTTACCACCAGGTGGGCTACGAGCTCATCTACTCATCTATGCAATAAAAAAATAAAAACGTGAGCCGTGTTATCGATCACCCGCTTAAGC
The DNA here is from genome assembly GCF_030267445.1 of Bombyx mandarina. Lineage (NCBI taxonomy): Eukaryota > Metazoa > Arthropoda > Insecta > Lepidoptera > Bombycidae > Bombyx > Bombyx mandarina. The sequence goes on along the minus strand of NC_143219.1, from coordinate 13,597,940 downwards.
ATAAATAAAAATATCAATTGAATGCAATCGCTAATTTACCTTATTAATTAAAGTTTTTAATTCAAACTACTTTTATGGCAAAATCTCTCTCAAAAAAGTTTTCATTTTTTTTAATTTTCGAAAACTTTACAGTTTTCCAAAATAAAATAAAATGAAAACTTTTTTATATGAAAAATGATATGAAATGAAATGAGTTGAGATGATATGGGATGAAATATAATCTCAGCAAAATGGTGGTCATTTACTAAGATTTTTTCAGTGGACTTTTTGGAGGATGCCGAGAAGTTACGTCCAGCGGCTTTGTTTCATTTTCCCACATTTGTGCACTTTCACTGTAACACTTTCGAGGATATCAAACAGTTAATAAACCACCATTATTACACATTTAAACCCGAAGAAACACTAAATAGACAAAATAAAACAAATCACACAACTTCACTCCTCGCGTTCCCGCCAAAAAGTCCATCTAACACCTTTTTTTTTTTAAGAGATTTTATGACCTGGTAACTGAGACCTTTAAGTCATGTCTTATTTTAATTTATATTCATATTTTTATGAAAAATGATATTATGGAGTGAAATGAAATGAAGATGATTAATTTGAGACATTAATCAACTGGGATGAAATTAAATGAAATGAAATGAGATGATACGGGATGAAATATAATCTCAGTAAAATGGTGGTCATTTACTAAGATTTTTTCAGTGGACTTTTTGGAGGATCCCGAGAAGTTACGTCCAGCGGCTTTATTTCATTTTCCCACATTTGTGCACTTTCACAGATATTAAACAGTTAATAATCCACCATTATTACACATTTAAACCCGAAGAAACACTAAATAGACAAAATAAAACAAATCACACAACTTCACCCCTCGCGTTCCCGCCAAAAAGTCCCATCTAACACCTCAGTTGCCCGTGACCATAGATTATATATACACTTGATATTTAAGATCCATGACCAGGAGAACTGTGCAGTATACTTGAAACTGACATAAAGGCATAACTATTGCCATAAAAAAAACTGTGCAGTATTCGAAACAACGGAGATAACATCGAGAGATGATTTAAGCAACATTTTTGCCATTTTACAGGAGAGCCATTTAAAGGCTATAAAATTTGGAAAAAATATCACAACGAAAAAACTTCATCAGCTATTTGATTGGAGTTATCTTAATTGAAGTTCGATTAAAACATCGAACTGTTGATGCTAATACCAAATAAAAGGAACCTTGAATTACAAAGTTAAATGTCGCTTATTAAGCGAAATGTCGCTTAAACCAAGTGGCTTTTCAAACCTCGATAAGTAATTGAAGAAGTTACGATGATAGTTTCTAATGTATTATCGTACGTATTCACTAGCTAAACTCCGACCTAGCTTTGCTGTGTGTGTTATCAGATATTTATAATGCAATTGGATATTGTGAAAAATTTGTTTATTTACATGGGTGATAGTGAACGCACCATGGTATGTTACAAATGAAAGAATCCATTATGATCTTGCCATAAGAAAAGGCAAAGATGAAGTAATCCATCGAGCTAAAGCCTATTGTGTAAGATTGGAAGCCCATCCGAATAACCTTGCTAAGCATTTAATGGACAACCAAATGACTATAAGAAGACTCAGAAGAAGAGTGCCTCAAGATCTACTATGATCTACTGTAGATTAATTGATACGGACATGTCAATGGACATTGTGCATGCACCGCCGAAATTGTTTTTCGCAAAACTACGGTTCAATGTCTTACAACAGCTAACTGTATAGAAAATGAAAAAATAATAATTACATGGGCGTTAAATTTTTTTGGGCGGAACTAAATAAACGCACGTCGCGTCGCTTGGGTAATCGATACGATAGCTATGGAGACATCACTCTTTTTCTTCTTCTCGCTTCGATTTAGAATTTTACCCCTAGATATAATGACAATAAAAAGTCGCAAGATCCGCAAACCGTACTAATAGTTTCAATTACGCCAACAAATCTTGAAAACCCAAGTCGATTACAAAGAATAGTCGTTAAACTAGTTAAACAAATTAACCTTACACATTCACTTGTGTATTCGCGGTAATCGGTGTGCATAGAGCGAATTTTTTAACGTTCTCGATAGCGTAAAAGTTAACTCGAATTTGTATGCAGTTGGATCAGCGCCCCTAGCGGCATACGTAGGCGAACGTTCCAATTACATACAAAGTTAACTTTTACCCTATCGAGAACGTTAAAAAGCTCGCACTAAGCACACGGGTTTCATGATGAAGCGCAGTTTCAGGCTAAGGAAGCGATAATGAACAAAGTTACGAAACTGCCAAAGTTTGTTTTAAAATTACATTTAACCTACAAAACGTGGTAAAACTGTTGTTTTTCTATTACTAATCGATCTAGTAGTTAATTGTCTCGTTGTTTAATCGAATAGTAATGAACGGTCGGTTCGCTCTTTTGTCCTCTATTTTATATTAGCTTTTGCCCGCGACTTCGTCCGCGTGGAATAGTTCACAAATAATGCTTTGTTTTAGAACAAATTTGGTTAGCATAAGAAACGTTATAGTGAGCCAACCTTAACATATAAGACATATGCTGTCGCGAACTTTTTTTAGATCTTTTAAAGGGGAACAATTCTGTCATATATTATTTTAGCGAAACTTTAAACGTTACTGCAGCGCACGCCGGGAAAAGCTCTCAAAAGGTAAAAGTCCGATAAGTCCGATTTTGAAATATTCATTATTGGTGCTCCGCTTGTATTGGTCTTAGCGTAATGTTATATAGCCTATATAGTTATATAGCCTGTCTCGATAAATGGGCTATCTAACACTGAAAGATTCAATTCCAATTGAAAGATTCGATTTTCAAATCGGACCAGTAGTTCCTGAGATTAGCGCGTTCAAACAAACAAACTCTTCGGCTTTATAATATTAAAGTGTAGATACATTTATGAGAACGGTCAATTCATTCCTTGTCGTCTGGTTCGTGTCCGTCTTTTAGGAAGTCAAAAAATCTACTGCCAGCCGCTAGTCACGTACGCCCTCGTTCCATTTCTCTCTTTATTTTTTGAATTCTTGTCAAGTGTCTGTCTTAGTCTGTGTCTATGTCTAGTCGTTGTAGGTCTTATGTCCTGTCAAAGAGGTTGCACGCCACGACAAGTAAGTTAATAGCAGATTATCTTAATGTAGACGGACCACGGTTAAAGATACTCAGTGTTTCGATTGTTTATAGTTGTATTTATATTTTAAAAACATATAAAATATTAGCTTGGATCCGTTAGATGTGTAATGTTTATCTGTTTGATTCTCTAATTTCATTTGTATAGAAAACAGCAGGATTACAAAAGTCAGATTTTTATAAATAGGTACAAAATAAAGTTGCGTAAAACTCAAGTGCCTAAAAATCAGTGGAACCTAGCTTGTGTTCATGAAGGGCTTCCACAGAGGGGAAATGACATATAGAGTCGTAAATAGGTTTCGTCATCCTGCCTATTACGAAGCAATCGTACGCAATCGCAATTGCAAACCAGTTTGAATGAGACAACCGTTATACTATTTTAATACAAATGAGACAATGACCTCATGTCCCAAAGTGAATTGTTTGAGATGATCGGAGTAGAGTTTCGTCCATACTACCTGGAGCGACTACGTTCATCGACAGTACGTTTCCAGAGATCTTTTTTGCCACGTACCATCTGGCTTTGGAATGAGCTCCCCTCCATGGTGCTTCCCAAGCGCTATGACATGTCCTTCAAACAAGGCTTCTGGAGAGTAGTTAACGGTAGGTAGCGGCCTGGCCCTGGCATTGCTGAAGTCCATGAGCGACGGTAATCATTCACCATCAAGTGAGCCGTATGCTCGTCTGCCTACAAAGGCAATAAATAATAAAAGCAAGCTTAAATTTACCATGAAATTTGTCTTGTGTGAAGTTTAACGTTTGCAAACTTTAACGTCAACGTCAAATAAATGTCAAATATATAAATATTTTTTACATTTCATAAGAACTAATAAAGCCTTGTAATATTCATTTTCTTAGTCGTTTTACATTCTTGGCAGAGTGGTCGTGATCACCAGTTCGGATCATGGTGAGTTTTTTTATTGTTGCTTAGATGGTGGACGAGCTGACAGCCCACCTGGTGTTAAGTAGTTACTGGAGCCCATAGAAATCTACGACGTAAATGCGCCACCCACCTTTAGATAAGTTCTAAGGTCTCAAGTATAGTTACAACGGCTGCCCCATCCTTCAAACTGAAACGCTTTACTGGTTCACTTCAGAAATAGGCAGGTTGGTGGTACCTGCCCGCGCGGACTCACAAGAGGTCCTACCACCAGTAAAGCTCTTCACAAAACTTCGCCATTCCTCGCGTACCGCGGCCCTCCTTGTGCACTCGTTGACAGGACCGTATAGAGATGCTTTTATTTGGTCGGTCCATCGTAACAGTGATCTGCTGCGCGATCTCATTCCCTCTATCCTGCTCTGCTTTACAAGGCGCTCAACTGTATTGTCATCCCGTCGCGACACATGTCCGAAGATAGTGAGAATGCGACCCTAAATGACGGAGAATAGACGCTACTTAATGCCGAGTTCCTGAAGAAAAGATTGATTCGTTCTAAACTCCACTCACTCTATTTGCAGCATTCTTCTCCAGCACCATATTTCGAAAGCATCTATCCTCTTTTTCTCAATTTCTCTTAATGTCCAGGTCTCAGCAGCGTAAAGAAAAACGGATCAAACGAGCGCTCTTCTTACAATTTTTTTTTTGTGTGATTGTAAATTAATATAAATATTTATTATGTTTCAAAAGTTTTTTTTTCAAATAAACACATACGAGAATTTAAAAAAATGCTTTCTGTGTTTTACCGGTTTTTCCCAGTTTTTCTTTTTCTTTGTAAGCGATGTTAATCCGTATTGACATTCAATGAATATGTTACTTAATTACTGACATCAGATTAATTAGACGATTTTAATTCTTAGTGTATGACCTGAAGAGCTAGAGGTACCGTTGTTTCTCATTTGTTTTTTCGAAGTTCGATATATTTCACGATGCTCGATCGTGATTTCCGTTAGTAATCAGATTAAATTGATAACGTTAAAAGCCTAGTCCGATAATTCATAATCGTAGTTACAAAATCGCTAATAACCAATACGAACGAACTAGCGGCCGGACATATTTAGTCAACACACAACACAACACAACAAAGTTTAAAAATAAGCGTATTATTTAGTGTTGAACCAACTCTTTTTATCATAGCTAAGTCTAAATTAAAATGGTGCAATTTTCGTGGCCTTCGTAGCATGCACGATTGCTTCGCGACCGAAATAGGCAGGATGGTGCTAACTAAGGCGGTGATCGCCTATACGTATCTTTGGCCCGTAAGATATCACTACATAGTATAAAACAAAGTCGCTTTCTCTGTCCCTGTATCTGTCTGTCCCTATGTATGCTTAAATCTTTAAAACTACGCAACGGATTTTGATGCGATTTTTTTTAATAGATAGAGTGATTGAAGAGGAAGGTTTATATGTATAATAACATCCATTAAATAGCGGAGAAATCGAGTCGCTAGTTTATAATATTTGAGAATTATTTATAGAGTTATTTAAGAAGTCTTGGTTTATAAAGTCCAAAACATACAAAAATTTTCATAGGGTTTTTCTATTGCCCTTGTAGGCAAATGAGCGTACGGCCCACCTAATGGTGAGTGGTTACCGTCGCTCAACAATGTCATGAATTCGAATTATGTAGCGATGTTTTTTTTATTGCTTAGATGGGTGGACGAGCTCACAGCAGTGTCAAGTGGTTACTGGAGCCCATAGACATCTACAACGTAAATGCGCCACCCACCTTGAGATATAAGTTCTAAGGTCTCAAGTATAGTTACAACGGCTGTCCCACTCTTCAAACCGAAACGCATTACTTCTTCACGGCAGAAATAGGTGGGGTGGTGGTACCTACCCGCGCGGACTCACAAGAGGTCCTAACATCAGATATTATGACCGTATCCAGATTGATTAAAAAAAATTTGAGCATAGATAATTATTGTACGTTCACTCGGGTCTATACATCTAAAATATGTTAGAATAATATCGTGCAAAAAAACCGTCAAGTCGTTGACATAATTAACTACTACCACTATTTTGAACTCCAGTTGTTGCTGTCTACGAAAACTGTAAAATATTCGATTAGTCGGTAAAATGATTAAATTCCAAATAATATATATATTAATACGTGAATCAGAAACTTTGTATCCCTTTTTACGAAAATTGCGCAGACGGAGGAGTATGAAATTTTCCTCACTTATACAGAATATAGAGAAGAAGTGCACAATGCTAATATTTTTTTTAAATAATGCATAAAATATACATTAAATCGATAAAGAAAACATTACTATACACAATACCTAGCATGTATTTGACGCACACACGCATGCATACTATTTATTGTCAAACTTTTGTTCTTGACGTCTGTGGTCAAATTGAGAATAGATTAAATATTGTTTGTCTTTATTAATATTTTTTTATAGTGTAGCCTTGGCGATTATAGAATTTGTGATTATAGAAGTATAAAATACAATCATAATAGTGTACAAACTTAGAATTCCAATTAATTATTATAGTCGAATTTCGACTACTGCGGGACCTCTACTAAACTATAGATTTATCTCTAAAAGTATACATAAGTAAGTCTTCAAGCTCGGCAAGTCAAAAAATATCTTGATAAGCTTCGTATTATTATTACGTGCCTGATTCCAAGAAAATTATAATTGTAAGTCTCGGGAGCTAATGGGTATTTGTGCGTGGAAAGGGTACAGTAGAAAACAAAAGGCCTTGGAACGCCCACACACCGCTCCAGTATTAACTAAAATCACAAATTTCAAGTAATCAAAAGCTTATAATATGAAATTATCATTATTGACATTTACGAATTTCCCCAAACGCGGTTGATGCTGAATGTTCTTCGGGTGAATGATAACACAAGACAATACTAAATCACTTACGGGATCAAGTATCCCCGCCATAGGGACACTGATGGCATCTTCTCCCCCAGCAGCCACCAGCTTCTCCAAGACCTTGAGCGTTTGCTCGACGGCCGGCCATTCTCCTTTTTGGGCCAAGGTCAAGATCTTCCCGGCCACGTCGCGAATATTGACACCGGCGCTGGGCGGCTTGACCACCTCCGCTCCATTGACTTCCTTGACTTCCTTCTTCTCTCCATTGTTCGAGGCCGTTTCGTCTTTCTCTTCTGCAGGCTTCGCAGGTGCGTTCTTGTCTTCTTCGGTGTTCTTCTTTGGCGGGCCTTTGCCGCCCTTTTTGCCGCCCGCGGCCTGCGACATCCTCACACATTAGTAGCACACGGTATCACCGCACTCGGAGTCACGGGGGAGCACATTGGTTCCGTGCGAGTGTTACTCGTAGGGCGGGCGGAGCATGACTGCGGCACGACTGCGTGGCTCCAGCCGATTTCTTGCATGATACGGGTAAATAAAGTGGAAAGGTGCCCCAGTCGGATTTACAAACAAACTTTTTTCAGCGATGTCTCAGAATGTCCCATGCATTGACCCATTTTTTAGTGTTTAGGGGAAGAGTGACTCGGAAACGAGCAGATTTATGATTACGTTTAATTTGAATGGCTATCATCTATCAAACTTATGTATATATACCCATATACATTATCTAATAGGCATAATTTTTGTAGAACATGAATATACACTTAAGAAAGTATAAGACGTTCTTATGAATCGGTAAACATGCATGTAAAACTTGATTGCGAGTGAAATATTTACATTAAGTGCGGGAAATGTTCTTAAAAACTTAAATCAACTGTGCCAGACCTTAATTTCTCGATACCAGCGCCGCAGTCCACTTCTTCCTACGGGAACACTGCTTCAATAGTATTTTTTTGTAATGAAACTTCTAACCGATTGTTTATTTATTATTAAAACCCATACTCATAATTATAGTTTTTGTAATTAGCAGTGGTAGGGCGTCTTGTGAGCCCGGAACGTTAGGTTCCACCACCAGTAATGCATTTCGGTTTGAACAGTTGGGAAACCAGTGATGGGTCTTGTCGCCATTGTAATGTAAAATTAAGGCTTAGATCTCAAGTCTCAAGGTGAGTGGCGGCATTCATGTAGCTGATGTCTATGGGCTCCGGTAGCCCCTTAACACCAGGTATACCGGGAGCTCTTTGACCTATCTAAGCAAAATCTACGAATTTTACTGTGAGCACAGTACAGCAGGACATTGCCATTGATGCAGTTCTGATTGCCATTCTGCTGTTTGCTTGATTCTGTGTGATTCATTAATTCAAAGCTACTAAGACTTCGGGTTATTACCTCAAAGTGGATGGTGGATTTCAAGATGTGGTAACTATGGGCTCATTCCATAATAACTATTGAACACCAAATAATTAACATAGCGGCTCACCAATTTTAAGTCACCTCAGTAGGTTTTCTAGTCACCGGCAGAGTTAATCCTTACGATTAGGTATTCTACTAGGACCCAGGACCATGGTGTCAATTTTGGAATATTTCTGTCTAGAAATCTATGGAATACCTACGTTCAGCAACTGACGTGATGATGACTTTGTGGCGGTAGTTATCATACAACACAAGATATTTGATAGATACCTGAATCTCACTTACGACATTTTCAAGATATGTTTGCATGTATACAGTTACGAATTCCAAGTTCTTATAGCAATATAAACCGCTCGGTGGAAAATCTTTCCTTTGCCGTAAAACCTCCTACAATTTAAACATGGAGTTTTGTCACCAAAAAATAACGATAAAAACAATTTTATTAAAGAAGTTAAACGAAAAACAGCACACTCATTTGGATTCGTGAATAACAACTTCTTTACAAAGGAAAGCAATCGATTTAATGCTTTTTCTTTTTAAGTTACAGCACACAGTATACGTTACGTTGACATAATTCGTACCCACAAAGAGCCAAGACCAAAGGCCAAGACTTATTCAATTCAAATAACACTAGACCAGCATTGGCTCTCCACTTTGACTTCTGTTACGTGATAAAAATTACCGTCGTATTATCCATCGAAAAGGCTGCTGGCGTAATTTGGTTTCGTCAATAAAAACCGTCCTACGAAACCTATAAAAACATTTTTGGTTTTATATTAATGACCTCAAACTAGATCGGACGGGGTGACCTTGTTTCTGATGAAAAACACATATCCAACGCGTTCGGACCCTCCTGATGATATCGGGCAGGTCGAAGAAATTTGCATGTTTCGTCACAAGAAAACGGGGGTGGTGGGTCGCGTGCGCCACGCGCCACTTCCGGCGGGGGATCCGCGACCTCGATACAACCCGCTTCAGATATCCTCAGCTTTGCCGCTCTGTGTCCATACTATGTGTCTACATTAACACTTGAACTTTGAAGTCGTCGTGGCCTAAAGGATAAGACGTCCAGTGCAATCGTGTGTAGCGATGCACTGGTATTCGAACCCCGCATGCGGGTACCAATTTTTCTAATGAAATATACTTAGCAAATGTTCACGATTGACTTCCACGGTGAAGTGAAGTGACATCGTGTAACAAAAATCAAACCCACAAAATTATAATTTGCGTAATTAGGTACTGGTGGTTGGACCTCTTGTAAATCCGCACGGGCAGGTACCAACACCCTGCCTATTTCTGCCGTGAAGCAGTGATGCGTTTCGGTTTGAAGGATAGGGATAACAGGGCCCTGAAAATGCGATACTTTAAGAAAATATTTTTTGTATGGAAACTAGCGTCATCTTTTTTTTTTTTTATTGCTTTTGTAGGCATACGAGCGTACGGCCCACCTGATGGTAAGTGGTTACCGTCGCCCATGGACTTCAGCAATGCCAGGAGCAGAGCCAAGCCGCTGCCTACTGCACAATACTCTCTCATCTTGTAGCGGATGCCCTAAACTTATATATTGTTAAAGTTAAGGCATTTAAATAATGTATAACTAAACACATAAAATAAAAACAATTAATCATACAAGGCTTTATTTGTTATAGACAAATTAATTTAATTTTGTTTATTTGTGGTTTCTGAAAATTTACAAAATCCTTCCTTAAAAATAAAATATAGGATAGGTAATATGTTACTGCCATCAAGAGCGATGAGAGACTAATCGAAGCGAAGCCACCTAGTGGCCGAAACCCGTAAACATTTTTGTTGAGTACTTGAGTTTCTTATCTATAACTAATTTATGTGTATTATCTATGACTGATAAGCGAGGGCGTGTGGCTATTACGATAGTCGCTTTTGTTTCAACATGAAATAAACCTTAAAACAGGTAAATATAGATTATTTTGGTCTAGTAGTGGGTGTTGCAACACTACCAGACGGCGGCGTGCCGGCACTTGTTTTGATTCGTTTGAAAGCACACTGAACATCATTGCGAATTCGGCTGTTTGAATTATAAAATTAAGTTCAAATTGACATGGACGAACGAGTCATTTCTCAACGGCACGTTCGCAATTTGAGCTCTAACGCTCTGCTAAATAGTATTTTTGCAAAGTAACTCTTGACGCAATTAATTAAGTATTATACTTGAGTAAAAATCTAAATATGAAGTAAATCCACCTTTCTATTGGTTCAAATGATATAAAAAGTAATATTTGATTTGTTATTAGCTGCCACAATTATTGCAATTATTGCGTTCCTATGTTAACATGTCTTTATAAATGTTAAGTCAATGTTAAAAAAATGGAAATTGTCAAAAAAATTTACATCCCATTAAAAGCGACCAATCAGCTTATCGAGTTAGAGTGGAAGTTGATTTTTTTACAATTTCCATTTGCTTAATTGGAACGCCAAATTTAAATGTATAAATATATTAACTTTTTGCTTTTTTTCCCCACCTAGTAGGTGAGTTCACGGGGCTCAAACCTGACGTTGTTGCTAACATGAACCCTAGTAGGAGCCGTGCTTCACAATCCACTCGTAAAACCACTTGGTGGACTCTAAATCCAGGTCGTCATGAAGTATTTTAACAATATTGTACCTATCCTATTTTAACCGCCGCTTACTAGAGAGCGCTAGTGTAACGATTGCACACGTGCACTACATTGACTAGAGACACCATTGCTGGTACGGCTCTGTAAAGAAGTAGTATGGGTAGCAAGCCAGCACTAGCACCGCACCGCACCATACCATACCATACCATACCATACCATAACATAACATACCATGCCATACCATGTCATACAATACCGTACCATGGAAAAAAAGTATTAAAATTGTGTGACATTTTTTTACCACCTTATTAGCTCACATTTCGGATACCAATGTAACGTTTAGGTTTTTTTTTTTTTTTATTGCCCTTGTAGGCAGACGAGCATACGGCCCACCTGATGGTGAGTGGTTACCGTCGCCCATGGACTTCAGCAATGCCAGGGGCAGAGCCAAGCCGCTGCCTACCGCTTAATACTCTCCACAAGCCTCGTTTGAAGAAGGACATGTCATAGCGCTCGGGAAACACCGTGGAGGGGAGCTCATTCCATAGCCGGATGGTACGTGGTAAAAAAGACCTCTGGAAACGCACTGTGGATGACCGCAGTGGCTCCAGGTAGTATGGATGAACTCTACTCCGGTGGCGGGAGGTGCGATGGTAAAAACGAGATGCCGGTATCATCTCGAACAATTCCTCAGAGCACTTCCCATTGAACACACGGTACAAAATATAGAGGGAACCGAAGTCCCTCCGCAGACCCAGAGGTTCCAAACGATCCGTGAGACCGGGATTATCGACAATCCGAACGGCCCTCCTTTGTATGGAGTCAAATGGAAGAAGCTAGTATTTGGGAGCCCCGGCCCAGAGATGGGAGCAGTACTCCACGCGAGGCCGGACTTGTGCTTTATAAAGCAAAAGCCTTTGTCCAGGCGTGAAGTACCGCTTCGCTCTGTTGAGGACTCCCAGCATTTTGGACGCCAACTTGGCTTTGCCTTCCAAATGACTCCGAAACTGGACATCACTCGAAATGTCGACCCCAAGTATCCCAATACTCTCGGAAGGTTGCAGGGATACTTCTTGGAATTGCGGCGCCATGACAAAGGGGTCCTTCTTCGCAGTGAACGCGCAAACTTGTGTCTTTAAGGGGTTGAATTGAACTAAGTTCAATTCACCCCATTTAGAGACTCGCCCTAGAGAGTTCTCCACTTCAGACACAAGTTTTGATCGTCTCTCTTGCACCACGCTCCGAGAGAGACTCTGATGGCCGATATATCGCGCATCCCCCGTGCTGTCATCCGCATAGCAATGCATGCCATCAATAGACATGTCATTGATATACAGGATGAAAAGCGTGGGGGAGAGCACCGAACCTTGTGGAACGCCAGCGTTAATGGTCATGGTATCAGAACAGTCACCATCTACAACGACCGTGATGCTCCGCCCATCCAAAAAGCTAGCGATCCACTTGCAGAGACCCTCGGGGATTCCGTAAGATTGTAGCTTCGACAGAAGTGCCCTATGCCAGACCCTGTCGAAGGCCTTCGCGATATCAAGGCTCACAGCAAGAGCCTCGCCCTTGCTCTCCAAGGCTTCAGCCCACCTGTGAGTAAGGTATACAAGAAGATCGCCAGCTGAGCGACCGTGACGGAAACCGTACTGTCGGTCACTGATCAGCTGGCGATCCTCCAGATACTTCAGGAGTTGTATATTAATTATTCGCTCCATCACCTTGGAAAGCAAGGAAGTTATAGCGATAGGCCTATAGCTCGATGGGTCCGACCGGTCACCCTTCTTGGGGATAGGGTGGACGTGGGCAGTCTTCCATGAAGACGGAACCCTGTTAGTGCAATAAGAGAGGCGATACAAACGCGTTAGCGCAGGCGTCAGCTCAGGAGCGCACGTTTTCAGAACCACTGCAGGGATGCCGTCTGGCCCGCTCGACTTATGGACGTCCAGGAGTCGGAGTTCCCGCCTGACTACACACTGTGTAAAGCAGATCTCCGGCAGGGAACTATCACACCGGAGGATGTTCGGTGGTGTGGCACCCCCGTCGTCCACAGTCGAGTTCGAGGCGAAGATTTTGACCAGAAGGTCAGCCTTCTCTTTCGCACTATGGGCCAGACTGTCATCGGACTTGCGTAGTGGTGGGAGACTAGACCTGCAAAAGTTACCTTCTGCAGCTTTGGCGAGCGACCAAAAAGCACGGCTCCCAGAGGGATAGCTCTTCAGTCGCTCGCCAATTCTAGCAACGTGCTCCGATTTCGCCCTGGCAATAACCTTCTTGTAGGACCTGGAAGCGGCGTTATATTTCCGCCTTTCCTCTGAGATGTTAGGATCCCGACGTCTCCTAGCATCATCCCATGCAACGTATGCGGACCTCTTGAGGTGTGCAGCATCCCTGCTGGCATTGTTATACCAGGGTCTGCTGCGACCCCCAACGGGCACTTCAGAGGAGGGGATAAACAATTCCATCCCCTGGAGCACCACGTCTTTAAGACGGTCCGCACAGACATCAGGATCAGCAGAGGAAAAGCAGAACCGCCCCCATGGGTAGGATGCGTAAAATTCACGCAATCCATCCCAATCTGCTGACATATACTTCCAAACTCTTCGATACCTGGTCGTCGTTCGACGACTAGGACGAGAGAGTGGTGTGGCAGCACGGATAAGGCAGTGATCAGACGATCCAAGTGGAGCGTCGACCACCACACTGTATCCGGCTGGATCGGTGGTCAGCAGAAGGTCCAACAGAGAAGGCTCGTGCCCCTCAATATCTGGGACACGGGTGGACTGTGTCACCAGCTGGGAGAGGCCGTAGGCCAAGGCGAAATCATAGGCAGCCTGACCCGGGAGGTCAGTGGTTCTGGACCCCAACCACTCTTGGTGGTGAGCGTTAAAGTCTCCAAGAACCACCACCTCCGCAGATGGGTACTGCTCAAGCACGCGGTTAGTCCCCTCTTGCACATGCTCTATCAGAGCTGAACCTGCATCACTGCTGTGGGACCTGTACAGGCACGCGTAGACTCGGGTACAACCCCCGTGATCTACGCGCAGCCACAAGAGGGACAGGTCCCGTTGTTCGAGGCTTCGTAGTCGGCGACAACAGACATCAGCCCGGACGAATACACACACCCCGGCTTTACGCAGGAAGTTGTGCTCCAATACGTAGCCGGGGTATTCAAGGTACGAAGTATCATCCGGAGCAGATATCTGCGTCTCCGTCAGAAAAAGGAGGGCAGGCTGCGCCGTCTCAAGATGGTGGTGTACGGCGTCGAGGTTGCTATGTAGACCCCTTACATTGCTGAAATCCACATTAAATGTGGAATGGGGAATCGCCGACAAAACCCTTTTCCTTTTTCGAACTTTCATTATTTTAAAGGTAAAGGTAAAGGTTTAATGTTGTATTAAACTATTAAACATACAATATAACGAGCGCGTTGTTGTATAATAATTATCTTACTAATATACTCGTAGATAACACATTCTCATATCATTTGTGAGTCAGTGCGACTGTCGTTGCGAGCGAGACTTCACGCGATCCGTAAAATGTTCAACAAAACGTATATTGTCTTAGTTAATAAATTTGCATCACGACAGAAAGTTAGGTGAGTTTCATTTTTGACTAGTCTTAGTGGTAGAGCACATTAAGTCCGCAAGGGGAATAGTAACTAGTCTACATGTCTACATGTCTTAATACATTAAAATCGGCACTTCAATCTTAACAATAGATGGGTCAAAGTTACTAAGATTATATTCCCACTTAAGGCTGTCAGAACGGATTCATTTAATTATGTTTGCTCGATAAACAATGCAATAATTCGCGTTGTGATTAAATGTTCCAATGTAGTATTTGACAAATATAAATATATACTTTCATTGTTTCATTGGCATATAAAACTAAATACATTTATTTACCAGTAGTATAAGGTCAATAATGCCCGCTTACCTTGCGAAGACATTTTCCTTGTCTTTCAATCTAAAATTATAAATATAGAATTTAAATGCTATTTACGCACACGGCGATGTGTGTACGTACGTACGAATTCACACATACATCACGTTGTATGCTAATTTCAAGTTTCGATACAATACTTGAGTCGTCTATTATCAAAGGTGGCAATCTGTGCATTTGGACAAAAAAATGTTATTGATATATCAATACAGATTGATTTGAATATAATCGTCTCCTTCAAAGAATACGGTTCAAAACCTGCATTAAATAAAGCATTAACTTAACCTGTTATTTATCTAAGATATCGTTCAGAAGAGTTTTGTGACTGCCAATGGAATACAAAGTCAATAATTAGTTTTTCTGATTTACCAATAATTGTCCAAAAGTCACATTGCCGGCTTTGATAATAGTCGACTCACTTATTTGTAATGAAACTGTTTATTTAACACTGTGAACACATTTAAAATTAAAATTATTACGACTGCAGCGCGAAAGAATGTACGTATTTAGAAGGAATTGTGTATTTTTAAATGCTGGGAACATTTTAAATTTCTGATACCTGGAAATTTGGAAGATTTTTTTATTATTTTAACCGATTTTACTACCAGCATAATAAACAATCATTATTTTTAACCGACTCCAAAAATTTGGAGGTTCTTTAATCGACTGTTTCTATGTGTACTACCTCAGAAAAATTATCTGGGTGAAACAATTTTTTTTAATGGAAATACTTCTTGTGTGGTCCTTTTTTAATATTGTCAACACCTATAAGGTAGTGACAATATTCAACAGTGTTATTCTTAATAATGCTTATTTTATTTATTACGATTACATTGTTGATGCTCTCGATAGTATATGAGTATCGTTAAATTACGTTTTTTTTTAAATTATGCATTTGCACTAGACGCTGTCCTGATTTAGTCTCTTTACGCTTTCAATAAATGTAACTTAAAAAATATATATATATATCGCACTATTGACGTATTGTAATATATAATAATATGTAAGGAAGTAAGTCAGTGAATGAGCTCAAGTTGGAATAAATGAATATTGGATTAAACTGTGAAGTAGTTGTTAGTCACTTTTTGTATAGCCAGCTCTAGTAGACTAGATGGACTACAAACATCAAGGACTGCAAACTCTATGGTTCAAAAACATCGGCAACGCTTCGACCACAGCCGCTTCGTTGCTTAGGTTCTGCCTCACACGAGTGAACATAGAGCATTGACCCGTATTGTCTACATCTAACTGGTATATCAGGTATATTACACCGTTTAACATACCTGTGATTTACGAATAGACTGATATGTCAAATATTTGAATTTGGACTGTTTTTTTTGTTATTTTTTGAAATATTATGAGCTAACCTAACCCTAAAAATCATAGCATAAACGCACAATCTTCTGTGACAATTTGAAAGACATATTACGTTCCGTGAATTTTACGTACCATTTGTTTTCAACAATTTTTCATAGCATTTGTTATATATCACTTGTCTTAACATTGTTTCCCGAGCGCTATGAAATGTCCTTCTTCAAACGAGGCTTGTGGAGAGTATTAAAGGGTAAGCAGCGACTTGGCTCTGCCCCTGGCATTGCTGACGTCCATGAGCAACGATGACCACTCACCATCAGGTGGGCCGCAGCTCGTCTGGCTATACGGGCAATAAAAAATATCATTCGTTATTTTGCAACGATGGGTAACGATGGCTAATAAGACGATTCTTTTATAAGAAAATAGTAATATTTTTACTACATTATATAATTTCGTAATTTAAAATGTGAGCAATATTAAGTACTCTTCTCAAATTATTGATACTAAAATTAATCTAATTTCAACTAATTTTTAACTCAACGTCCAAAGAAGAAACATTAATTTTATCGGAATTAGTATAAAAATAGTGATAAATGTATTAACGATAATCCATTTTAGATATAATGGTAATATAATCTCTACAAATGAAAAAAATTGAAGTGTATATTTATTTGTAATATTAAAATAACCGCTTTTTACTACATGCATATGAACGTATGTACATATATATATACGCTAAATATACCACAATAACATTTTTTATAATTTTTATCTGTCTGTCTGTCTCTTTGTTCGGCTAATCTCTGGAATGGCTGGACCAATTTTGGCGGGACTTTCGCTGGCAGATAGCTAAGGCTACTACTATTTCAGAAAAATAGAAATTATTATAAAATAAAGTGACGTTTTGTTAAATTCCACGCGGACGAAGTCGTGGGTACAGCTAGTGTTACATATGTTTCTCTTATCAAGGCAGCTTTCGAATTTTATTGTAACAATTTCAGAATGTACATTTTAATACTGATAGTGGACTTGACGGATACAACAAGTGAACTGATAATAAAAGCCTCATAATTTATTTTTTCTCAAAACACATTTACCCTAGCAATAAACTCATTAGATTATTGTGACTATCAACAAACTTATCAAGAGTACAATAAATGTAGATATACTTGGTATATATACATATAAATAAAATTGGAGTGCCTGTTTGTAATATTGAAATAACCGTTTCTTACTACATGCATATGAATATATATATACGATACATACACAAAAATAACATTTTTTACAATTTTGTCTGTCTGTCTGTTTGTTCCGGCTAATCTTTGGAACGGGTGGACCGATTTTGACAGGTTTTCACTGACAGGTAGCTGATGATATAAGGATATAAATAAAATTAGAGTGTCTGTTTGTAGTATTGAAATAACCGCTTTTTACTACATGCATTCCGAACATGCACGTCCTACAAAATTTCGAGAGTTAATGCCACAACGTTAATATCCTAAAATGGCTTTTGTCTGTTAACTGTTACGTACTTTTATCCCTACCTACTCACTGTAGGCCTTTTTTTTATTTATTTTTATTGCTTAGATGTGTGGACGAGCTCACAGCCCACCTGATGTTAAGTGGTCACTGGAGCCCATAGACATCTACAACGTAAATGCGCCACACACCTTGAGATATAGTTCTAAGGTCTCAGTATAGTCACAACGGCTGCACCACCCTTCAAACCGAAACGCATTACTGCTTCACGGCAGAAATAGGCGGGGCGGTGGTACCTACCCGTGCGGACTCATAAGAGGTCCTACCACCAGTAATTACGCAAATTATAATTTTGCGGGTTTCATTTTTATTACACGATGTTATTCCTTCACCGTGGAAGTCAATCGTGAACATTTGTTGAGTACGTATTTCATTAGAAAAAATTGGTAGCCTACGAGGCTATTTCAGCTACACGCGGTTGGGTAGGTGAGCTGACGGGTTCAACAAATTCAAAGTTCAATTTGATAACACTAGCCTAAGCAATAGCCGTGCTTCGCTGAATCTACCACCGGATCGTAATCGCGATCCACTGAGAAGATCCGGCGAGAAACTCAGTCGACTGTGTCAGTGGGTTAGACTGTTACTACATGTAGAGTAAAACTTATTATTTACGATTTTCAGCATAAAAATAACAGTATTTTCTTCAGTTTTCGCAAGATGTAGACATAATTTAAAACTACTTTTACAGTTTTTTTTATTATCATTACACCATTTTCGACGTATCGATATATGTGTATCTATATATTAATACGTGAAGCAAAAATTTTGTATCCCTTTTTACGAAAAACGCGAGAACGGAGGAGTATGAAATTTTTCACACTTATAGAGAATATAGAGAAGAAGTGCACAATGCTAAATTTTTTTTTTAAATAATGCATTAAAGATACATTAAATCAATAAAGCAAACATTACACACACTACATACCATGTATTAGACGCACACACGCATGCATACTATTTATTGTCAAACTTTTGTTCCTGTCGTCTGTTGTCAAATTGAGAACATATTAAATATTGTTTGTCTTTATTAATATTTTTTTATAGTGTAGCCTTGGCGAAATTTGTGATTATAGAAGTATAAAATACAATCATAATAGTGTACAAACTTACAATTCCAATTAATTATAGTCGAATTTCGACTACTGCGGGACCTCTAGTTTCAATAATTGTTTATAATGGAGTATCAATTACTGTGATTCGAATAACTTAACGCATACAATTTACAATCTGAGAACTGTGGACGACTAACGTATTTCATAAAATTAATTCCATGTTACGAAAAGTCGTAAAATACTTTTTTTTTCTGCAATTTCCAGATGGGCTAGTAACCTTCGTTCGACCACGGATAGCTACCTCCACAATCCGGGGTCAGAACCTTTGACGTTAGCGACGCTCGGTGACGTCATCGAAGAGACAGTTCGTAGATTTCCCGGTAGAGTAGCCGTGAAGTCAATGCACGAAGGCATCAGTCTTACCTATGAGGAGTTGTTAATACGGGTAACTTATTAAGTTCATCATCGACGCTTGTTTTCTTAACACTCAATTTGCATTGATCTCTAAAATCCGGTCACCGTTCTCGTCGAACCCGTCGCTTGCGACGAAGATCTCGGCGAGTAAACTAATCCATAGATAGACACAGCCCACTGAGTTTCTCACCGGATCTTCTCAGTGTGTCGCGTTTCCGATCCGGTGGTAGATTCTGCGAAGCACTGCTCTTGCTAGGGCCAGTGTTCGCAACACTCTCCGTTGGAGCCCCGTGAGCTCACCTACACGCAAGGGTAACGCTGATATAGCCTCTCAAGGCTATCAGTATAGGTAAAAAAAAAGATCTCCAAAGAGGCGTCACAAGTGTTACCATACAAGTTAATATAAGCTCACGTATCTAATAAAATTGTGTTGGGGAGTGTTCCGAGGAGTTGTTCAATTTAATAGAAGCCGCTGATTTTCGCAACCGATCGTCTCGCCGGAACTATCATCCGCACCATCTGGATGGTTGGCGTTCCACTACAATGCGTTTTAAAAACTGTTTTCTGCCACGCACAGTAAATCTCTGGAATTCGTTGCCATCAGCGGTCTTCCCCAACAACTGCGACATTGGGTTATTCAAGAAAAGAGCATATTCTTACCTGAAGGGTAGGCAACGCACTGGCGTAAACGCTGGTGACCGTGGGCGGCGGTGAATCTCTTACCATCAGGAGACCCGTCTTGCTCGTTGTTGTAATAAAAAAAAATAAGGGTATGATAAAAATTATAAAACAAAATTAAATCAATATGATTGACTCCTTGGTGCAGTTGTTATCGTCATCGGTTTTTTGCGATGGTGACTGATGGAGGCTTCGATTCCCAGAAGAACAGCTTTGCTTGCTCCCTGTCCTGGTTTCTATATTTGATCTATATTTGCGGCCAGATGAACATATGCTAATTGAAAAAAAAGAATCATATTTACTTTCCTCACCCTGTTTTCTAAATTTCAATTTATAGGCGGATTCTATGGCATATGGTCTTCGAAATCAAGGACTACAAAAAGGCGATCGAGTAGGAGTCTGGTCACATAACAGCGTTTCTTATTTAGTTTCCTTAGTGGCAGCAGCCAGAGCTGGATTGATTTCGGTAAGTAATGAACACACGTAAAATTGAAAATATCCTTAACACAATGGGCGTGATTTGTAAAATCACATGGAATACATAGTCATTGGCTAGTAATCTGTATTTTTTTTTATTGCTTAGATGGGTGGACGAGCTCACAGCCCACCTGGTGTTAAGTGGTTACTGGAGCCCATAGACATCTGCAACGTAAATGCGCCACCCACCTTGAGATATAGCTTCTAAGATCTCAGTATAGTTACAACAGCTCCCCTACCCTTCAAACCGAAACGCATTACTGCTTCACGGCAGAAATAGGCAGGGCGGTGGTACCTACCCGAGGGGACTCACAAGAGGTCCTACCACCAGTAATTACGCAAATTATAATTTTGCGAGTTTCATTTTTATTACACGATGTTATTCCTTCACCGTGGAAGTCAATCGTGAACATTTGTTGAGGACGTAATTCATTAGAAAAATTGGTACCCGCCTGGGATTCAAACATTGCATCGCTCAACACGAATGCACCGGACGTCTTATCCCTTAGGCCTCGACGACAATGGTTTAACTTTATTTGAAAAAAAAAAAAAAAAACGGCTATGTATACAATATAATATCCCATATACTCAAAAAGTGGTGCGATACACTAAATCAAATTCCGTTTGCAGGTTTTAATCAACCCAGCATATGAAAAGAAGGAACTAAGTTTTTGCATTAAGAAATCAGGAATGAAGTGTTTACTGATAAGCGATGATCTACCGAAGAGGGAGTATTACAGAACTTTAGAGCAATTAATACCTGAATTAAAAGACGGAAAGCCTGGGTTATTAAAGTCTAGAGAATTTCCTTTTTTATCTTCAGTTATTGCTGATGGTAGGAACAAATTGCCGTAAGTATTACAGCTGTAGCTCTTGATTCTGCTTAGCCGTATTTTCATATCTTCCGCCCTTGTGCATATTAAAAAACCTACAAAACAACTTTAAAAAAAAAACAATTTGAATAATTGTGGCCTGTAGGGCAGGGTAGCCAATGAGCCTTCTTGTTAAGGCACTTTTTTGGTCGAAATGCGTGATCTCAGTGACGCAAAAATTTGCAAAGAGTACAAACCTGACTGAGCCTTTTATCGCCTACCTGTTCTGGTGAAACTGGAAAGAACTTTTGGGCCACCAGCAATCGTTCCTTAATAAAAAGGATACAAACCCACTTAGATTAATATAGGGTGCGTTAAGCATCTTAAGCCACCGCGATTTAAGATATGATTTATGTGCAGAGAAACTAAGGGAATTAGGGAAGGAAATAATATTGAGGTAACGCTTGACTTTGCTTTAGTATCTCGTTACGTGAGTCGTTTCCTCATAGACATCATGAAAATTGGTTAGGTTGCAGGGGATCCCATCTGAATGGATTGTCCCGGGATAGCTACTTGCCGAACCGAACTTTGCTCTTTCGACCAAAATGGATCACTATTATGATTTATATTGCAGTGGTACTATCTCATACAAATCGTTGACCGAGGATTATAAGAACAGAAGCGAAGTGTCACAATACGTCAAGGAAACCAAACCAAGTGACGGTTCTATCATTCACTTCACTTCCGGTACCACAGGTAGTTAAAGGTATATATTATTTTGTGGGTTCAATAGAAAGAATTCGGCATTCACTTTAGATGAATTAATGGTTAATTTTATGAAACTAAAGAATC
Organism: Bombyx mandarina; assembly: GCF_030267445.1. Classification (NCBI taxonomy): domain Eukaryota; kingdom Metazoa; phylum Arthropoda; class Insecta; order Lepidoptera; family Bombycidae; genus Bombyx; species Bombyx mandarina. The sequence continues at coordinate 13,575,921 of NC_143219.1, read as the reverse complement.
CGAAGTGATATAAAATTGCTAGAATTGAGAAATAGAAAAGCAATTATTACAATACAATAATCCCCTCTACAGCACAGTAGGTTTGTTTCGCGTTATAGGAAACGCGTTGTAGGAGCCTATATAACGCTTTATGTACAAATATTTTAGAACACAATATAACCAAATTTTTTACAAATCAAAAACTAGAAACACAAATTTAATAAATTATTTTTTTTATATCGCACACTATTGGGACAGTGTACAAAAGTATGCGAAGCTAATTATGAACATGTGCATATAATTATAAATTTTACAGTACAGAAATGTAACGTGTAAAATCCTCGCGTTGTATGGGGTACCCGTGTTATACGAGGAACTGAAATCGCGTAATATATAATTCGCTATGAGGGGTACAGGGTACCTTGTTATAAGGAGGATTACTGTACAATTAAACTTACTTACGACGACGACGAAATCATGTCTCTATAGGTTCCTTTATCCATCAGAAAAACCGTGTTAATAAACCAAAGGAAATACATGTCGCAAATGTAATATTTAATACAGTATCATAGAAAACGTTTCAATTTGTTTGTTGATTTTTAGAAGACCCGCGCTATCTCCATTGGTTACCGCCGCCCGAGACTATCGGGAATATTATGCATTTTGTTAATAGTTTCCGATAGCATTAATTCATTTAATAACCGCGAAAAGTGATATCTAATTAAGTATAATTATATAATAATTATATAGTTAAGTATAATTATAATTATACATTATATATTATAATTATATAGTTAAGTATGATTTGCGTAATTACTGGTGGTAGGACCTCTTATGAGTCCGCGCGGGTAGGTACCACCACCCCGCCTATTTCTGTCGTGAAGCAGTAATGCGTTTCGGTTCGAAGAGTGGGGCAGCCGTTGTAACTATACTTGAGAATTTAGAACTTATATCTCAGGGTGGGTGGCGCATTTACGTTGTGGATGTCTATGGGCTCCAGTAACCACTTAAGACCAGATGGGCTGAGAGCTCGCCCACCCATCTAAGCAATTAAAAATAAAAAATCCGAAGTTGAAATAAACAAAATATAACTGCTTACATCAACTCCTTATGGAATTCTAATAAACGACATCTTCCATTGTAAGGATCTGTACTAGAATGAAATTTGGTTTGATTGATTGACAGCGTGGGTAGGCCTCCCACAAGGTGTACCGACCTATTGAGATTCACGAGGATCTGCTGGATGCAGCAAAAGATATCTGATCGTTGTGGCGTAGCTTGGGGTAGGTCTATGTCCAACAGTGGCTGAAAGATAGATAGATACAAGACAAAATAAAGCTTTTGCTGACTATTGTACGATTTCATTTTATGTTATCCCTATTTGTACTTCACAGGTGAACCGAAAGCCGCATTGGACTCGCACCTCGGCGTTGTAAATAACACTTACTTTACAGGCAAGAGAAATACTTTCCACGAAGGACACCATAACATTTGTGTTCAGGTAAATTTTGGACATTCTTGGTCGAAAATTTAGTTTTTGGTAACTTCATTATATATATATTTATATTCATAAACTCATTATCCACATTTTGCTTGCTGCAATAAGATATTTATATACAGATATGAAGGGACTGTGTGTAACGTTTTTTAAATTATATTTAGCTGTATCGTGGTAATTCGAACGAAATGTTTCCTTATGTGATTGACTCTTTATAGCGTCGGAATAACCACAATCCTATTTATCAAACATACTGCATGTACGTATGTATGTATGTATTTATGTATGTATGTATGTATGTACATATAGTATTTGTTGTCTAAATTCAATGTCGGTGGCTTTTCTAGTATCCTTACTAGTATGGCCGCTCTTTGTATGTCAATAACTTCCTAAAATGGAAAAAGACCGTTCACGTGTGTGCTATTATACCTCCATTATTATTTTCACGTACGCTCTATTATTATTGCTATATACCTCCAATGTGCTATTAACAACTAACACCCTTCTATCTAATATTTTAATCCGTCTTAATAATTCATTACGTCACTATAGGAATATTTGTTTGTTATTAATTTTCTAGTTTCCATGTTTTATTGTATTTTCAACTCTCTGCTTGTCGATTTCAGGTTCCAATATTCCACGCTCTCGGATCCATCGTGACAGTACTGGGAGGCTTCCGTCATGGAGCCAGCCTGGTGTTAGCTGCTCCTATTTACGACATCTCTGCAAATGTGAAAGCTTTGTTTGGTGAAAAGTTAGTTACATTTTAACATTGACAAGACAAACACTTGTATCGTTGTGCTTTCGACATCACTCAATATCTTAAATATTTAATATGATGTGCTTACTATTGATTACTTTATCGATGTAATATTTCAACAACTTTATTATGCGTGGTGCTGACAATTTAGAGCTTGATAGAGAGTTTAAAGCAATGATCATAAAAACAATCACTCGTAAATCTATATATTAATACGTGAAGCAAAAACTTTGTACCCCTTTTTACGAAAATTCGGACGGAGGAATATGAAATTTCCCACACTTATAGAGAATATAGAGAAGGAGTGCAGAATGCTAATATTTTTTTTAATTATGCTTTAAAATACATTAAATCAATAAATAAAAACATTACACACACTACCATGTATGTATTTGACACGCACACATATATTGCTTATTATTAAACTTTTGTTATTGCTTAGTCTGTGGTCAAATTGCGAATAGATTAAATATTGGACTTTTTGGCGGGAACGCGAGGAGTGAAGTTGTGTGATTTGTTTTATTTTGTCTATTTAGTGTTTCTTCGGGTTTAAATGTGTAATAATAGTGGTTAATTAACTGTTTAATATCTGTGAAAGTGCACAAATGTGGGAAAATGAAACAAAGCCGCTGGACGTAACTTCTCGTGATCCTCCAAAAAGTCCACTGAAAAAATCTTAGTAAATGACCACCATTTTACTGAGATTATATTTCATCCCATTTCATTTCATTTCATTTCATCTCAGTTGATTAATGTCTCAAATTAATCATCTTCATTTCATTTCACTCCATAATATCATTTTTCATAAAAATATGAATATAAATTAAAATAAGACATGACTTAAAGGTTTCAGTTACCAGGTCATAAAATTCCTTTAAAAAAAAAGATTAAATATTGTTATGTATATTGTTTGCCTTTATTGATATTTGTCTAAAGTGTAGCCTCGGTGAAATCTGTGATTATAGAAGCTTAAATAGTCTTTGACAACAGAATTATAATAGTGTACAAACTTATGATTTCAATTAAATAAAGTCAAACTTCGACTACCGAGGGCCACTAGTATATTATTGTATTACATGGTACCATGTAATTTAACCTTTTACTGGTGGTAGGACCTCTTGTGAGTCCGAGCGGGTACCGCCGCCCTGCCTATTTCTGCCGTGAAGCAGTAATGAGTTTCGGTTTGAAGCCGTTGTAACTATACTGAGATCTTAGAACTTATATTTCAAGGTGGGTGGCGCATTTACGTCGTAGATGTCTATGGGCTCCAGTAACCACTTAACACTGGGCTGTGAGCTCGTCCACCCATCTAAGTAATAAAAAAAACCACTATCATGTATTTACTTTTCATCCATTTCAGGTGTACAGCAATAACAGGCACTCCCACCATGTTCGTAGACATCTTATCCCAGATCAGAGCCCAAGGTCAGGAGGTGCCTTCTGAGCTCCGGGTGGCGGTCGCCGCCGGTGCGCCCTGCAGCCCCCAATTAATTAGAGATATACACACACATCTCAATGCTGAATCAGTTAAAGTGGGTACTTAGTGCTTATTACATTGTAAATGCGTATCACTACCCAATCACCTAATTGTTATATCTAGTCTGCATTAATTTGTTTAAAAGTTTTTAAAACATTAACATTAGTTGTAGATGATTAGATGAAAGTACTTAACGGTGGGCAGCGACTTGGCTCTGCCCCCGTCATTGCTGACGTCCATGAGCGATGGTAGCCACTCACCATCAGGTGGGCCGTATGCTCGTCTGTCTATAAGGACAACAAAAAACATAGTATATACTGATAATAATTAAAGGTACTTTTACGGTTTTCATCTTCACGATAAGAGAATGTTAGATAAGCGTCAACCTTCTTCTCTATTAAACTTTTTTTTTTTTATGTTTGAAAGTTTACTGGTGGCCCGAAGGCCTTTCCAGTTTCACCAGGACAGGAGGGCGAGCAAAGGCTCAGCCAAGAGGGGCGGGATTTGCTAACAACTGCCCGAGCGCCTCCGAAGGAGACCTAACAACTCAAGAGCAATTGCTTCGCGAATGAATCTACTACCGGATCGGAATCGCGACCCACTGAGAAGATCCGGCGAGAAACTCAGCGGGCTGATGCATGGGTTAGGTTGCACGTCGACCTCTTTGTCGAGTTCGATCTATTAAACTTATTCACATAAATAAGTACCTAATATGTACATAATACCTACAGGAGCGGGCATCTGTGGGCTGAAAAATTTTTGTATCGTGTGGTACCTGTATTTATTTTATGATAATTGTAAAAAATATTATAAAGTTTTAATAACTCCACATAATTACATTAGATATCATATATAATGTCAGTCACACATGACATTACTGCTAGGTGTTATCATTAGGTGTGAAATTATTAATACATGTCGTACTTAACTCGCTTGCTAGTCTCAGAATGACTTACGGTAGAACTAGGTATCGGGAGGTCGCAACTTGAAGCTGATTGAGTGTATAAAATAGATGAATGTTAATGTTACTATCATTGATTTAATGTCAATAGAGTGAAGAAGATGTCTCTTGTTTTCACATTGACTATCAACATTTGTTTTGGCGATGCGAACAACATTACATTATTTGTATTTAATTTCCCCCGTGTTTGTGTCTGATATTACGTACGAAACAGATGAATATGTATCAAAGTCGCCCTTTGAAATCGAAAGTCCGGCACTACTAGCCGCAACACCAAAATCTTGGAATAGAAATTCATTTACATCAAAATTTCAGAGTCTATACGGTCTAACTGAGACAACAGCTTGCATATTCCAGTCCAACCAAGGCGACAGTATAGACGTCGTAGCCGAGACAGTTGGCTACATTCAAGATCACGTTGAAGTCAAGGTATATGAAGTACTCAAAGTTTGTTTATTTATTTGGTACCAAATTAACTAACAGCATACGGGTAAGAGTTAACATGAAAAGTTACTCTGATGCACTGCGAATTTTCCTTTTAGCTTAAGTTACAAGCCAGCGAAGTGGTCCCCTTCCTTTATTTATTTATTTAGTTAATCAACAGCTGTTATAAGAAACACGACAATAAGGATAGAGAATACAAGGGCACTACTTATTTCATGTTGAAATTTCTTCCCGTAGGCCAGCAGAAGGAAAGAAGAATTAGGAACACAAACCTAGTGCATTGATTACGAGTAAAATATATTTCTAGACGCGTTGCTCAACAATTAAAATCACAAACTCCCATAAGATCTTAGTTAAATATGGAATCCGGAGTCCTCCCCATCAGTGGTCAAAGATGCGTATTTCTCATGACCTGTATGGTCTTCTATTTGTGTCCGTGAAATCCCAATCACGTTCCGCTGTGATTGTCACTAATTGTATTAAAAAGGTGGAACTGTTGAAGCGCGCGTACTCTACCTCTGTCGTGTGTGGATCATACTATGACAGACACCATTCCTGATGTATCAACTTTTTTCTTCCCCTATCTATTCGCTGGTAGCCTAAGAGGCTATTCAAGCTACGCCTGGACAGCTATGTGAAATCACGGGCTCAACCTGAGAGAATTTGATAACACTAGCCCTAGCAAGAGCAGTGCTTCGGAAAATCTACCAGCGGATCGGAATCGCGATCCACTGAGAAGATCCGACGAGAAACTCAGTGAGCACGTACTAACGCATGTTGGTCTGGGGACCGGCGAGGGGGGCCTAAGAAGACGACGTGCAAGCTGCTCTGCACGCATTTTACGCAAGAGCATCCGAGTGATGGAAGGCCGGCTATCCTCGACCCACGCTGGTTCTGACTAAGCGTGGTATTCCGTAGGATAACTCACTATAACCGCCATCTAGGCGGCCTTCGGATAGCCTGTCGACCGAGAGGGCTGGTGGTCGAGGCGCCGACGACCGCTGGTCCGGCGTCCCGAGAGGGAGGGTGACGGGAGAGATGTGCTCCGCACTAAACGCTTCACTTTCCCCCCTTTGCCTTTTCATGAGTTCTGTGTGTGAAGGGCCGAAATCCGGCGATTTTCCCCTGACCAAAAAGAAAACGGATATAACAGTATGTAGTTTTAATGTAATTTCTTTAGATATCACCTTATTTAAACAACTTCAGGTGGTAAACGAACAAGGGGAGATCGTTCCGTTTGAAACACCGGGCGAGCTTGTAGTACGCGGCTATAACAACATGATCTGCTACTGGGACGAACCGGAGAAGACTAGGCAAACTCTGGACAAAGACGGCTGGCTGAAGACCGGGTAATAGACCAAGTACAAAATATCTCAAATGAGTAACAGTAACCGTGCGAAAACCCAAATATAATATTTTTTCTTGAGCTAACCAGCTCGGGTCCCTACTGTTGGTAAGCTGTTTTAGGTGGTAGTCAAAGACATAATAACACGAATTTCGGCATTACTTCGTCGTGGAAGTCATGTTGGAGCACGTTTTAGCGTTTTTGGTACGTATTGACTTATAAAAACTGGTACCATCTATATACCACTGGTAACAGAACTAGTAGTAGTACCTAGCATTAGCCCATTGGATCATAACTTCATTTATACATAATATATACCATTTGTTTTAGTTAAAATCGAAATAAGATCCTTGCTCTTTTCAGGTAATATAGGAAAGAATTTGAACAATTCGTCACTTCCGTTTCTATTTCTATTCCATTTTTATACTGAACTAGTTTATCTGGAATATTACTATTATACTTAAGTAAATTAAATACCATAAAAGTTTTATAAAAAAATATAATCTTTAAAGATTATTTTACTTTAAAGTTGTAAATTGTAAATTTTCGAGAGTACAATCAGTCCATTTCAGCCTATATTTAGTATATTGTGCCTGGTAGTTGTACTTAGGTATTTAATGTTGCCCAACTGATCCTAGGGACAAGTTCACGATAAGCAAAGACGGCTACGGCAGGATAGTTGGAAGGATTAAAGATATCATCGTTCGAGGAGGGGAGAACATCGCGCCGAAAGAAATAGAAGATTTGCTGAACACACATCCCGATGTTGAAGAAAGTCAGGTGCGTAAGGAACATAACAAGCCACGGTTGCGTCAACATACTAAATAAAGTTTTTGAGTAGTCTCGTAATTAAATTAATAAACGGTAAAGTAAGAAGCTTTACACAACATCCAATGCTTTATTGTGCTGGTATGAGTAACAGAGACTTAGATACATACTTATATACGTTTAAATATTTACATATGTAAAGAAACTATATTTCTTTATAGTACATTTGTACAGCGCTCTATAGATCCTGTGTACTTATATAGATGGCGCTGTCGACAATGGTGACATACGTTGTGAATGAAGGGTTGACATCTGCCATGTTCGGGCATATTGTTTTAAATAAAATTAGATAATTATTTTAGGGAATTGAGAGTGGTGGACTTTAAATGTCGTTTCTCTGTTTTCAGAGCAACGCCATATTTGTTTCAACTACAATTCCCATATATAATTCATAGTTAATTCAATAGAAAAGTCTTATACCTACATATATAACTAGTCAGGTCATAAGTATTGTCACACAGTAAAAACTTTTCTTTTAGAATGCTGGCCACAAAAAAGTTTATTGAATTCGAATATCGAATTGTTCATGAAAATAAAAATGTATACTTTTAGAATTTTACTCATTTTTAAATATGGAGTGGACGCTTAAAGAAGACCGTGTTGCAGTTATTGCGTTGCATCGTTGCGGTTACGCGCCAATTCAGATTTTTAACATACTGAAAAATTTTAATAAAACCAAAAGATTCGTTTATCGTACCATCAAACGATACAATGAAGACTCTAGTGTAGATGACAGGTCAAGAAGTGGTCGCCCTCGGTCTGTTAGGACTCCAGCAGTGATAAAAGCTGTGAAGGCGCGAATTCAAAGAAATCCCAAACGTAAGCAGAAACTGTTGGCCTTTCAGATGGGGTTAACCAGAACCACGGTGAAAAGAACCACATATCGAAGAAAAACAGGAAATCGTTTGAATGCTCGTCTAATGGACCTGAGACTGAAGAGATGCCGCGCTTTGTTGAAGCGGTACGCGGGAAAAAAATATCGGGAAATTCTTTTTTCGGATGAAAAATTTTTTACCGTAGAAGAGAGCTACAACAAACAAAATGATAAGGTGTACGCACACAGTAGTGAAGAAGCGAGCAACCGTATTCCGCGTGTCCAACGAGGTCATTTTCCATCCTCGCTCATGGTATGGTTGGGAGTTTCTTATTGGGGCTTAACACAGGTACATTTTTGCGAGAAAGGTGTAAAAACGAATGCAGTTGTGTATCAAAATACAGTCCTGACGAACCTTGTGGAACCTGTTTCTCATACCATGTTCAATAACAGGCACTGGTTATTCCAACAAGATTCGGCGCCAGCTCATAGAGCGAAGAGCACACAAGACTGGCTGGCGGCGCGTGAAATCGACTTCATCCGGCACGAAGACTGGCCCTCCTCCAGTTCAGATTTGAATCCGTTAGATTACAAGATATGGCAACACTTGGAGGATAAGGCGTGCTCAAAGCCTCATCCCAATTTGGAGTCACTCAAGACATCCTTGATTAAGGCAGCCGCCGATATTGACATGGACCTCGTTCGTGCTGCGATAGACGACTGGCCGCGCAGATTGAAGGCCTGTATTCAAAATCACGGAGGTCATTTTGAATAAACTTTAGTGTCATAAGAATCTATGTTTTGTTAAGTTCATTTTGGTATATGAATGGTTACATAATGAATAAACTTGTTTCAATTATTTTACATTAAACATGTGACAGAATTTATGACCTGACTAGGTAGATAGTCAACATTCAGCCAAAGATCAGGCAAACCTGTTTACCACAAGAATGTTTAGCCGATGTGGGAATGGAACCTACGACCCTCGACGCAACAGTCGAGGGCGATAATTACTGCACGATTTTTTTTTATTGCCCTTGTAGGCAGACGAGCATAGGGCCCACCTGATGGTGAGTGGTTACCGTCGCCCATGGACTTCAGCAATGCCAGGGGCAGAGCCAAACCGCTGCTCACAGAGTCATTCAAAATATATAATTTAGTGTGTGTAATGGTGATAGCCGCGAAACCTTAAAATGATTAGTGCTATTAATTAAGAATTAGCATATTCATTAAGAAACATCAAAATGATAATAAATGAGATTTATAAAAAATAATAATGGGTAGAGTTGTAAAATAATATCTATAATGACAGCACGGGTGAACATATGACGTTAGTTCTGTTTTATAATAATTTACATGATAATCTATATATTAATACGTGAAGGAAAAACTTTGTATCCGTTTTTACGAAAATTGCGCGGACGGAGGAGTATGAAATTTTCCACACTTATAGAGAATATAGAGAAGAAGTGCACAATGCTAATATTTTTTTTAATTAATGCATAAAAGATACATTAAATCAATAAAGAAAACATTACACACACTACATACCATGTATTTGACGCACACACGCATGCATACTATTTATTGTCAAACTTTTGTTCTTGACGTCTGTGGTCAAATTGAGAATAGATTAAATATTGTTTGTCTTTATTAATATTTTTTTATAGAGTAGCCTTGGCGAAATTTGTGGTTATAAAAGTATAAAATACAATCATAATAGTGTACAAATTTACAATTCTAATTAATTATAGTCGAATTTCGACTACTGCGGGACCTCTAGTCTTATTAAATATATCGTCCAGGTCGTCGGAGTGTCGGACAAAAGAGTCGGAGAAGAGCTCTGTGCTGTTGTGAGGCTGCGTGACGGCGCTGCGTTGAGTCTCGATGACGTAACAAAGCATTTAACAGGAGAAATCGCACGCTTCAAATTTCCGAGGATTCTCAAAGTCACACAAGAGTTCCCGAAGACCGCTTCAGGGAAGATCCAAAAGTATAAACTGAGAGAAATGATCGAGAATGGACAATTGTGATGTATCGATGCATCGAATGATTTTGATAAAATAAATATATTTTTAAATTTACAATAAAAATAGTATTCCTCTTACACTCTTTCTATAGTTTTTAAATATATATTTTTATTGCTTAGTTGTGTGGACGAGCTCACAGCCCACCTTGTGTTAAGTGGTTATTGGAGCCCATAGACATCTACGAAGTAAATGCGCCACCCAAGTTCTAAGGTCTCAAGTATAGTTACAACGGCTGCCCCACCCTTCAAACCGAAACGCATTACTGCTTTACGGCAGGAATAGGCAGGGCGGTGGTACCTACCCGTGCGGACTCACAAGAGGTCCTACCACCAGTAATTACGCAAATTTTAATTTTGCGGGTTTCATTTTTATTACACGATGGACTTCCTTCACGACTATTCCTTCACCGTGGTAGTCAATCGTGAACATCTGTTAAGTACGTATTTCATTAGAAAAATTGGTACCCGCCTGCGAGATTCGATCATCGTTGCATCGCTAGATTTGAGTGCACCGGACGTCTTATCCTTTAGGCCACGACGACTTCCAACTAAAACCGAAGCTAAAACCGTAATAAAGTACTGGCATCTCACGCTGTATTTTCCTTTCGTTGCTGACGCAGCAACAACTCACTAACGACAAATTATTCGCCGAGAACCATAAACAATATTTCGAGTACATTGCTATCCTAATCATATGCTATTGCCCTTGTAGGCAGACGAATATACGGCCCACCCGATGGTGAGTGGTTACCGTCACTCATGGACGTCTGCAATACCAGGGGCACAGGCAAGCTTCTGTCTTGGCGATATCAATAATCGATGGAGACCTCACAATCGAAAGCACACATCGACAAAAGATAAACAGATACTCATGTTTTTGAGGCTGCTTCGAAACTACAATAATATAATGTTTGCAAATGCATTTTCATATTAAGCTGTTCAAATTTTAATTATCTATATATTAATACGTGAAGCAAAAACTTTGCATCCCTTTTTACGAAAATTGCGCTGACGGAGGACCCACACTTATAGAGAATATAGAGAAGGAATGCAGAATGCTAATATTCTTTTAAAATTGTCCATTTATAATACATTAAATCAATGAAAAAAACATTACACACACTACTATATATTTGACACACACACATATATACTCTTTGTTTGTTGTCAAACTTTTGTTATTGCATAAAATCTGTGGTGAAATTGAGAATAGGTTAATATTGTTTATCTTTAATATTATTTGTCTATAGTGTAGTAGATTAAAGAAGTATAATAGTTTTTGACAACAGAACCTTAATAATGTTCAAACTTATAATTTAAATAAATTATAGTCGAATTTCTACAATTGCGGAACCACTAGTATTGATTAAGCGAACATACACCAATACTTTTTTAGATAATGACCAAGTCGCTGTATAGTGGGACCAAAGAAAAACGAAATCTACCCAGTAGATTGTATGTGGTGTGCGCACAATGGCAGACCTTGCCATTTTATTTATGCAAAGGACATATGCAATCGCAGAAGTCTTGACAAAAATGATTTCACTACGCAAATAATACTATACAAATATAATTGCTTCTCCTGATTGATTCACTGACACATAAAACGAAGAACCTAAGTCGTTGGCCTATAAACTTGAATATCGATAACTGGTTTTCGTCAATATTCTATAATTATTTGAAAATATAAAAATACAAATTATTTCTAAAATATAAATATAAATTTTATAATTATTTTTTACTGGTGGTAGGACCTCTTGTGAGTCCGCACAGGTAGGTACCACCACCCCGCCTATTTCTGCCGTGAAGCAGTAATGCGTTTCGGTTTAAAGGGTGGGGCAGCCGTTTTAACTATACCGAGACCTTAGAACTCATATCTCAAAATGGGTGGTGGCATTTACGTTGTAGATGTCTATGGGCTCTGGTAACCACTTAATACCAGTTGAGCTGTGAGCTCGTCCATCCATATATGCAATAAAGACAAAAAAACATGAAAAATATATGACCTTAAAACTTATTAATTCAATGTGTAAATAAATGTCTTTATTTTAGTATTTAACGTACGACATATTGTGTATGACATTATAGTTATACATATCACAATAAACGTATAAGAGGAAGCGGTCTTGATTTTGTAATTTAGTCTTATCATACATCTAGCAGCTACAGCAAGTCACGTAGAGTTTAACATGTTAATGTCAGTGATTATTGTCTTGGTTTTAATATTCGCGTTTCGCACTTATCTGCGGATGACTAAGCAAATGTGCGACCCGAATGTTTCTATGGTCGGCAGTGTTGTTATAGTGACGGGAGCCAATTCGGGAATTGGCCTTCAGACCGCTAAAGATTTAGCTCGGCGTGGCGCCAGAGTGATACTTGCCTGCAGGAGCGTCGATCGAGGCACCAAAGCCAGAGACGAGATCATATCCGTTACAAACAACAAAAACGTTGTGTTCAAACAAATCGATTTATCATCGTTAAGATCCTTGCTCTTTTCAGGTAATATAGGAAAGAATTTGAACAATTCGTCACTTCCGTTTCTATTTCTATTCCATTTTTATACTGAACTAGTTTATCTGGAATATTACTATTATACTTAAGTAAATTAAATACCATAAAAGTTTTATAAAAAAATATAATCTTTAAAGATTATTTTACTTTAAAGTTGTAAATTGTAAATTTTCGAGAGTACAATCAGTCCATTTCAGCCTATATTTAGTATATTGTGCCTGGTAGTTGTACTTAGGTATTTAATGTTGCCCAACTGATCCTAGGGACAAGTTCACGATAAGCAAAGACGGCTACGGCAGGATAGTTGGAAGGATTAAAGATATCATCGTTCGAGGAGGGGAGAACATCGCGCCGAAAGAAATAGAAGATTTGCTGAACACACATCCCGATGTTGAAGAAAGTCAGGTGCGTAAGGAACATAACAAGCCACGGTTGCGTCAACATACTAAATAAAGTTTTTGAGTAGTCTCGTAATTAAATTAATAAACGGTAAAGTAAGAAGCTTTACACAACATCCAATGCTTTATTGTGCTGGTATGAGTAACAGAGACTTAGATACATACTTATATACGTTTAAATATTTACATATGTAAAGAAACTATATTTCTTTATAGTACATTTGTACAGCGCTCTATAGATCCTGTGTACTTATATAGATGGCGCTGTCGACAATGGTGACATACGTTGTGAATGAAGGGTTGACATCTGCCATGTTCGGGCATATTGTTTTAAATAAAATTAGATAATTATTTTAGGGAATTGAGAGTGGTGGACTTTAAATGTCGTTTCTCTGTTTTCAGAGCAACGCCATATTTGTTTCAACTACAATTCCCATATATAATTCATAGTTAATTCAATAGAAAAGTCTTATACCTACATATATAACTAGTCAGGTCATAAGTATTGTCACACAGTAAAAACTTTTCTTTTAGAATGCTGGCCACAAAAAAGTTTATTGAATTCGAATATCGAATTGTTCATGAAAATAAAAATGTATACTTTTAGAATTTTACTCATTTTTAAATATGGAGTGGACGCTTAAAGAAGACCGTGTTGCAGTTATTGCGTTGCATCGTTGCGGTTACGCGCCAATTCAGATTTTTAACATACTGAAAAATTTTAATAAAACCAAAAGATTCGTTTATCGTACCATCAAACGATACAATGAAGACTCTAGTGTAGATGACAGGTCAAGAAGTGGTCGCCCTCGGTCTGTTAGGACTCCAGCAGTGATAAAAGCTGTGAAGGCGCGAATTCAAAGAAATCCCAAACGTAAGCAGAAACTGTTGGCCTTTCAGATGGGGTTAACCAGAACCACGGTGAAAAGAACCACATATCGAAGAAAAACAGGAAATCGTTTGAATGCTCGTCTAATGGACCTGAGACTGAAGAGATGCCGCGCTTTGTTGAAGCGGTACGCGGGAAAAAAATATCGGGAAATTCTTTTTTCGGATGAAAAATTTTTTACCGTAGAAGAGAGCTACAACAAACAAAATGATAAGGTGTACGCACACAGTAGTGAAGAAGCGAGCAACCGTATTCCGCGTGTCCAACGAGGTCATTTTCCATCCTCGCTCATGGTATGGTTGGGAGTTTCTTATTGGGGCTTAACACAGGTACATTTTTGCGAGAAAGGTGTAAAAACGAATGCAGTTGTGTATCAAAATACAGTCCTGACGAACCTTGTGGAACCTGTTTCTCATACCATGTTCAATAACAGGCACTGGTTATTCCAACAAGATTCGGCGCCAGCTCATAGAGCGAAGAGCACACAAGACTGGCTGGCGGCGCGTGAAATCGACTTCATCCGGCACGAAGACTGGCCCTCCTCCAGTTCAGATTTGAATCCGTTAGATTACAAGATATGGCAACACTTGGAGGATAAGGCGTGCTCAAAGCCTCATCCCAATTTGGAGTCACTCAAGACATCCTTGATTAAGGCAGCCGCCGATATTGACATGGACCTCGTTCGTGCTGCGATAGACGACTGGCCGCGCAGATTGAAGGCCTGTATTCAAAATCACGGAGGTCATTTTGAATAAACTTTAGTGTCATAAGAATCTATGTTTTGTTAAGTTCATTTTGGTATATGAATGGTTACATAATGAATAAACTTGTTTCAATTATTTTACATTAAACATGTGACAGAATTTATGACCTGACTAGGTAGATAGTCAACATTCAGCCAAAGATCAGGCAAACCTGTTTACCACAAGAATGTTTAGCCGATGTGGGAATGGAACCTACGACCCTCGACGCAACAGTCGAGGGCGATAATTACTGCACGATTTTTTTTTTATTGCCCTTGTAGGCAGACGAGCATAGGGCCCACCTGATGGTGAGTGGTTACCGTCGCCCATGGACTTCAGCAATGCCAGGGGCAGAGCCAAACCGCTGCTCACAGAGTCATTCAAAATATATAATTTAGTGTGTGTAATGGTGATAGCCGCGAAACCTTAAAATGATTAGTGCTATTAATTAAGAATTAGCATATTCATTAAGAAACATCAAAATGATAATAAATGAGATTTATAAAAAATAATAATGGGTAGAGTTGTAAAATAATATCTATAATGACAGCACGGGTGAACATATGACGTTAGTTCTGTTTTATAATAATTTACATGATAATCTATATATTAATACGTGAAGGAAAAACTTTGTATCCGTTTTTACGAAAATTGCGCGGACGGAGGAGTATGAAATTTTCCACACTTATAGAGAATATAGAGAAGAAGTGCACAATGCTAATATTTTTTTTAATTAATGCATAAAAGATACATTAAATCAATAAAGAAAACATTACACACACTACATACCATGTATTTGACGCACACACGCATGCATACTATTTATTGTCAAACTTTTGTTCTTGACGTCTGTGGTCAAATTGAGAATAGATTAAATATTGTTTGTCTTTATTAATATTTTTTTATAGAGTAGCCTTGGCGAAATTTGTGGTTATAAAAGTATAAAATACAATCATAATAGTGTACAAATTTACAATTCTAATTAATTATAGTCGAATTTCGACTACTGCGGGACCTCTAGTCTTATTAAATATATCGTCCAGGTCGTCGGAGTGTCGGACAAAAGAGTCGGAGAAGAGCTCTGTGCTGTTGTGAGGCTGCGTGACGGCGCTGCGTTGAGTCTCGATGACGTAACAAAGCATTTAACAGGAGAAATCGCACGCTTCAAATTTCCGAGGATTCTCAAAGTCACACAAGAGTTCCCGAAGACCGCTTCAGGGAAGATCCAAAAGTATAAACTGAGAGAAATGATCGAGAATGGACAATTGTGATGTATCGATGCATCGAATGATTTTGATAAAATAAATATATTTTTAAATTTACAATAAAAATAGTATTCCTCTTACACTCTTTCTATAGTTTTTAAATATATATTTTTATTGCTTAGTTGTGTGGACGAGCTCACAGCCCACCTTGTGTTAAGTGGTTATTGGAGCCCATAGACATCTACGAAGTAAATGCGCCACCCAAGTTCTAAGGTCTCAAGTATAGTTACAACGGCTGCCCCACCCTTCAAACCGAAACGCATTACTGCTTTACGGCAGGAATAGGCAGGGCGGTGGTACCTACCCGTGCGGACTCACAAGAGGTCCTACCACCAGTAATTACGCAAATTTTAATTTTGCGGGTTTCATTTTTATTACACGATGGACTTCCTTCACGACTATTCCTTCACCGTGGTAGTCAATCGTGAACATCTGTTAAGTACGTATTTCATTAGAAAAATTGGTACCCGCCTGCGAGATTCGATCATCGTTGCATCGCTAGATTTGAGTGCACCGGACGTCTTATCCTTTAGGCCACGACGACTTCCAACTAAAACCGAAGCTAAAACCGTAATAAAGTACTGGCATCTCACGCTGTATTTTCCTTTCGTTGCTGACGCAGCAACAACTCACTAACGACAAATTATTCGCCGAGAACCATAAACAATATTTCGAGTACATTGCTATCCTAATCATATGCTATTGCCCTTGTAGGCAGACGAATATACGGCCCACCCGATGGTGAGTGGTTACCGTCACTCATGGACGTCTGCAATACCAGGGGCACAGGCAAGCTTCTGTCTTGGCGATATCAATAATCGATGGAGACCTCACAATCGAAAGCACACATCGACAAAAGATAAACAGATACTCATGTTTTTGAGGCTGCTTCGAAACTACAATAATATAATGTTTGCAAATGCATTTTCATATTAAGCTGTTCAAATTTTAATTATCTATATATTAATACGTGAAGCAAAAACTTTGCATCCCTTTTTACGAAAATTGCGCTGACGGAGGACCCACACTTATAGAGAATATAGAGAAGGAATGCAGAATGCTAATATTCTTTTAAAATTGTCCATTTATAATACATTAAATCAATGAAAAAAACATTACACACACTACTATATATTTGACACACACACATATATACTCTTTGTTTGTTGTCAAACTTTTGTTATTGCATAAAATCTGTGGTGAAATTGAGAATAGGTTAATATTGTTTATCTTTAATATTATTTGTCTATAGTGTAGTAGATTAAAGAAGTATAATAGTTTTTGACAACAGAACCTTAATAATGTTCAAACTTATAATTTAAATAAATTATAGTCGAATTTCTACAATTGCGGAACCACTAGTATTGATTAAGCGAACATACACCAATACTTTTTTAGATAATGACCAAGTCGCTGTATAGTGGGACCAAAGAAAAACGAAATCTACCCAGTAGATTGTATGTGGTGTGCGCACAATGGCAGACCTTGCCATTTTATTTATGCAAAGGACATATGCAATCGCAGAAGTCTTGACAAAAATGATTTCACTACGCAAATAATACTATACAAATATAATTGCTTCTCCTGATTGATTCACTGACACATAAAACGAAGAACCTAAGTCGTTGGCCTATAAACTTGAATATCGATAACTGGTTTTCGTCAATATTCTATAATTATTTGAAAATATAAAAATACAAATTATTTCTAAAATATAAATATAAATTTTATAATTATTTTTTACTGGTGGTAGGACCTCTTGTGAGTCCGCACAGGTAGGTACCACCACCCCGCCTATTTCTGCCGTGAAGCAGTAATGCGTTTCGGTTTAAAGGGTGGGGCAGCCGTTTTAACTATACCGAGACCTTAGAACTCATATCTCAAAATGGGTGGTGGCATTTACGTTGTAGATGTCTATGGGCTCTGGTAACCACTTAATACCAGTTGAGCTGTGAGCTCGTCCATCCATATATGCAATAAAGACAAAAAAACATGAAAAATATATGACCTTAAAACTTATTAATTCAATGTGTAAATAAATGTCTTTATTTTAGTATTTAACGTACGACATATTGTGTATGACATTATAGTTATACATATCACAATAAACGTATAAGAGGAAGCGGTCTTGATTTTGTAATTTAGTCTTATCATACATCTAGCAGCTACAGCAAGTCACGTAGAGTTTAACATGTTAATGTCAGTGATTATTGTCTTGGTTTTAATATTCGCGTTTCGCACTTATCTGCGGATGACTAAGCAAATGTGCGACCCGAATGTTTCTATGGTCGGCAGTGTTGTTATAGTGACGGGAGCCAATTCGGGAATTGGCCTTCAGACCGCTAAAGATTTAGCTCGGCGTGGCGCCAGAGTGATACTTGCCTGCAGGAGCGTCGATCGAGGCACCAAAGCCAGAGACGAGATCA
Source organism: Bombyx mandarina (assembly GCF_030267445.1). Classification (NCBI taxonomy): domain Eukaryota; kingdom Metazoa; phylum Arthropoda; class Insecta; order Lepidoptera; family Bombycidae; genus Bombyx; species Bombyx mandarina. The sequence continues at coordinate 13,557,554 of NC_143219.1, read as the reverse complement.
TATCCGTTACAAACAACAAAAACGTTGTGTTCAAACAAATCGATTTATCATCGTTAAGATCTGTGAGGGAGTTCGCGAAAGATATCATCGAGACGGAGAATGAGCTTCATGTATTGATCAACAACGCGGGTATGTTCAGCAACGAAAAGAACTACACAGAAGACGGAATAGATATGGTGATGCAGGTCAACTATTTTGGGCCGTTCTTACTGACGCGACTGCTTCTACCGCTATTGAAAAAATCTCAACCGAGCCGAATCGTCAACATTAGTTCAATATTTAATTTATTCGGTACAATTAACTTTAGGGATGATAACCACAAATCTTTCTATAACGGTATTCTCACGTATTGTAACAGCAAGCTGTGCAATTTGATTTTTACGATAGAATTGTCGGAAAGGCTGCGCGATACGGGCGTTGTCGTTAACGCTGTCCATCCCGGTATCATCTTGACTAATATAACGAATGGCTGTTCGAATTTACTGTACAGAGTTGGATTCGCTGTCCTCTGTTGGTTCAACAACTTAACAGACGAAGATGGTGCTCAAACTCCGCTCCATTTAGCGACTAGTGATATAGGAGGGAACGCTACAGGTAAATTCTTTATCAATTGTTCAGAATCTTCACTCGTGTCTCCAAAAACACGAAATGAAGTTCTCCGAAAGAAATTGTGGGAGCACTCAAATAAATTAATACGATTCGATGAAAGTTCTGTGCAATTATAAAATAGAAATTGTTGATAAAATTCATGTTGACTAGCTATTTTGTCGATCCGTCTTTTATTAAAATCTGGATATTGTATCGGATGATCTTTAGTTAAAAAATCATGGAAAACTGTCCTCTATTCCTGGTTTGATGTTTATTTGTCGTAAAAAAAAGGTTAAATAAAAGACAATTTGTAAACGAATTATTTATTATCTCGCTAATATTAAATTCTTATTTTTAATTGTTACATTTGTACATAAATTACATAATAAAATTTAATTTACGAAATCAAACAAAAAAATGTTTTACAACTGAATTTATGAATTATGATCCATAACTTATAGATTATTAAAATGCGGATGACACTTTTCTAATTTCCTATACAATAGCATTATGTTAGATCAATGAATAAATCTAAAATGGATTGCGTTTTTACAATACCTTATAGAAACAATAATGATGCTGTGTCCGCTTAAAGCGTAAACATAATATATATTAGCTTTGTGCTCACGAATTCCACTTATTACGTTTTACGTCACATTCTTCATCAGCATTTTCATATCCGTATTATCTATTCTGAACATTGACGACGTCAGAGTTTGAATTTTGCTTACTTAATGCATTTTCAATTAACTAAATTTACATACGCGAGCCTTTTTTATTACATTCGTACATACTCGCTTCGTTTTTTTTGTTTACGAGAATGCGATTGACCTTTACTTTAACATTTATCAGATACAGGTTTCTTACAGACATTACTTTTTTTATTATTATTATTAATACCAGTGAATATCTTGTATCATTAATGGATTCGTGACTAGTTCGAACTGCATTTGAGTATTAGTATTATTAATAGTAGTATTATTAATATTAACCGATAATCAGAGCGACGTGTGATCGAGATTCAATGATTCTTAATTAAAATGTTTCTTAAAAATAATATTTTTAAAAGTATATGTCCGTTTGAAATTGACTTATAACCTGATTGCATTGTAAACACATATTTCAGCGAAGCATTGCAAGAGCAAATTCTCTCTGGTTGAGCCCATGGGCTATTTTTCTTTTTTTATTGCCCGAGCAGGCAGACGAGCATACGACCCACCTGATGGTAAGTGGTTAGCGTCGCTCATGGACGTCTGCAATACCAGGAGCAGAGCCAAGCCGCTGCCTACCATTACTGCCTAGCTCACCTACCAATCCGCTTATAGCCGGTTAGGCTACCAGTGAATAAGTGGGGGAAAAAACACAGATATGTACGCGACTATTTTAAGACTAAATATTAGTAGTTTGTGGGAGAAACCAGCCGTGCAAGCACTTGGGCGCGGGGGAGGGGGTGCGAAACTGTGCCCGAGCCACCTCGAGCATCGTTCGTGCGTCGAGCACGAGAAGAGCCACTTCGTGCTCGCGGTCGCCCCCCCACACGAGCGCACACAACAGCACGCCGTCGTCTTCATTCTGATTGTAAACGTTATTTATCTCATTACTTACACCATGATTAATTTATTTATTACCAAGCTGGGTGGACGAACTCACGGCCCACCTGGTGTTAAGCTGGAGCCCATAAACATCTACAACGTAAATGCGCCACCCATCTTGAGATATAAGTTCTAAGGTCTCAGTATAGTTCAAACCGAAACGCATTACTGCTTCACGGTAGAAATAGGCAGGGTGGTGGTACCCGCGCGGACTCAGAGATCCTAAAACCAGTAATTACGCAATTTATAATTTTGCGGGTTTGATTTTTACTACACGATGTAAGTTGTAAGATTTAAGTTAAGTTCGCATTTCTAAATAAGTAATATTAAAAAAAAAGCGCGAGGTGCATGGTGTCAATAGTTATAAATATTTTATTGACATGAGTAGAAGGATTAATTTTAATAATATCTTAAAAAGCATCCTACGCTTTTTTTACAATAAATTTATTTTCTATTTTTTATTATAGTTGGATTTTCTATAAAAGCGTGTTTTTTAGTTTTTTTTTAAACTATTATTTATTTTCGTTTTTAGTGTATCAAAAATTATTCATTAGTGTACAATCGGGACAAATGCAACAGTTTCCAATTACCTAAATGAAAAAAAGAAGGCTTGTTTTGACTGCCCAAAGTAAATAACGGGTTTAATGCTTAAATATTTAATTATAATTGGTCCTTGATAAGTATGCCACATGTCAAGTTAATCCGACTTTTTTAAGGGGGTCAAAGTCATGTTCAAAGATTTCCTTATCTACTAACATTGATACTAAACTACGTACGAAGCTAATAAAAGCGTATTAAATTAGGTTATTATTAAAAAAAAAATCCTTCCACTTACGACATCGTTTAGTATCTGTAGGTACATGTCTGTAATGACGCTGACTATTGGGACCGGTTTAATGAATTACGTTTTAAACAAAACAAGACTTAATTATTAAGGCACTTAGGTATAGAACTATTATTAAAATCACTGGCTGACATCACTATTGCGTTTCTTATTAACACGCTTCTGTTAGCTTGGTTTGTTTGTTCGTTTGTATGTAACGAAACTTTTGAATGTAATTTTAGCCGAATTCAAAGATACGATTGCGATACAATAATTTTATAGCTTCGCTCTAGTAAGTATTAGCAGGATTAACACGTGTGGCACTCGGGGACTGCCGCGGTAAAGCTATTGCACAGCATTTTTTATCAACTTATGCAATTATAATTAGACAATAATAATTTAATATTAAAACAATAATAAAATAAGACCACGCTATATTTATAAATATTAACAAAAGCAAAACATTAACTGTACCCTTCACACTCATAAGCTAGACCGCGCGAGAGTGAGATGGGCAGAGTTTTCATGATGCGCATGCAGTACGACGTCACGCCGTGCGCTTATCACAAACACTACACAAGCGCAACGTGTGAATGGGTTGAACGCGAGCTACATGGTAGGCGGAGTGGGGGGTGTTAGGTTTTATTTCGTTACGGAATTTCTTGATTCGATCGCCGCGCTCAAAGCCCGCGATAAAAGCTATGCAATAGCTTAAAAAGATGAAATTAATTTTGTTAGTTCAATTTTCAACGTACTGAGTGGAACCGTATTGTAAAATAGCGTGTTATATGCCTCTGTGGAAGATCCTATCTTTATTGTTTACTCTCAAACGCTGGTATAATGTTCTATGTGCTTAGTGCGAGTTTTTTAACGTTCTCGATAACGTGAAAGTTAACTCAAATTTGTATAGAGTCGGAAAGTTTGCCTACGTTTGCCACTAGGGGCGCGGTTCCAATTCCATACAAATTTGAGTTAGCTTTCACGCTATCGAGAACGTTAAAAAATTAGGACTAAGCACACTGAGAGCTCTGTCGCCTTTTATGTTGGCTGTGGAAGGGGCTACCCTAAATCAACAGCAGATAGGCCAAGTTTGGTCGTCATAGTTTGAACAGACACAGCTCACTGAGTTTCTCGCCGGATCTTCTCAGTGGGTTGCGTTTCCGATCCGATTGTAGAATCTGCGAAGCACGGCTCTTGCTAGGGTTGGTGCTAGCAACGTCGTCAGGTTTGAGCCCCGTGAGCTCACCTACTAGTTAAGGTTACGCTGAAATAGCCTCTCAAGGCTATCAGCTTAGGTAGGAAAAAAAAAGTTTGGTCGTGTTCCACATTACCTTCGCGTCCGGGGTCGGTACGAACACGGGCTCGCTCGGGTAGCCGTTCGGTTCACACCACGTCTTCGTTACCCCAGTCACCGTGTCCGCTTTGATGACCTATACACATCCATCCCGAATTTAAATTAGCTGGGCAACAGTTATCTATACCTACTAATATATAAATCTACAGTGGTTTTTACGGATGTTCCGTTATAACTACTGAACCGTGCATCCGATCGGTTTGAAACTTGGGATCCATGTAGAAAATACATGTACTTAATGGATAGGCTAATATTTATATGAGCGTTGGACTCCATAATAATAATGACAATAAATAATAATGTTAATTTTAAATGCACAGCGAAGCGGGCGAATACGGCTAGTTGTTACTAAAAGTGTTTGATTGTTATTTACGCATAGCACAAGTGCGAACTGGTTCATGGACACGTACAAGATCGTGAGACGTGTTTTTATTTATTGCTTAGATGGGTGGACGAGCTCACAGCCCACCTAGTGCTAAGTGGTCACTGGAGCCCACAGACATCTACAACGTAAATGCACCATCCACCTTGAGATATAAGGTCTAAGGTCTCAAGTATAGTTACAACGGCTGCCCCACCCTCCAAACCGAAACGCACTACTGTTTTACGGCAGAAATAGGCGGGGTGGTGGTGCCTACCCGCGCGGACTCACAAGAGGTCCTACCACCAGTATCAATATCTACGGTGATGTCTAAATATCAATTTTATAACGCACCCTATAAAACATAATTCATTTCTACATCACGGTAGAAGCAGACGAGATAGTATTCGTGTTACTTCAGTACTTTTTTGTATTTCAAACGATTATGATGTTATTTTATTTTTTAGTCTGATGCTTCTCATTTCAATTTTAAATTTTATTCAAATTTCTACCAGTGGTTTTTCATTTTAATAATGCATTCTTAATTGACTTAATTTCGTTAGAGTTAATTGTCTTGATTGTAAAAAAAAAAAGTTATTTGTCTAGACGTTTTAATGGTTTCACTCAAGATGAAATCAGAAGCTAGAAGAAGCCTTCAAGTTACAATTAAGAAAATACTTAATACTGACTGTTCCAGGGTTTTCTGCATCCACATCAGAACTGATAGCGTAGAAGTATCTATAAGGCTTTCCTGAAAAGACATTTAGAAGATAGAGATATCACTATAGAGTTTAGTATCGACAATTACTATGTACTGTAAAAACTGAGACCTTAAAACTATTATCTTTTTTTTTATTGCTTAGATGGGTGGGCGAGCTCACAGTCCACCTGGTGTTAAGTGGTTACTGGAGCCTATAAGCATCTACAAAGTAAATGCGCCACCCACCTTGAAATATAAGTTCTAAGGTCTCAAGTATAGTTACAACGGCTGCCCCACCCTTCAAACCGAAACGCATTACTGCTTCACGGCAGAAATAGGCAGGGTGGTGATACTTACCCGCGCGGACTTACAAAAGGTCCTACCACCAGTAATAAGTCACATCTATCTAAGTAATAAGTATCTCAAGGTGAGTGGCGACATTTACGTCGTAGATGTCTAAGGGCTCCGGTAACTATTTAACATTAGTGCTAACTACTCAACATTAGATAGGTCGTGAACTCGTCCATCCATCTAAGCAATAAAATAATTAAAAAAAATTTGATCCTAACATTAATTTAAGTTTACTTATCAATATAAAACTTAATTTAAAAATAAAATATCTGCTGTGAAAAGGAGTCGTTAATAATACCTATGCTTTAGTACATTCAAATAATTATTATAACCTCAGAATGAACGTTAGATAAAACGATTTATTTATAAAAAAAACGATAACGGAAAATAAATTATAAAATGGAGTCATCAATAAATTATATGAATTTAATTTATGTATATATTCTGTCGATATGAATGACGATGACGATCCTACTGGGAAAAATATGTTTAGCGCAACACAGAAACAGTGCAGTTTCATACGCGTATCTCGTGTTACATAATCTCGGGTTCGAGGTTATTCACACATGTAACTTTTACGACGTAATGACATTTTATTTCTGTAGACAATAACTTAACACAACCGTTATTTGTTTAAGAATAAAACAAACGTGACCAGCATAAAACAATTTTCAAATACCATTAAACCTGAACTGACCGTTATAAAGGTCATAGTGTATCCTCGGAGTCTCACAGCCGAGGTCGGCCAGTATAGTTGGAACCACCTTCGCCAATCTCGGAGCGTCTAGAGGCAGCTCAAGCCTCTTTGGTCGTCCACGAAACCATTCCGCGTAGTCAGCGTTACTTTGCATAGTCTGAGTAACAGAAAGATAATAGACTTCACAACCTCTACCATGCGGCTTTTAAGTCGTTTACGGATTTTCTATCCGCGTAAATGTTGGGCATACGATGTTGTTAATAAAGCCCAAAAGGGACATTAATGGCGACTTAGACTTAGCAGTTTCATTGGAAGATCTAAGGTGGTTCTAACTCGCGCTCGACTTTAACGAGCGTACCCATCTTTTTTTATTGCCCTTGTAGACAGACGATGGTGAGTGGTTAATGTCGCCCATGGACGTCAGCAATTCCAGGGGCAGAGCCAACCTGCTGCCTAACGTTAAAAACCTTCAGTACGCAAGAGTAAGGTAGGTAGGAGAAAGCCAGGCAGAAAAACAAGAATATATCTTTAGAAGAGATTGTACACAAACGTTCACTGTTGAGAAGCTATTACATTTAAATTGACAGGGTCATTCGATGGTTATATGATATGTCCCCGCTACAAATTATTAAAAAATTTCCGTCTTATCAACGGAACCCTAAAAATTCCACAATAGAAAGAACATTGAGGACATTTGATTTTTTTTAATAGCCAATGAAACCCTACTATATCATTTCAACCATTTGGGACTGTAGCCTTAAACCTCACTTCAATATTAGAGACACTTCAATTAAATTTATGATCAATTACATGAGCTAGAATTACAAATACACATATCTATATATTAATACGTGAAGCAAAAACTTTTTACCCCCTTTTACGAAAATTGCGCGGACGCAGGAGTATGGAATTTCCCACACTTATAGAGAACATAGAGAAGAAGTGCAGAATGCTAATATTTTTTTTAAATTATGCATAAAAGTACATTAAAACAATAAAGAAAACATTACACACACTACCGTGTATTTAACACACACACGCATTCATATTATTTGTTTATTGTCAAACTTTTCTTATTGCATAAAGTCTATGGTCAAATTTGAGAATGAGAATAGATTAAATATATTGTTTGTCTTTGTTAATATTAAAATTTGTCTAAAGGGTAGTCTTGGCGAAATTTGTGATTATAGATGTATAATAAAAATAGAACCTTAATAATGTTCAAACTTATAATTTCAATTAATTATAATCGAATTTCGACTACTGCAAGACCACTAGCAAAGATAAAGCCACATTCAAAACCATAGTAAGTTGAACTTAATAAATAAATTTACCTCGATGGCGTGGACGTACATAGCATCTAAGGCCTTGGGGTCCTTATATGCGCACAGGTCCACTATCACTGACCCGTTATTCTCAAAGCAGTTGATGATGTGAAGGAAGAACAGGGTCTGAGTGCGGTATCGTTTCCATTCCTTACCGTCTTTCCTGCTTAGCAGAACTATGTTCGTCTGAAAAGTTAAATTCGTTGCCATCTTTTTTTTTTAGTTCTTAGATGGGTGGACGAGCTCACAGCCCACCTGGTGTTAAGTGGTTACTGGAGCCCATAGACATCAACAACGCAAATGCGCCACCCACCTTGAGATATAAGGTCTCAAATATAGTTACAACGGCTGCCCCACCCTTCACACCGAAACGCATTACTGCTTCACGGCGCACTCACAAGAGGTCCTACCACCAGTAAGTCGTCGTGGCCTAAAGGATAAGACGTCCGGTGCATTCGTGTTAAAGCGATGCATCAGTCTTCGAATCCCTCAGGCGGGTACCAATTTTTCTAATGAAATACGTACTTAACAAATGTTCACGATTGACTTCCACGGTGAAGGAATAACATCGTGTAATAAAAAATCAAACTCGCAAAAATTATAATTACCACCGGGTAGGTACCACCGCCCCTCCTGTTTCTGCCGTGAAGCAGTAATGCGTTTCGGTTTGAAGGGTGGGGTAGCCATTGTAACTATACTGAGATCTTTGAACTTATATCTCGAGGTGGGTGGCGCATTTACGTTGTAGATGTCTATGGGCTCCAGTAACCACTTAACACCAGGTGGGCTGTGAGCTCTTCCACACATCTAAGCAAAAAAAAAAAAAGTTAACTTTTACGAAATCGAGAAGTTAAAAAACTCGCACTAAGTACACAGAGCATATTCCGTACCATCAGTAATTGCAAAACAAACGTGGAAATAGTGGATTGTATTAGTCAATTTATCTGTACTCATATATCGAAATATCCTATAAGTTACATTCGTTTCCGTGTGTTTGGGAATTTAGTATATTCTGATGATTGTATATGAGCAACAGACTCATATAATTTATTTTTTGGAAATTCGATAGTTTTCATTCAGAATTGAAAAATAAAGAAACGGTAGGTATTTTTAGTTTATGCATGTTAATTTTTTGACATGTTGTCAATTGTAAGAACCTTATAAAATATCAGCCTGAGTTTCTCGTCGGATCTTCTCAGACGGTTGCGATTCCGATCCGGTGGTAGATTCTGCGAAGCACTGCTCTTGCTAGGGCTAGTGTTAGCAAATTAGTCAGGTTAGAGCTCAATTACTCACCTGGTGAATCTAATATGATCCCTCGAAGTCACTAGAATAGGCAGGTAAGAAAATCTAATTAGCATAAGATTTGCTTTACCTCGTGATTAGGGTACCAGTGTAAGCTAGAGGCGAGAGGCTTGTTCGCGAGTTGGTTCCGGACAACGCCACACAAGGACACCGACATAGGTTGTTCGACTATGATGAAGAAATTCTCCGTAATTCCTGAAGCAAAAAAATCGTGGAGATTATCAGAGCTTACGTTTTTTTCCTTTATTAAATTTATAGCTTAGATGAGTTGACATGGAATCTTGAGTGAAATGGTTATCGGAGCCAATAGATATAAACAACCTAAATGCGGCCACCAACCTTGAGACATAAGTTCTAACTCTCACTTTTACCGTAGACCACCGAATAGAAGCGTACTATTACTTGACGGTAGAAATAGACGTAGTGGTGTGGTATCTAACCGGTATTAGTACAAGTGCGAAATACTAGAGAATTCCGGTTTATCATATAATCTTCTTTTGCACCTTGACAAGTCTTATTGAATTTAAGTAGCACACATTAGACATTCAAAAACACGGGCCCGTCTTTCTCTCGGTTTAACAACATCACAACGTTTGTCTATGGACGTGATATAGGCAATTTATTCTATATCAATCAGTAGACACAGCAGACACAGGTGACGCGTAAATTCGGATAATCTGATTACCAGTTTAAAAAAAAGAAGTGTTTAAGAGTGTTAAGACAAATTGTCTTGTCCATAGAACTACTATCAAACTTATAAACTCCATGGTCTTGTCAAATTCGTACCAAACGTATGCATGTAAGCGGGATGCAGCGGCCATCTTGGTTTCAAACTCGCCACGACTTTGGCGCGCTCGAACATGTCTCCTACAAACAAAAATTAGTCTTATATACATATATAAATAAAGATCTATCTTTAATGAAACATGATTATCTATTGTCTTTTATTTTCTATCCTTTACATGTCAATTTTCTTCATCCTTCTTTCTCGTAATGTCATCTGTCATTTCTCTTTTTTTTTCGAGTCTCTCCAAATAGGTTATAATATAAAATAATATAATAAGTCTTTATATTAAACTCGAATAATATTGTGATCGCTAAGTTTTCTTTTAAGCTTACACGGCTATGTAACATATTTGATGCGATAAAAAATATTTTATTAGCTTAAAAAATTTATACATTTATCGAAAGGCAGGTTTTAAGTGATAGATTAATTCATGCGACTAAAAAATCACAGTTGCATTCGTAATACGCATAGATTATTCTACACGTATAATCTTACCTTTCTCCGTGTAAGGAAATTTCACCACGACATGCCTGAGTCCGCCCTTAACTATCGACATTCCTACGTTGTAAACGTCACCTGAAAATTTATCAAAATTCGGGATTTCATTTCTATATTTAAAAAAAAAAAATACTACTGTTAGTGCGTCCTGTGTGCCCCGACCGCACGGGAATCTACCACGACCCTACCTATTTCTGCCGTGCAGCAGTAAAGCATTTCAGTTGGAAGGGTGAAATAGCCGTCGTACTATAAAACTGAGACCTTAGAACTCATGTCTCAAGGTGGGTGGCGCATTTACGCTGTAGATGTCTATGGGCTCCAGTAACCACTTAACCCCAGGTGGGCTGTGCACTCGTCCACCCATCTAAGCAATAAAAAAAAAAGAACAACAAAAATAACATAATGAGTGCATTTGTTATCTATGCTTATAACTAAGAAGATATTTAGTATCACCTGGTCAAGATACAATGAATTGTCACTTTGAAATGGTAAAGAATTAAGCTCACCGTTGGGCATTACGTGCGGATGTGACGTGTGATTGACAAGAGCGATGCAGTCCGTCATATTCTTTCGATCCAGGGTATCCAAGGTCACCGGATCTATCCTGTAATTAAATTTCTTATCAGTCATTGCGTCTTGAACATAGTAACGTGAGCTAGTACGATTAATATAACAAATTTCGTCTCGTTATGAAAATTGAAAATTTGTATGGAGTTGGAACGTTTGCCTACGTTAGCCGCTAGGGGCGCTGTTCCAACTGCATAGAGTTAAATTTTACACTATCGAAAACCTTAAAAAACTCGCACTAAGCACAATGATTTGAAGGGATTGAGACAGCCGTTATACAGACCGATCGAACAGAAACATTGTCAGGGAAGCGTACGTTGAAATGTATGAAATGAATATTTTCGTTAACAGATTTAATAATTTCAGACGACATTTTAGCGCCATCTATGCGATCGACGTAGAACTGTTCCGTCATTATTTTAATGAGCAGCTGTCATAGCTAGGAATTGGCCTCAACGGCGGTTGTATCTATTGTTATCAAAATTAAATTATAAATTCTTGACTTGACCACGACTATGTGACCCCCTTCTGGCGCCAAAGCTGGATCCGCCCTTGATTGGCCTCAGGGTAAATACACAACGATTTATATTAAAAAGAACTTTATGAAAATTGAATAATTATTTGAAAATAAATTGCACCACCTCGTTGGTTTAGTTTAGGGGATTTTGAGGTATCTTATTCTAATAAGAAAAGATAGCCTAAAATAATGGGAATCGTCGCCTGGCTACCGACAGACCAATACACTTTAGAGATCCAAGCTGACCAATAAGTTTTTTTTTTAAATAATTTACATGTAGACATTACCTAAAAATACTAATAGTTATAGTTAATAGGTTGACTGGTTGGTTGTAAATTGAGCCAATAAACGCGAAATTAAGAATCCAAAACTATGTGTTCAATGACAGTTTCCCTAGAGCTACGTTCTTCTTAAAACGAGGCTGTGCTCCTGACACTGCTGACATCCATGAGCAACAGTGACCCCGCATCATCAGTTGGGCTGTACTCTCGTTTGCCAATACGGCTATAAAACAGGCATACACATTTCTACCTATATATTTTTCAGCCCACAGCCGCCCACTGCTGGACAAAGGTCTCTCCCAAGCCTCGCCACAACCAGCAATCCAGCATTTCCTGTCGGAAGCCTATCCTTCCGGCACGTCTTCCTACATACTCTCCACGTCTTCCGGTACACCGGCACCATTCGAGAATCCAACGGCCATCTGTTGTAGGAGCAATTGCCCGCAATAGGTACTTGAATATAGTTAAATGCAATAATGTATTTACCTATGAATAATGGGGCCCTCTGTAAATGCGTATATTTCATCCCCGAACGGGTACAAGGATATCATAGCGTTGTCCGACATGGAGTCGCCCGGTTTGAAAATAGCCGCCACCCTGGAAACAAAAGAGGCAGGATTTTTTTTTGATGACTTATGTGCGAAGAACCAATTTGACTGTAAGGTGTGAATTACCAAAGCCGTAGAAGCATTTACATAATCAAACGGCACTTACATGTTCTCTCAAATGATTAAAAATATTTATAAATGTTACGTTAAAATTAAGACGTTCACAGTTTTAAATTTAAGGAATTTCGACGCGTTAAATACTTTACAGTTTTCACGGACGAGTAAGGTCACCGGAATTTAAATTTGAATTTATTGATTTATAAATTACTTTTTGTAAGAACGCGAGATTAAGCCGTGAATGTAGTTTTAATTTTATCTAAGACACGCGAAAACCAAAGACCAAACTGTACTAAACGATATTATTTCTTCATCGTGGAATTCTTTCAGTCCATGAAAATGTTGAAGCTAGAACACCATAGCCCAAAACGTAGGTAACTACAAAACGTTATTAGTTTACTAAGCATATCGTAAGCACAACAAACAAATAAACAAACATATCGTGCTTTCGAAATTTAAAACAATAAAGCAAGCGCCTCGAATTCCACTTAAGGTCATTCGAATTCAGTGATTGATTTTTCAATAAGGGTCCTTAAAGTTTCGTGAGCTGCTTTCGGGGAACTGTGCCCACTGAGTTTCTCGCCGGATCTTCTCAGTGAGTTGCGATTCTGATCTGACAGTAGATTCAGCGAAATACTACTCCTAGCTAGGGTTAGTGTTAGCAAAGTTGCCAGATTGAGTTCCGTAAACTCGCCTACATGGTAAAGCTAGGATAGCCCCTCCGAAGTCACCAGAATAAGCAGAAACAAAACTTCAATCAATAAGACACGTGAAATTGTCGGTTACCTATCGAAGATCGTATGACACGGATCGTGCACTGATTTGGTTCCGAATTCTGTGACGACAATCCTGTTAGCCGCCCTGTTCTTCTTCAGCGTGTTGGACTTGAGAAACTGGCATTGGTATGTAACTATACCGTCGTGTATCGCAAACCTGAAAAAGACAATTTACGGTGAGCAATTCAAACAAAAATGCGATTAGACTGACGCAGTTTCTTCGTTAATTTATATCGGAAACTTTGTCCCATGAGTCAGGACTACACAGAGTTTTAAAGTAATCAGATAATTCAATGAGTTTTCTTACTTACATTGCAGAATAACTTTCTCAGTCAAAGTTTTCGAAGTTACATACTTAATCTATTTATACAAAGTAACTGAATTCTAAAACTAATGATATTCTACAGATATAGCTCCTGAAAAGCAACGGATAGCAAAAAATATCAGCGATTTGAGGTAGAGCCGAAAGTTAGTATCGAAATAGTTCCTCAAATCAGCAATATAATACAAAATAGTTATAATTAAGTTTTTTATTTTTATTGCTTAGATGGGTGGACGAGCTCACAGTCCACCTGGTGTTAAGTGGTTACTGGCGCCCATAGATATCTACAACGTAAATGCGCCTCCCACCTTGAGATATAAGTTCTAAAGTCTCAAGTATAGTTATAACGGCTGCCCCACCCTTCAAACCGAAACGCATTACTGCTTCACGGGAGAAATAGGCAGGGTGGTTACTACCTACCCGTGCGGACTCACAAGAGGTCCTACCTCCAGATTAAGTGGGCAGGAGCTTAGCATTGTCATTGGAGAAGGTGGGAATTTAAGGTCGGTCGAGCCATTAATTTGTCTGCTTTCGAAGTATGCTTTTATCTATTCGCTATTGGAGGTCGTAAATTAGGGGGATATCATAAACAAATAAACAATTTAATATAAGGATAATGCACTCGCCTGTGTAAAAGTGCTGAGCTGTCAAACAAATGTTTGAATCGCATCGCTCCGACCTTCAGAGACCCCGGTCCATTGCGAAGCAGTGTACCACGAAGCCAAGGTGGCAATGTGCCTAGGAATTTACATAATTCATTACAATTTCTAATAAATTATTCCATTTGAGTATGTACAAAAGAAGGCTGTTCGGATTTTCGCTAATCCTATTCACATGAATTGTTTGGACCCTCTGTGTCTACTGAGAGACAGTCTACTGAGATTTTTTTTCTGTATTTCGTACCGTATGATCCCGTCATTTTGTGTTTTCCACACAACGACGCCTCTGAGTTTACCCATACTACTTAGAACCACTGCATTCATCCAAGGGGCATTTTGAGAGATTTTTTCTGCCCCTTATCATCCGGCGTTGGAATGAGCTTCCTTCCACGGTGTTTGCACGCCATGACATTTCTTTCTTAAAATGTGATTTTCGGAGCGTACTCAGCGGTATACTGTGGTTTGGTTATTCCCCTAGCATTCCTGATTTGCCTGAGGGTCGGAGTCCGCTTACCACCGTTTAGCGGTAGGCAGTAGCTTGGCTCTGTTCCTGGCGTTGCTGAAGTCCATGGGCGACGGTAACCACTCACCATCAGGTGGGCCGTATGCTCGTCTGCCTATAAGGGCCTCCCTTGCTCGTCCCTATTTATATTGCCTTAGGAGACTTAAGACAATAAACACCGAGCATATTATGTTAAATATTTTTATCGAAAATTTCATTCATTTAAATGAGACCGCCTCTTATCCCTTTTGTTCCCATTGTATTATAATCGTATGCTAATATTAATATGTGATTTTTTTTAATTGCTTGAATGGATGATCGAGATCCCGCCCCACCAGCCCACCCAAATTGAGACATGAGCTAAAGGTCATGGCACACTATAACGGTACGAGCTGCGGCTCGGCTCTGCGTTCAATTTTGGCAAACGCTAGCTGCCGCTGTTGACTTTTTGTAATGTCGTTATGAAACATATTATACGACATACGATTTAAGGGTCAAATTCAAATGACAAGCTAATCGCGCGGTTGGAGCGGTGTCGTTGCCGTGCCGTTACAGTGTGCCATGACCTTCAGTCTTTATTTTTACAATAGAACGATTGCAATGCCCTTCAAACCGAAACTGAAACCGGGTTTGATTTTTATTAAACTGCAAAAATTCATTCAAGTCGATCCAGCCGTTTAGTTGTAGTATAGATAAATAAACTAGATACCGACTGCAGCGCCATCTGCGCAGCTGATTTGTGAATCTAAACCATCCCTGGATGGTTTAGATTCACAGATTTATTTTTTGTATGCATTTGGGTAGCAACCTGGTGCTACCCAAATGCATACAAAAAAAAATCATTCAAATCGGTCCAGCCGTTTAGGAGGAGTTCAGTGACAAACACACGCACAGAAGAAATATATCTATATCTATCTATATATATAAAAATGAATTGCTGTTCGTTAGTCTCGCTAAAACTCGAGAACGGCTGACCAATTTGGCTAATTTTGGTCTTGAATTATGTGTGGAATTCCAGAGAAGGTTTAAAAGGTAGATAAATATGAAAATGCTCGGAATTAAATAAAAATAAAATTTTTGTTTTTCCTTTGATCTGTCCCCCGCCGGACGGATTCCTTTTGTTTGTTTTAAGTTTATTTTATACAAAAGTTTAGGTCTTTTATTTATAGATTGAGGCACTACGAAGTCTGCCGGGTCAGCTAGTATATATAAATACATATATTTTTAAAAAAATGTTATTCCTTCAGCGTCGAAATCAATCGTGAAGGTTTGTTAGATTTACTTAATTATTTGTTTCTTTCAATATAATTAATTTTACTTCTTCATGGAATTCAGTTTTACCTGTAACATTTCCATCTAAAGGCTCGGTGACTTCCTCTTCGCAGGATCTCAACCAAACACTCGAATCGCAGTTCGGGTACAAGTTCTGTGTGTCTGCAGCCATTGTTACTAAAAATCTAAATATAATAAACAGACCGCCGCATGAGTTCCCAAATAAACTTTCAAATGATTTCGCACATTTCATCAATGAAGTGTGCTAAGCGTGAGTCAACCAATTGAGAAAATGCATTGTGTTTTATTATATATTTTAAGAAGTTTATTCAGTGTTTAAAAAAATTGTTTTTAAAAATATTTCAACCTTTATAATTTCGTTATATTGTCGGTCGAAAAATTCATTTCAAAATTATAAAAAAAAACTAAAAACTAATATTCTAAATTAATACTTTATAAATTTTTTTAATTTACTTCACATACGCGTATTAAATGAAAAATTCGAGATTTTTGAAATTTATAGATATTGAGAGAATTGAGAATTTAAGAAATTTTTGAAAAACGGAAAGTTTCGGTCTCGCGAAAGCAAATAAAAGTGACAAAGTTTCTTCGCACACCCACAACGATACCGTATTATTTTAGTTTTGATTAAATACTATACGTGACTATATAAATACTAGGCAGCTACATAAGAGAAAGACGTTCATAATTTTAAGTTGATTATTTAAATAATTCGTCTAAAACTTAAAGACAAAAAAAAAGCAATTCGTACAAAATCAATTTTTGCAATAAAACAAATGGCTTCCGATATGCACTAAACTTTTAGTTTTATTTATTTATTTTATTACTTATTTCTATCGTGAAGTAGTAATGCGTTTGGATTTGAAGGGTGGGGCAGCCATTGTACTGTAAAAAAAACTAAGACCTTGGAACTCATGTCTCAAGGTGGGTGACTGCATATATGTTGTGGATGTCTATGGGCTCCGGTAACAACTTAACATCAGGTGGCCAGTGAGCTCGTTCACATACCTAAGCAGCAAAAAAAGTTTCTTATTTATTTTATTTATTTATTCAACTTTATCCACAAAAGTACAGTGGCGGACTTAATGCCTTATGTTTTTTTTTTTATTGCTTAGATGGGTGGACGAGCTCACAGCCCACCTGGTGTTAAGTGGTTACTGAAGCCCATAGACATCCACAACGTAAATGCGCCACCCACCTTGAGATACAAGTTCTAAGGTCTCAAGTATAGTTACAACGGCTGCCCCACCCTTCAATCCGAAACGCATTACTGTTTCACGGCAGAAATAGGCAGGGTGGTGGTACCCACCCGCGCGGACTCACAAGAGGTCCTACCACCAGTAAAAAATATTATTAATAATATACAGTATTCTCTACAATATTCTTCAAGCTACAGGAAATTTGTTTGATATTTGTATTTAATTTTCATGACTATAAATATAATGTTTTAATGTTCTAAACGACGTTCATAGTGTGATAGTGACGTTGTGTCACTAAAATTATACGCATTGACGTAAGACTGAGACGCGAATTAACTACAGTGACCACGTTTTGTTGTTAACTAAATTGGAATACAGCTGAGCGCGGTTTTTCAATATCATTATGGTCTTCGCACGTCAGTTTTCTTATTGTGTACGCGTAAATAAAAAGTTTTCCAATGCTACGGATAGGCATTTCAGATAATCGCCTATTTTTTAGGTTAAGCCTCGTAATAAGTATCACTGTGAACTGTGTTTAACATAAATGTTTACAAAATTAAGATAAAAATTGCTATTTGGAAACAATTTTCTGCACCCCGGTTGACATTATGCTAAAATAAATAGATTGTAAAGTATAACTTATTCTACAGATTTTCGAAGAAGATCATGATTGAATTTTTGAAATTGCTCATTATAAAGAAAGTATTTTTTTATAACCACGAGAGGATAGTCCACTAAACGGTGAGTGATTACCCATGGACACTGTCAATAGGATACCCAAGATTTGCTACTCGTCTTAAGACGCGTTTGACTATGGAAGAATTGAATTCACGATTTCACAGTATGGGGAAGAAAATGCTTCTATAAAGCGTACGTGAAGACGTTCCAGGTAGGTAAGAGATTAGCTCGACTCCGGCAAAAAGTGGAGTGATGATAAAATTTTCGCTACAACACTAAACTTAACGTGATCAAGACCAAGGTTAGACACGATGAGTTGCAACAAACCCTATGTAAAAGTATTTTCATTTTACCCTATGTTACAGTTTAAATGCCTATTTAACAAAACAATTTCAAAAAAACACAACATAAAAAAATTGTAATCAATAAATTATACATACCTTATTTAATTTTGTTTTTTCTCGGCGTGAATTAGCAAACAAGCTATGCTTACTTCAAAGATTCTTAGTTTATGATAAATATTCGGATTCACGGATAATTATGCCTTACCGTCAACAGAAAGTATTTTTAGGAAATTAGGGATGTCCCGTATAGTTTTATTTATTCAATAACATTAATATTCCTCCAGAGAAAAATCTTCATTGGTACCTGTACCGCACCTTTGAATTAGATTAAGATTTTCAGATTTATCTCTTCATTTAGTTTGCACAGTATTTTCTTTGTACACCTTAATGCATCAATGACACTTTATTTATTATTTTAAGTATAACTGTATGTGAGGAGTACGCAGCAAGAATAGAGAACACTGACTGAGTGTGGTCGGTGGTGTGGGGTGGGGCTGGGGTGAGGAGCCACGTGTCTGACCTTAACCCCTCGCCGTGCGTCTATACGCCGATCCGACCCGACGTATAAGCGTGTTTCAAACAAGACTTTTTTTAATGCTCTAAAATCTAGATCGATCTAAAAACGTGTCGACTACATAAATATAAGCTATTTAACAAACAAAACACAAACAGATTCAAGAAGTGCATTTCGTTCCCGAAGCAAAACCACTAACTAGTCACTGTAAGTGGCCCGCGATTTCATCCGCGTTTTCAGTTTCACCCGCGTTTAAAGTTTAAGCCTAAAAAAATAGCACGTTGCGTTTCCCCGGGATGAAGAATTGCTTGTGCGACTCTCTGGTCTGTGTAAAGAGAAATTAATATTAATTTACTCACAATATATTCTAAATGTATTTGTTATTTTAGTATTTTCGGGATCCGTAATATACTGCAGACAAGTGTTACATAACGTGACATAAAAAAACAATGAAATTTAAGCTTAGTAATTATTCTATCGTTACGTTCTTCGTTTTCGGGATTTCATTTTGAAGTCGTAGTGGCCTTAAGGATAAGACGTCTGGTGCATTCGTATGTAGCGATGCACCGGTGTTCGAATCCCGCAGGCGGGTACCAATTTTTCTAATGAAATACGTACTCAACAAATGTTCACGATTGACTTCCACGGTGAAGGAATAACATCGTGTAATAAAAATCAAACCCGCAAAATTATAATTTGCGTAATCACTGGTGGTAGGACCTCTTGGGAGTCCGCACGGGTAGGTACCACCACCACACCTATTTCCGCCGTGAAGCAGTAATGCGTTTCGGTTCGAAGGGTGGGGTAGCCGTTGTAACTATACTGAGATCTTAGAACTTATATCTCGAGGTGGGTGGCGCATTTACGTTGTAGATGTCTATGGGCTCCAGTAACCACTTAACACCAGGTGGGCTGTGAGCTCGTCCACCAAACTAAGCAATAAAAAAAAAAAAAAATCATTACTCCATTGTTGCATGCAGTACCTAATTGTTAGCCTTACAAAAGTTTATTAGTTGTGATAGCTTTTTTCTTCGAATTATTTCATTTTCGATTTAAAAACCACTTCATTGAATTGTAAGTTTTTATTTTAGTGTAGTCTCTGAATAGTATTTAGAAAAGACATCTTTAATTATTGACATAGTCTTATACGAGTATAACGTAGCATTCGTACAACGTAACATGAACTTTAACTAATTTTAGTTTTTCACAAAAAATACTTTCTAAATAAATACAATAAACAATAACAGTATTGGTTGTATTACTAATTAACATTTATTGTTATAGCCTATTGATTTATCGATTGTAATTTATCCCTTGTTCTCAGATCGAGTACTCTCAATAGATTAATATTGTATAGGCAAGTAAAACCGCTGGGATTCGCGAGTTACTGAATCGTTGGCGTGATGCAAATGATAAAATGTGCCCTACATAAGACAATACTGCCTACAAAGGCAATAAAAAAAAAAAAAAAACAATAGCACTTCCACAATCATTACCAATAAGGTACTGCAAGACAACATATGGATATATACCTACCTACAAATTGTTCATCTATATATTATGGGTGTGACGGTTTGAATGTCTGAATATTTTTATTAAATCCCGCAACAAGGATTTGAATGAAACTGCCTGAAAAGCATATTTATTATATTTATTATAACCTGGTTTAGCTCAAGATACTATTTATGACATAATGCAGTAAACGCCAGGTACTATGTCATCTAGTATTCTTCTTTTTCTCCACCTTATCCCACTAGATGGGGTCGGCACAGCTAATTTTTCTCTTCCATTCTCTTCTATCAGCCGTCATCTCAACACTCACTCCTCTCTCTCTCATATCGTCATTCACACACTCCATCCATGTCTTCTTCGACCTCTTCCCTCTTTACCTTGCACTACCATTTCCATACATCTCCTAGTCACATGCATCTTCCCTCTACACATCACATGTCCATACCACGCTAACCGTCCGCGTTTTAATTTGTTGTTTAATGTTAATTATAATATCATCAAGTAATTATTTTTAATTTCATCTAGTAAATTTGTGTTTGTCGGTTGACAGGCACAGAATTCCTTAAGCATTAAGTCCGCTGTACCCTTTGTGCATAAAGTTGAATAAATAAATTAAATAAGAGAGGAACCCGTCCAAAGTACGAGCAGTATGATCAAAAGTGCTCAGGGCCAATGTGACAGCAAAACACACAGAGTCACAACGTTTTTTAGCAGAACCCACTGTTAGAGTTGTGAACGAAAGTAAGATTGTCGTCGTGGCCTAAAGGATAAGACGTCCGGTGCATTCGTATGTAGCGATGCACCGGTGTTCGAATCCCGCAGGCGGGTACCAATTTTTCTAATGAAATACGTACTCAACAAATGTTCACGATTGACTTCCACGGTGAAGGAATAACATCGTGTAATAAAAACCAAACCCGCAAAATTGTAATTTGCGTAATCACTGGTGGTAGGATCTCTTGTGAGTCCGCACGGGTAGGTACCACCACCCCGCCTATTTCCGCCGTGAAGCAGTAATGCGTTTCGGTTCGAAGGGTGGGGTAGCCGTTGTAACTATACTGAGACCTTAGAACTTATATCTCGAGGTGGGTGGCGCATTTACGTTGTAGATGTCTATGGGCTCCAGTAACCACTTAACACCAGGTGGGCTGTGAGCTCGTCCATCCATCTAAGCAATAAAAAATAATAATAATAATAATATAATATTTTAAAAAAAAACGTAGAAAAAAGATATCTCCCGTATAAGTGGTCATCGCACAGGCACCATAAAAGAAAATTACTCAGAAACTATAAACAGACCAAGGGTATTTATCATACCTGCGTCACACACATTAGGTCACAGATGTAACACACATCGTTATGATTACAGCTTTCTTTTCCAATTGATGCTGTTGTCAACCCGCATGAGTCCCGCGAGTGATTTTCTTGTTTCTGTCTTCCGAAGAATAACATAGTGTTTTTTCTTACACTGAAACTTCGAACTCATGTTAAGTGGAGCGGCAACCATGTAGATGATCTCTTCCATACAAATAGTACAATAGATCACACGTCCTTACGGATCCATCAGATCCAATAACCTTTGCATTAGACGCCTTCAGCTCTAACTCTAGGAGCAGGCTTAGGGAACGCGGTAACCGTACTCATAGAACTCGTCAAAGACTTCGACATGCAACTTAAACCCATGCATCAGCTCGCTGAGTTTCTCGCCGGATCTTCTCAGCGGGTCGCGATTCCGACCCGGTAGTAGATTCATTCGCGAAGCAGCTGCTTTTGAGTTTTTAGGTCTCCTTCGGATGCGCTCGGGCAGCTGTTAGCAAATCCCACCCCTCCTGGCTGAGCCTTTGCTAGCCCACCTGCCCTGATGAAACTGGAGAGGCCTTTGGGCTACCAGTAATCATTCAATCCCAAAAAAAAATCATTCACATATAAAAGTCAAGGTGTTTAAGTATGTTCCCTATAGATTCCGAAACATGTGGGACAATTACGGTGAAATTTTTAGGAATATGTAACATAGAAGGTGATTCCTAGAGGTGAACCTAGAGGTTGATATGAAGTTCGGTACCGATCGGCCAGCAAACAAGTAAATAATAAGTGTACAGTTTTACGACACATAGTAGATTTTCTCCGGCGCAGCTGTTTCACTTGCAGTAATTTTTTACGGCTTCATTGCAAATCGTATTAAATAAAATATTGACAATACTGTTTCTATTTTCATCCCTTTACTGAAAAATAATAATTAAAATAGATATTTTCAATTTTTTACAGTCACTACGACTAAATGGCTTAGAGAGGTTTGCAAAATGAGATGCAAATGTAAATTGGAAAATATAATTTAAACTGCTTTTACGCCTTAATCGGGCTTAAAAAATATTGTTCTAATTACCGTTCTAATTTGTTGATTAAAAATGATATTAAACTTTTCCTCGCGGGCAAAAATAATTAATAATGTTTTGAGGATTGGCATTTGGATGGCATCGATTATCTTCACGAATAGATGATTCAGGTGAGATTTTCAAAACCGCTAGACAATCACCGGCTGCTTTATTTGCATATACATATATATTTTTTAATTAAAATGGACTCCAGCGTTGTGTGTACAATTGATGTTTTAGTTATAATTTCTCTTATTCAGATTCACCATCATTCAGAACGTCTTGATAAATTGCAACCATGATTGTCATGATTATTGGATGCAATCACTTAAAACGGTGTTACTCAGATCAATGTTATATGTATAGAAAACAAACTCAACTTTTGTTTTTAATTGCGTAGACATTTGAACGAGCTTACCGCCCACCTGGTGCTAAGTGGTTACCGGAGCCCATAGCCATCTACAACGTAAATGCGCCACCCACCTTGAGATATGAGTTCTAAGGTCTCACTATAGTTACAACGGCTGCCCCACCCTTCAAACCGAAACGCATTACTGCTTCACGGCAGAAATAGGCAGGGCGGTGGTACCTACCTGTGCGGACTCACAAGAGGTCCTACTACCAGTAAATAATTTAAATTAAACTTCCAATATAGTCACTGACAAGACTCAGTTTCCATCACTGTTAACACACTGTTCCACAACCAATAGGTAGAACTTATGACAATTATTATGAAAATACAATAATTGACATTAATTACGGTAAACAGATGAAATTTATATGTAGATACCTAATATTATTAGTTAGGTACGTATCGGCCGTGTTCTTATCGATCATAATTATTGGAGGCTATCGAGTTCCTACGTATTTCAATAGGAAGATTAGTACCTGCCTGCGGGATTTGAGCACGACGACTCGACGAATTTATTAATTCTTTCGTGAATATTATAAACTAGCGACCCGCCCTCGCTTCGCTTCGGAAACTGTAATTTATTATTGATTTCTCCACTATTTAATGGATGTTATTATACATATACACCTCCCTGTTCAATCACTCTATCTATTAAAAAAAAAAACATCAAAATCCGTTGTGTAGTTTTAAAGATTTAAGCATACATAGGGATATAGGGACAGCGAAAGCGACTTTGTTTTATACTATGTAGTGATAATAGTGTAATAATAGTACATCGTACTAAGCTACATAATGCTGCATAACTCTTATGGGCTGGACCTTCTTGACGGTAAACATGGGTTTGAGGATGAAAATATCTTATCTACATCCCAAAATATGTAGGCCTTCAACTTCGAGGCGAGTAAATATTACCAGCTGCAAAAACCTTCATACGTCAACTTTCATGGTGAAACGAATGGTCCTGACATTGGGACTCGTGTGTTTCAGTGGATAATTGACTGCTAAAAGCATAAGAGGGAGCGTTTGGTATCCGCATGGATCAAAAATAATTTGGCGTTCCAATACAAACGATTCTTCTTCTTCTTCTTCTTAGTCGAATACTTCATTGCTGAAGGTCGTGTCCCTGATCGTACAACAGAGAGTTCAGTGAGCACAGTTATCTGATCTGACCAACGGTTTGGTGGCCGGCCGGTGGGTCTTTTCCCTTCTACCTTGCCCACCACAGTCAACTTTTCAAGGTTGTCTGGTGGCCGCCGAGCAATGTGACCAAAGTAACCAAGAACCTTCTGGTAGCAAATCGTCGACAGTCTCGTTTCTATGCGAAGTTGCTCGAGGACAGATCTGTTTGTTCTCTTGGCGGTCCACGGTATGCGGAGCGTTCTTCGCCAACACCACATCTCGAACGCATAGATAACTATTATTTGAGACTCAGCCTTACACGTCCGGTTGTCATATCTAAAGTGATCTAAACACTAAATACTAGCTAAAGAGCTAGTCTGCTTTTCGACAACTAAAATACAAAAAGCGGACGGAAGAATATGTAAGCTTGTAATTTGCGTCCCTTGTGCCTTCAAACGTGAACAGATAATCACCCCCGGAGGGTGAAACCACCCTCCGACCTTTCAGCAAGGTCATGCGCCAAGTTCAATATCTACTCAAGGTTTATCTCCTGGGAATTTGTAAATGTATCATGTTCTTCTAGACCTTTCTAAAGTGCTCGAATTTGTAAGCTTCCTGATTTAATCGGTTTATTGTTTGATTTCTTGGGTATTTAAGATAATTCTATTTATAATAGGTACATATAGGTACAATGTTTCATGAGCACGTTTGTATTGTTGTGTTCTAGTGACATAACATTAATAAATTCATTAGTATTCATTGTGACTAAAATTCACTTAAAAATTAAATATGTGTTTTTTTTTCATTAACAATACAATAATTGTTAATCGATAAACGCATTATCAACTTTTGTTTTTAAAGATTTTATAGCCTAGTAATCAACGTTAGACAACCATCCTAAAAAAATATTCTAATGACACTTCCAGTGATTTGAAGTCGTCGTGGCCTAACGGATAAGACGTCCGGTGCATTCGTGTTGAGCGATGCACCGGTGTTCGAATCCCGCAGGCGGGTACCAATTTTTCTAATGAAATACGTACTCAACAAATGTTCACGATTGATTTCCACGGTGAAGGAATAACATCGTGTAATAAAAATGAAACCCGCAAAGTTATAATTTGCGTAATTACTGGTGGTAGGACCTCTTGTGAGTCCGCGCGGGTAGGTACCACCACCCTATCTATTTTCTGCCGTGAAGCAGTAATGCATTTCGGTTTGAAGGGTGGGGCAGCCGTTGTAATTATAATTGAGACCTTAGAACTTATATCTCAAGATGGGTGGCGCATTTCACGGAATAGATAAATAACCTTATTTATCTATTCCGTGGCGCATTTACGTTGTAGATGTCTATGGGCTCCAGTAACCACTTAACAACAGGTGGGCTGTGAGCTCGTCCACTCATCTAAGCAATAATAATAAATAAATAAAAAGATTTAGCTTAACATTATTAGCTCAATATTATTTTAACAAAGAGTACCTTGAAATCGATCGCGTAGACCGCAAGTTCAACCACAAAGTAGATACAAAATACGACAATACTTTTAGATAATCTAAATCATGTGATGATGATAATGATAATGATACTGAAAATTTGTTATTTTTTTTAAATTCACGCTTTATTAGAGAATTCAAAATGACGCCCAAAATAATACCCGTAATTACACAATGCTATAAGCTGTGCAAATTTGATTTCGATGATTACATGATCCTTTCCTTCCTTCCTTTAATTCCTTCATCATCGAAGTTATTCGACGTTTTCCTTAAATTACAGATCTGATTGGTTTTCCAGCGAAGAACATAATTTAAAATAGATTTAAAAACATTTAATTCCATCAAACACGAGACGACGAACGTGATTCAAAAGCCACGTGTAATTTTCACGTGAAAAAGGAACTAACTAATCTTATACACCAACTTGAAATTAAAAAGAAGAATCGCTTTAAGGGCTGCGTTTTCGTACGTTTTTTTTTGGTTCAGTACATTTCTGTTAAGTTTATTTGTAAGTATGTAAACAGATCTTTTCAACAAAACGGCTTCCTATTTATGGATCGATTTGAAGCTATTACAAGAGTACCTCTCTCAAAGACAGAAGTGTATTTATTAATATATTTCGGACATACGCACGTAGGGCTGAAACATACAATTTTTTTTAAGAACATATATCTGTTTATTTGAAGTTGTGTCTGCTTGTGATTTAGAAATGAAGACCATAAATCTATTATAGCTCCTACTTTGGTTGGTTTAGAGACCTGTATATATTCTTTTTTTTTTTACCACTATCAGGGTTAGCCACCAAAATGACTGAAAAGAATCTGGCCGAATTTCACTGATCAGTAGAAAATTTAACAAAAATGGCCCCTATTTATCCTAGAGTTCTCGAAATTGAAATAATGTTAATTTTGTAATTTAGCGTAGATTTTTCTTTATTAATCTGAAATTCGACTAGACTAAAAATCAGTCAACATTTCATAAAATAGCCTAAATTCATTCACACCTTTGCGAAGCCAAATAAAACAGCATTGACCGCACGTGACAAATGTAAGGTGACCAACGATACTCATTTACTGAGTTTTGTACAATTTTTTCACAAACCGTACTCTTTTCAAGTCCTGTACTGTGAAAGTACTCATTTGTAAGATGTCTTCTTTCGAAATCTTTCGGCATTTTATAGTAGAACATATCCACATGAAAATTTAAAATTTTTAATAGAAATTTCGTTATGTTGTCCAGGCACTAATTGAAAGGGTGTTGAAAGGGTACTTTCACTAGGAAATGATTAATTGTGCAGTGAGAAGTCGCAACTTTCTGTAAAAACTTTGTCTGCCATCTTAACTGTCAAATTTAATATGCAAAATGAAAGCTGTTCGGTTGTGGCTACATTATTAGACGAACATCCCCATTTAGCAAAAAAATCCACTCCGAAGAAAAATGTGTTTTTAAAAGAAAATAAGTTTTTATCCTTTTTTCTTCTTTTTTTTCACCTATGAAATACTTGCAAGTGTACTATCTTTTTGAACAAAAAACTTCAGAGGTGTCAAGGGACACCCGGATGGAACGAAGTTCCTTTCGATTAATTAGTGAAGGAATTGTAATTTTTTTTTAAGTTATAATAATAAATTACGGCATTGTGAAGAAGAAAAAAACAATACTATGAACTAAATTAATATTGTTGAAACGCTATCTCGAGAAACTGTACTCATTACGCGGACCAATCGGATACGAGCAATGTCACGCGATAAGCGCCTACACGTTGATTGGTCAGAATGACGGATCTAAAAAGTGTCGTGACAACTTTTCGTAAGAATTTTTTCCGTCTAGCCCCCTTTCACAACGCGCGATAAGGAACTTCGTTCCAAAAATTGTTGGTCACCTTAGACAAACGAAATAATTTATTGTCACCAAAGAACGCTCACTCGTTGCCACAGGTTACGCTTCGCGTGGTCGCACTGACGTGTTTGCGTATTTTGCACGTTTTACAGCGCCATACACACACACTACACGTGTAAGCATTAGCGTCCGATACAATCTCGCATCTTACTTTAACACGTTGGAAGCCATGCGACTCACCGGTGGGCCTAGCGTACTGTATATACCATTCGGATCAAGCCAAAATCAGGGAATCAGTAATTTTCTTCAACTTGAGAGAATCCTTCTAAAATTTATAAAATGCGATAACTTGCACGGGAAATAAAAATTAACGACTTTGTCCGTCTAACTTTTAAGATATTTTGAAATGCTATAATCTCGATACCTTGACCGTGACTTGAATGAAAATACTCGATTTTTCATGTGGCATTCAACGTGTTAATTCAAAAATAAAACTACTTAAAACCAACAGAAACATTATTTCCGGTTTTCAGACAATTCAAATCTATACTAATATCACAAAAGTATTATACCTTGTTACCAAGTTGCAGTACCAAGTTACCTTCACAAATATGGGTTTAGCGATACTGATTAAAATCAGATTATTTCTGGCTATCAAACATAAAAAAACAAAATAGATTACAATTTGTTTATTGCATAGTAAAAGTCATAGAAAGTTTTAGCTGACAGATTACAGTAGTTCACTGACGATAGCTAATCTGTATGTTCCAAGATGTTCTTGAGAAGTTTCATACACGTCTAATCATTTATTTTTAGATTTTTTTCCACTCTGACAACGCTCACAGGTCTTACAAGAAGGAGGTGCTGGACACTTGCATGGGTGGATGCAGTATTCGTCACCCACAGCATAACATCTGCCGAGGTTCAGCATATCCTCTAGGTCGCACCTATTTAACACATGCATTTAACAAATCCTCGTGACATTTAGACACAACACGCTTTGACAAATTCTATTAGAGAACACTAGTGAAAATAAAAATTGAAAGAATTAGAATTATTAAATTTTCCAATGCTATTAAAAATTAGGGTTAATCTATGACCTTTTTATCTCTTAGGCAGACTGTTAATCGGGTAATATGATATAGCATATTTTCATTCCAGATTATCATGTGGAATTCTCTGTCTTAAATACTGACTCAAAAGTACGTTGGTCATCATCAGCCTGTATCTCTCCACTGCTGGATGTAGGCCTTTCCCACAGTCCGCCATAATGCGATCCTCCGACTTCCGTATCTAATCTTTCCCAGCATATCGCCGCAAGTCACCGGTCCAACGGGCAAGGGGACGCCCAACGCTGCGCTTACCGGTACGTGGTCTCCAGTCCAGAACACGTCTGTGTATGTGAGGGTTGTAAGGGGTGGCAATGGAATCACGGCTACTCAATACCCTCCTGCCCGTGGTGCACCCTGCTAGCTAACGGACGAGGCCCTGACGACCGACCGATGGCGGTATAACCATCCATAATAAGCTATGACTCTAAATAAAAACGTATCAGGACATGGGCAGCAGCATGCCCTGAAGAAAGGACATAGTACTGCGGTCACCAACGCGCCTGCCAAGCGTGGTGACTACTGGCATAACCCTCCCAATGGACAAAGTACGTTGGTCATATATTTTTTTTTTTATTGCCTAGATGTGTGGACGAGCTCACAGCCCACCTGGTGTTAAGTGGTTACTGGAACCCATAGACATCTACAACGTAAATGTGCCACACACCTTGAGATATAAGTTCTAAGGTCTCAGTATAGTTACAACGGCTGCCCCACCCTTCAAACCGAAACGCATTACTACTTCACGGCAGAAATAGGCGGGGCGGTGGTACCTACCCGTGTGGACTCACAAGAGGTCCTACCACCAGTAATTACGCAAATTATAATTTTTCGGGTTTGATTTTTTATTACACGATGTTATTCCTTCACCGTGGAAGTCAATCGTGAACAAATATTAAGTACGTATTTCATTAGAAAAATTGGTACCCGCCTGCGGGATTCGAACACCGGTGCATCGCTTCAACACGAATGCACCGGACGTCTTATCCTTTAGGCCACGACGACTTTATCCAAATAAATGTTTACTTCCTCGATTTTGACCTCATAAAATTTGAATATGCGTGAAGTCATACTTGCTGTCTTCCAATAGTTTAGTTTCAGCTTCATTCAATTGCGGCACCACGTATTCCACAATGCCGCCTTTCCCTATTGTGACTGGTGTCGCGCAAACAGCCATATTGTAACATTTCCCGGGATCACGTTGTTCCACTAAAGCACTATCGACAAATGTCGGCTTTTCGAAAAGACCTAGCACAAAACAGACAACAAGCTTGTGAAAGAATTGCACACGAAGAAATACTTCTGTTGCGTTTTTAAACTTAACAACAATAATTCATGAAAAACTTTTTATACTCTGTGGTACTCACTTCGCTAGAAGTAATAGTGTTATATGGTGGTACTCTAATTAGACAGAGGATTATCTGTGCCCCCGGAGTGCCAAAGCTATTGAGCCATAGATAATAGACTTAATATTTGAGATATTGAGCTACGGTAGCTGCTTACCACAAAGCTCCTATGCCTACAAAGAGGTAGGTAACAAAAAATCTAGAATAATTCTAATTGCAGAGCAGTGCACTAATTCTACATAATTCTTTAGTCTCAGTAGAAAAACATAATATAACTTATGCTGGATTTGAAACACATTCTTTCATTAAAGTAATTTGAGAAAATTACTACATAACAATATTAAAAATTTAATAAAAAAAAGTAAGACTTAAAAAAAAACAAATATCATCAATATAGTCCAAGTCGATTGAATGTACATTAATTAATAAGAATAACTTAAAAATTTCTGGTCAGACTTTGATAAAAATGGGATGATAGCTGATGATGATGATGAAGCTTTCGAAAGAGAATAAGAGGAACTTTTTTCTTCTAAGCTAATAAATAATTATCAAAATCAATTCGCCTAAAGAAAATAATTAAGTAACAATCATAAAAATACAGTCAAATTGAGAAACTCCTCCTTTTTTTCAAAACAAAGATTTTTCGGATACCTATACGTAGGTAAAAAAAGTAACGAAAAAAAGTTAACAAGACTGTATACCAAACCTTTCATGATATTAACGACAAATCGTGCAGTAGAAAACCCAATGGAAAGGTGTCCTTGTCCGTTGTTGCTTTTTACTTTGCAGATAATATCGTCAGCTTCCCGTATGAGACGCGTGAGACACTCCACTTGCGACTGATAAACAAAATAGTACAGTTACATTAAATTATTATGCGATGTCCTTTAAAGCAAATAACAATTTCTTATAAAATAGCCGTAAAAAATATTGGGATGTTTTCATTTAGGTCACAGAGAAGTAGAAGTAAAATAAATGTAAGTTAGTAACGTGAAATTATTATTAAACCTAGTCAGGTCATAAATTCTGTCACATGTTTAATGTAAAATAATTGAAACAAGTTTATTCATTATGTAACCATTCATATACCAAAATGAACTTAACAAAACATAGATTCTTATGACACTAAAGTTTATTCAAAATGACCTCCGTGATTTTGAATACAGGCCTTCAGTCTGCGCGGCCAGTCGTCTATCGCAGCACGAACGAGGTCCATGTGAATATCGGCGGCTGCCTTAATCAAGGATGTCTTGAGTGACTCCAAATTGGGATGAGGCTTTGAGCACGCCTTTTCCTCCAAGTGTTGCCATATCTTGTAATCTAACGGATTCAAATCTGGACTGAAGGAGGGCCAGTCTTCGTGCCGGATGAAGTCGATTTCACGCGCCGCCAGCCAGTCTTGTGTGCTCTTCGCTCTATGAGCTGGCGCCGAATCTTGTTGGAATACCCAGTGCCTGTTATTGAACATGGTATGAGAAACAGGTTCCACAATGTTCG
Organism: Bombyx mandarina; assembly: GCF_030267445.1. Classification (NCBI taxonomy): domain Eukaryota; kingdom Metazoa; phylum Arthropoda; class Insecta; order Lepidoptera; family Bombycidae; genus Bombyx; species Bombyx mandarina. The sequence goes on along the minus strand of NC_143219.1, from coordinate 13,526,162 downwards.
TCAGGACTGTATTTTGATACACAACTGCATTCGTTTTTACACCTTTCTCACAAAAATGTACCTCTGTTAAGCCCCAATAAGAAACTCCCAACCATACCATGAGCGAGGATGGAAAATGACCTCGTTGGACACGCGGAATACGGTTGCTCGCTTCTCCACTACTGTGTGCGTACACCTTATCATTTTATTTGTTGTAGCTCTCTTCTACGGTAAAAATTTTTTCATCCGAAAAAAGAATTTCCCGATATATTTTTCCCGCGTACCGCTTCAACAAAGCGCGGCATCTCTTCAGTCTCAGGTCCATTAGACGAGCATTCAAACGATGTCCTGTTTTTCTTCGATATGCCCGAAGCTCTAAGTCTTCATTTAACACCCTTTTCACCGTGGTTCTGCTTAACCCCTTCTGAAGGGCCAACAGTTTCTGCTTACTTTTGGGATTTCTTTGAATTCGCGCCTTCACAGCTTTTATCACTGCTGGAGTCTTAACAGACCGAGGGCGACCACTTCTTGACCTGTCATCTACACTAGAGTCTTCATTGTATCGTTTGATGGTACGATAAACGAATCTTTTGATTATATTCAAATTTTTCAGTATGTTAAAAATTTGAATTGGCGCGTAACCGCAACGATGCAACGCAATAACTGCAACACGGTCTTCTTTAAGCGTCCACTCCATATTTAAAAATGAGTAAAATTCTAAAAGTATACATTTTTATTTTCATGAACAATTCGAAATTCGAATTCAATAAACTTTTTTGTGGCCAGCATTCTAAAAGAAAAGTTTTTACTATGTGACAATACTTATGACCTGACTAGTTATATTGACTAGCGGTACCCGTCCGCTTCGCTGGGCATTTAAAATTAAAATTATTATTTCTCCCCCCCCCCCCCACAAAGTTTCTCATCATTACCGCCCCTCAACTGGCGTAGGGAGTTCAACACTCGTATAAATATTAGCCTATCCATTAAGTACATGTATTTTCTACATGGATACCAAGTTTCAAGTCAATCGGATGCATGGTTAAGTAGTTATAACGGAACATCCCTAAAAACCACTATAGATTTATATATTAATATAGATTAGTGTAGATATTGATTACAGACAATGTGATTTTAGTACACACAAACATATCTGTCTAATTTAATGGTTTAAGTGAAATTGTTACATAATATTTCATTTTGTAAATATAAACGATTGAGTCGTCGTATTTATCACAGAATAGAACATTAACTATAATTTATTCCGTGGCATTTACTAATCCTCCCTACAACCAGTAATTATTTTTTTCTTTTGAATGACCGGAGGTGAATTTTAAAATTAATGTGAAAATTTACAGACCCATCACAAACCGATGACAATACAATAATTTTATAACTTCGCTCTAATACCCTGATCGGTATTAACAGGATAAAAAAAGAAGAGATTAATTGTTAACTTCATTTTTCTATTTCAGCGTTTTTTGTTGTTTTAAATATACTTTTAATATTATTTACAACAGCTATCTTTCTAATATCATTTGATCAGGCAGTGTACACACTAGATGAGGCAGTGTACACGTATCTGAAACAGCTGTTAATTGTTCAAATATATGAAAGACCCCCTAACCCTGGGAACATTGCCAGCTTTACCAGCGGAGAACACGGGAACTCGAGTACAGCGTCCGGTGCCGCAGACGACCGGCGTAGTGCGCGCAGCGGGGTCAGTGCCCGTCATCGCGCTAAACAGCTGATTCGCTCGCATCGCATTTACCGAGTTCACACCGAGAACGCGTCTCTTATTGTAAACTCCCGCCATTTTCAAGGTCTACGAGAAAATTAGAATTAGACAGAAACAAAGGACATACAAGACAAAAATAAACCCATTTTTTTTATTATAAACTGTTCGCATATAAACTGCACTGCATGTATGTGATTGACGTAATATAGACAACGTGATGTTGCGTTACATAAATTCCATACAATTTTGTACTTTCTAGAACCGTTAATGTTAGTATATAAAAATATAATACTGTTAAAGCCAAGGTGGACGGTGAAGTTTACCCTTTTAATGTAACGCAAAAGAGTTACTTTCGGTTAAATTTTATTCAGAAGCTACTTCAATTTCTATTGCACTGAACACACAGTGTCTGGATTATTTATGCACATTGTATTTTATTTTTAGTTCCCATGGTTAGTGACAACAAGGAAACCTTATCAAACTTTCGAATTTTCTCGAAAGGGAATTATGCAGTGCTCTTACAATAAATGTTACTGAATTTAGCATCAGAAATATAATTTTAAACTAAATCATTTAAAATGATTACTATTACTAACATGCATACACAGTGCGAAGTTACAGTCCACGGGCGGAGTTTGTATCGCCACAATAGCTTGAGGACAGAATTGAGCAATAGCCAATGTAACTGTGCGAACATAAGCCATGTTCTGAAAAAAGAGCTCTCGGTCCTCGACGCTACAACACGGAGGGAGCACGTAGCATCCTCCACAAATTAACACCACGTCAGAGTTCTGGTAAGATTAGTTAAAAAAAAAGTGTAGTTAATAATAAATATATTCTGACCCCTGATTAATATTAGATTCGTGTTTCAATTTTGCCGTAAATATATGTAATTTTGTTAAACAATTAAATTATTAAATTCTTCAGGCAATGGAGGATCATTTTAATGTCTGGAAATCTGAATCATTCAATTACAACTCACATTAGGTATGTTTTTATTTTATTTTTGCCGTCTAGTTACGAGAGTGTAGGGGAATGATACCCCGCCCCGCTTAGCTTATTATGCATTTATAGTAATGAGCAACATACGTTAGTCAGTCAGTGGTCAACGTGCAGCGATCCACCGCGGTCGCTGACGCGAATAAACATGTAATTATACTAGTGTTTTATTGACCACTCTGATGAGGTTTCCGGAGGAGAACACGCAACGGACAAACAACCAACGCACACGCCGCCTCCTCCTTCATCTTCCCAATAATCCTCACAAGAGCAAACTCGTAATCATTTCATAGGTATTACTAGTTTTCAATACGCACTATAAGTTGAAAAGTTTTCAATGGCCTCAAAAAAATTATATCCTACGCCTAAAAAGCGTACAGAATACGAAAAGTTCCATACATATAGCGCAGGTTTTAAGAAAACTCTTCCTTGAAACGCTTCGATCTCAGTACTAGTATCAATATGTGCTAAGTCGTTGGCTATTCCCAATACGTATCGTTCGGGTACATCGTCATACAAGGCAAGAGTTTTCACGACTTTCTGCTGTTTTAGGAACAAAGCTGCTATTCGACCAATATCACTACCAGCACCGACTATTGCCACCTGTAAGATTTTCAAGGTATTTAATTGTATTGCAAACAAGGAGAATACGTTTTGAAGGAGATCGGTTTTGTGTTCAAAGAAAGTGTTACAGAGCGAACTATGAAAAAAAATCGTGTTTTGCGAGTCAACTGACACCGACGCCAGCTCATTTTGAATAATTAAGTGTATTGATTGAAATTACGTGGAAAAAATATTGCATTACAATTTAGATTAATAGTATATTACACCCCTTGGGAAGCAAAATAACAAAAGCCTCAGAGGTTTACTTTTTTACTTTCCAAGGGATGTATCCTATTTTTTTGTCCGACAAAGGCGGAAAGCGGCAACTTTGTTTAGCGCAGCGGGACGAAAGTTGCCACTTTCCGCCCAGAGGAGAAAAAATAATTTTTTAAACATAATTTGTATTGTCATATTTTATATCTATGTAGGCGTAAGGTTTTGTGGTTGAACTTATGATCCACGCTAGCTTTTTTACTGATGGTAGGACCTCTTGTGAGTCCGCGCGGGTAGGTACCACCACCCTGCCTATTTCTGCCGTGAAGCAGTAATGCGTTTCAGCTTGAAGGGTGGAGCAGCCGTTGTAACTATACTGAGACCTTCGAACTATTATCTCAAGATGACAGCATTTACGTTGTAGATGTCTATGGGCTCCAGTAACTCGTCCACCTATCTAAGCTATAAAAAAAACAATCACTCGCATTCAAGTTAAAGAAATTAAAAACATATTTATCGAGGATCAAACTCGCGACATGAATTAGAGACACTTCACAACATTGGCCACAGGGTTGCGAGGAGATATGTTTCATAGCAAAATCTGATATAAACTTAGAAAACTGTTTCAAGTTATATAACATATTGCTTACTTTTTGTGGTGGGAACCTTGGTACCGGACAGAACCTTTCGCAGTCTTTCTCGATCTGAGCGAGCGCTTCAGACATTACAAAGTTCTTATAGCCTGCTCTGGGTACTAGAACCGGTGTTTTGTTCACAACTTGCAGACTGATTTGACGAAGCATGTTTTTTTATTTAGTTTTAGTTTTTAAATTTAGTCTGCACTGGGCTATTTAGAGGTTTACGGTATGTAGGTAATTAGTGGGATTTTGTCTGAAGTATTTTCATTTTTGTATTTTGACGGTCCGTCTGTGCTTTTGACGCAATGAGTATTCTGTGAGTGAGTTATTCAAAGAGTTTATTCTATGACAATTAATTTTCTGCCTGTTTAGAACTAAAATGAGCTTCCTCATTGTTGCAAGTATATCAAGTTACGCACTGTCTATGTTTTGACGAAAGTTATATAATGTAACGTTTTACTCGTATCTATGTGTTCCCGAGAAAACAAACTCAATCATCGTTTATCAGCTAAATTGATTTTTGAAATTGATTGACGCTATTTAAAATACAGAACACACGTTAACTAGCTGGCTTTATGATTTTTAGGCCTATAATTTAATCGTAATATTGGTATTAGCATTTTACAAACAAATCTCTTTTTTTTTCTACCTAAACCGATGGTCTAGAATCTGCCACCAGGAGGAATTCAGTGGGCTGTCTGTGGGTTAATTTACTCGCCGAGCCCTTCGTCGCAAGCGACGGGTTCAACGAGAACGATGACCGCCAAATCTCTCATTTCTTTCGTCTTTTCTTACAGAATGAAGGATGTACTAAATAAAACAAAAAATGAACAGACATCAAATTTAATAGATAAGTTTCACCTATATATTATGTTTAACATTCATTTGATTATTATTATATTGTCTATCCATACACTGGCGTATTTTATGTATAGATATAAACACGGAGGAATAAAAATGACTAGAACTATTAGAGTGAAAGCCGCCCAGACATTTCAAGCAGTGATCAACTGACGGTTTACCAAGTTTTATTTGGTTTTATAATTAATTAAACAGAACAGTTATAAAGAGAATTACGAAATTTGTATTATGTTATTAAGCTTCTCGACATAACCTATTAGCACTTGACAGCTACTGCTACATTAGTCGGCCATATTTTGTGCAGTTTTGTTTCGCGCCAATCTTACATTCAAAATTGTCACTACTGTCATTGTCATTCCATAAAACAATTTCTTGATGAAAAACGAATGATTTTTATTTTCTCTTTATTCTAAATATAAAACTAATCAAACAAGGTAGAAGGACCTCTAATAGTTATATTTCTGTTTCAATCTATAACTGTAACTTCTGAACTCGCCAGTGGATCACAGCGCTTCATAATATCCCAATTTTATTGTAAAATAACAAATTCATGTCACTTAAATATGATTTAACGTTTATTAAAATGACGGGCTCGATTATTAAGATCTAAGAATTTAAATTATTGTGCCTTTGAACAGTGTATTTTAGAGTTGAAATTTTTATTATTCACCATTTAATTAAGAAGCTTTAAACAATATTTCTGAAGAATATATTGCTGATTTTTTTCTGATCACTATAATACAAATAAATGATTTCAACTCACAATATATGAATTTTTTAATTTTTTTTTATACTTATTTATAAATTCATTGTGTTTAGAAACCTAATAATTTTAATAAACGCTAAATCGTTTCCGATCATTTTTTAAAAACAAAATTTACAATATTTATTTTCTCTTAAACAAAATAATTAACTTAAACAATTTGTACGTGACGGATGCAGCAGTCTGTTCGTACTGACACTTACATTAAAGTTAAAATAACATTTTTTTTCTGGCACACGAATAATTACAAACTAATTTCATAAAATTACCAGATCATTGTATAGATTCAATAGTAGTGATTTTTAAACGTTTCACATTTAATTATATATATTGTATTATAAATAAACTTCAGATCTTCATAGGAGGGTTGTAGGTTTTTTTAATTTCTGAGAAATTTGATACTGAATAATGATCTGTTAAACTTTATAGCAGGAATAAAGTAACTATTATGAAAATCGAGAGTGAATAAAATCGAACCGCTTGATAAACATAAAAAAAACACAAAAACAAAGCTTTGGGAGAAATAAATTATTGTATTGTCATAATTATAGATGAATGAAATAACTAATACTAATAAACAATAAGTAGATTCCTTTTAATAAAACTTACAATGATTACATTCAAACAGACGAGAAAACGTAAGAAATTTTCACATTAGTAACAAATAAATTTAAATTTTAAGCATTTTCACATTTGAATAGAAACTTACCTACTTACATGCCCTGCCTAAAATTCAATTAACTGCCTTTATTTCAGAGAAAACAGGGAAATGAAAGAATAATGATAAAAAGAGATTAATAAAGAAAAACAAAAGCATCACACAATATCGCAGTTAGACTTATGAAACTAATATATATATATAATTTATTAATTTACGTAAGATAAAACAAACTACACATTCTATGACCAAGAACTGTTGTAAAGAAATTCAATAGAGGCTGTTAAATTAGTAGCTGTAAAAAAAATGCAAATGGAACTGAATCACAGTGCAAGAACATCACGCTTCTTCATACTGTTCGAAATAAAGCCGGATATTTCCAATCGATTTTCAAAAATGAGATAACACAAAATTAATGTTAGCAATGCTTATGTATGTATGTGTTTGAATTTTTCCGAAGAAATCCTCTAATACTACGAGTAATTTTTAATATACAAACATCGTTGCCACCAAATAAAGAATTGATTTTTAGATCTGACTAGCTGACCCGGCAGACTTCGTAGTGCCTCAATCGATAAATAAAAGACCTAAACTTTTGTAGAAAATAAACTTAAAACAAACAAAAGGAATCGGTCCGACGGGGGACACATCAAAGGAAAAACAAAATTGTTATTTTATTTTATTCCGAACATTTTCATATTTATCTACCTTTTAAACCTTCTCTGGACTTCCACAAATAATTCAAGACCAAAATTAGCAAAATCGGTTCAGCCGTTCTCGAGTTTTAGCGAGACTAACGAACAGCAATTCATTTTTATATATAGAGAAGATATAAAGAGATTTTATTTGCGGAGATGTCACCAAAGAAAAATCGTGAGTTTGACATAAGGAAATTATTCAAACTTGTTTTCAGATATCTTGGGGCTTATACGTTTTATGCGAAGTCATACAACTATGGGGCATCAGCTTTGGCTCCAAATCGTACACTACGATATTGGTTCTATCTTCACCTCAGTGGTATGAAACCTTAACGAAATTTCAGTCACATAAAAGTGTATTCAAACCTAAAGCAAGGCGATATAGACCTTTTAACTGCCCTGTATAGTTCACAGGTGCCATAAATGACACACTGAAGTAATTGTGTCGATTTCTGTTACTAAGCGCCTGGATTGTCTAACTTTGCCTTCTTTTTGAAGTGAAACTTCTATAGAATCGTTGATTTCAAACTCGATGAAACGAAAAAATAAGTCCATAGAGACACAAACACATAAATGTATAGGATTCAGCCGGCGAGAGAATGAGATAGAACACATTAGACGTTCTCGGTCTCCTCTTTGTGCGACTCTTCGTAGCATCCCCACTATCGTCTACTAAACATTGTCCATGTGTATGCTCCTGTGTAGTGGGATAGTCAGTATATCTATATCTTATAAGTTTCACTTCTACCGTGTGTGACTTGCACACACATACACTTTTGTTTTTGTTTTTAATGTACAATTTAGCCTTTAAGGTCTCTGAGAAATAGATTCAGTATCTTCTTCTTTCTCACTACTAGATATTCTGGCGCTTTAGTAACATAAATCGATATAATTACTTCATTGCACTACGTAAGACACCGGTGACCAACACGACAGTCAAAGGGTTAACTAATCCTCAAAATTCCATATTTAGGTGTAGTTCGAAAACTGGCAACAACTTTTGTTTAGACGGCTCCCCTCGGAAGTAATAGGTAATATTATATTAAAAAACCGACTGCAGCTTCACAATACATCTAACAACGATACTCATTCACAACCCTACAAGACTCGCACTTATATTATCATAAGATAGCTGATCACCTCTGTAAGATTCCGCATTAATAATTACCATTAATACAACTACATTCTTATTACGATATAACAAGGTACTTTTTCATTTTCAATCAATTCTACTCAAATATACAGATTAACATTAAACTTTTGCAACATAAAACAAAACAGTTAATCCCTATATCGAACAGACAATATTTTGTGCAATTATTACGACTACCAAAAGAGAAATTTATAAACATTTATTTCTTAGGGAAACATGGTAAGTAATGTAGCTTCTTTTCATAGATACACAATACTCTATACCAATTACGAAGTCCCGTGAGACAGATGTTATCATTATGTTATTGTGTATGTGAATTAATTGTATAATGATTTAGATTGATTGTGTATTTTTTAAATGATGTTTACGACCATGAACAAAAAATGATTATTATTTCAAACTATACGAAACGTGAAGAGTTACGTTCTAAGTGTCAAAAGAAACTTCGTAATCTGAACAGAGTATAACAAAGCTCGAGGCAGAGATGTTAGTTGTGAAAAAAAATACGTCAACACATCAACATAACAATGCTTCTCAGAACTTTAAATGCTCAACATTCAAACACTAAACCATGACAACCAATTTGTTACACTAAACACAAACAAACAGAACTCATTGTTATGATTATTAGCACACAACAGAATTCAACTAAACTCTAACCATAACGAAACCCAGACGGCGACGTAGCTAGCTACATAATGCAAAGAATCTATTAATTAACCATCTCAATTAATTGGCTTCAGATTATTGTTCCATAAAAACTTTACATAACATTTTGCACTCATCGAATGCTTAATATAAAATCGCTTTACGAATCATCTAAACGTAACGACCGGACCTGGTCGCAGTGAGCGTAATAATAAAAACTGATTTACATACAGGGTGTACTCCAACCTATCCCGACAACAACAACAATCGTCACATTGGTCCTGACTGACTTTGATGTTGTATACATAACAAAGTGATTATTCTAAGGAACGTATACTGCATCCGACATAGTTTCGTCGGTATGCGTTAGTGATTTATTAATATCATTGCTAAGTCGACTTCGAGCGTGAGCAACACCCTGTATGTATGTTCTGTACCAAATAAAATTAAAGAGTTCAATCTAATTCTATCATCAATTTTTATATTAAAATATGGAAGAAATGTGAAAAAGACAAAGCGGCTGGCTTCATGAAAGAAAAATTATAAGTCAAGGTCAAAATCAAGGAAAGCGCTCTAACGATTCGCCTTTCAAGAATCACCTCCAAAATCGCATTACTCAAACACTTATCAAAAAAGTTTTTATGAAAATCTAAATGAGTTTAAGTATAATATGCCATAACAATAGAACAGATTTACCTATGATTAATATCTAAACAACAGGGTAACATTAAAATGTTACCTGCAATATATTAACTACCCTCAAACAAGCCAAAATAAGTACATATCCCTCTATTCTCGTACAAGACATCGGACATAGACGATTTAACTCTTAAACGATCTCTCGAAGCTGCTGTCGGTCTCAGTACTAAGAAATCTATTCCTTAACATCTATTTGGCAGAGTCATACGAAATTCGAATACAATATATTTAATTCAATACTAAACCACAGCGATATATACTATATTGAAGTAGATCTTCTAACCACAAATATATACTACATTGAAGTCGATCTTCTAAAATAACGTGGAATTGTTTTTTTTATTCATTAAATTTGTGTGAAATGCAAACTGTGTAGGCGGACACTGGTAACATTTTCATTAAATTATTTAAAGTCCTATTTGTATTAAAACAAGCACTGATGAAATGAAGATGTGAAATCAAATTGAATCATTAAAAAAAAAACTAAAATTGTCTATGTCAGACTCGTGTTTATCTCGCGAGATTGCGCAAAAATGTTATACTACCATTTCAAAACGCTTAAAGCAAGATTTCCTTTATATACTGACTGTGTATTCAAGTCGTTGATATTTAGATGTTTAGAATCGTGTAGACAAAAAATATATATTAATTCTCAATAGGTTTTGAGGGAAGTGTGTTATTTCAGAAGATCTGTTACTCACACAAAATATGACAAGTAAGTTAGCAAATGGAGTTGTACACTAAGTATTCTATTTTGGAGCAACATCTATTTACATTTTAAAAGGAACACACGTGCATAAATACAGTCTACGATACAATATGCTTACTTAGGCCATCGAACTAATTTATAGAAATAAAGTCGCTGTGGTCCACCTAAAGTTTACTTGCGACATAACACGCTTTACCTAAGACAAATTTAATTTAGATCAAGGCAAGATAAGTCGTATTTTCATGTACACAATATCTATATTACGATACACCGTGACTATTATTACCATTCTAAGTTCTAATTAAATTTGAGAACTATTCGGAAATCAAGTACAGCATTGTCAACTCTATACGACAGCCCTTAGATTACAAATTCGAATATTGGAAATGTCTCACAACACCGCCAGTAACTGATACCGCGTACAGTTGTTTGTTAATCGATTATAAAAAAATCGATGCATTTAATGAAAATCGATAGTGGTGGTGCTGTGAAAGCGTGACTCGATTTACGATTAAAATCGATTTTAACGATATTAACGATAAACGGCTAAAAATCGATAGTGTTAGTTTCGCTTCTGCATATAATCATTCACAGCTGCTTTAACGCAATCACAAAGCCCTAAAGATACATATTATATAGTATTACACCTACATATTATAATATAATCTAAGACATATTAGTACATCACACGTTGAAATAGCTAAAAGGTTATATTATTTATATGTAGAAATATCGATAAATATAGTAGAGAAATAGATAGGAGATTCCCTGTTTTACTTTTTTTATAATTACTTAAAATTCTGCAAGTCAATCGTTAGAAGTGATTTCTGATTTAAAAGATCAGATAAACAGGGTTTTGAAACGCATGCGCAGTTAATACCATGCCTTCGCTCACACCCAGAAGATAAATTTAACAAGGTTAATAATACTATTATGTAAATAATCGTAATAAAATATGTATATATAACGACAACAGGAAGTATAAAATAGACAAAAATATTCGTGGCACTTTCACAATACAATTTTTGTCACCAAGAAAAATACGAGAACAATGTTGTTTAGAATTAAAATAAATGACACTAAGGAGTTTTCGATCGAGAGTTTCACATTTGATATCACGGTAGATTCTATTAAAAAAAAACATTTATTTTTATGAAAACGCAATTCTTTATGAAGATAAACACATGCAAGTTTTTTTTTAAATGGCAGCCTTTACTTTGTTACATTTATGTTATGACCGCTACTTTTTTTTACGATATGGGATAGGTACATGGGTTACATTAAAATCTTAATGCATCAACCGTTGAGTATTCTTGTAAAATTAGTTTCAATATATTTTCCCATATCACCGTTTGTTTTTAATGTTCCAAAAAAACAACAACATTAGTCGCGTTTGAAGTATTTATACGAAATGCTTTTAGTCAATTTTAATTTGACGTTCACGGATTCACATAAGGGGCCATATATGATTGTCTGCCCAAGCCTACAAAAAAAAAATTGTACATTTCAGATATGATTCCAAAATAACGTAATTCATATTATTTAGTTAACATCAAAACTTAAACATTCAGATCTACTAATTATTTTACGATTATTATTCCTCAACACACAGACAGACAGAGAAGCATCATTAAAGAGAAATTAATCTCTCATCAGGGGTATCACGACCCTCAGTAACGAGGAAGACGACGCGAGAAGGAAGATGTCTACAATCATCATTGTTTTTGTTCTTTAGAGTATATTGAATCCCAATCTTAATACTTCACTTAATTGTATTACTGAAGTATGCGCTCGTTATTAATAAAAGAAGACTAGACAATCATTGAAATTGTTTTACTATTGTACACAGACAGACGGTTATGGTTTTAATTTTTTTTTTGTTTGTAATTTTTATTATATATAGTGTTTTATTAAAGTTAAATTGTTTTTAGTTCTGAAATTAAATTATGAGAAATTTGAAATCTGTATAATCTTTATCGCGTAGCTTGCGTTCTACAAACTGTAAACAGCTATAAAAAGGCGTAGCGATAGGGACCTAACAAGGATTCTGTAATACGCAAACAGACATACAAATGTTTCCTGACTAAAAATCCATGTATTTTGTGAATTATCCTTAGTTAAATTATCCAAAAGACATTCAGAATGTTTCGAAGTTTTTTTTTTCTGACTAAACTTTGTGAGACTAGTAACGGTTAATATAATGATAAGGCTGCGAAACGTATAAGCAAATAAATAAAATCGAGTTTGAAGAATCGATTTTGAAGAATCGATTTTTTTAATCGTCGCCACTCTAAATACCCTTATTCGATTCAAAACCTAATTTATATTTTGCGTAAGTACATTTAAGCATAAATTATAAAAGAAGAAGCACCATTAGTATTACATAAATTCTATAATAGAGCGGTTTAAAGCTTTTAGTCGTAGACTGAGGACTATTGAAGATACATTTCAAAAGGAAAGTGTTCAGGTTTTGTTAAGGGGACGTTTTACAAAGAACTCCTACAAGATTATTCTAATAAGCGTTTTACGATATCGGCAGTCTGTTTTAAACTACAATGAAAGGCTAAATTCATTTAATTATGATACTTATTGCACATGACATAGAGTAGAGAGGTAATATTGTATCACGTGAACGTGTGCCGTTTTCAAGGAAGCGACATCTATACAGAGCCGGGAAGAATTAAAATTTGAGCCTTTCAGTTTCTAAGCACGGAGAACTTTACGAACACCTACTGCTATTTAAGTATATAATTATTGCTGTTTCAGATTATTTCATATCTTTCATAAACTACGAACTGTTATAAGTATACGTGTTATTGCTAGTTATTGTTGTTGTGACAAACTATATAACGTCAATGTCTTTACTGTCGTTTCTAAATCGAAGCTGAGAAATATTTTTCGATATAGAATGCTTATACAAGGGAAAACGACCTCTAAGCCGCGATCCAATATCGATAAAACAATCTCGTCACTAAATCGTTTACGACAATCAACACTACAGTGTCCCCTCTCTAAGCGTTAATTAACTTGCTACCCTACATTATGTAAATGACTAAGCGATCGTTTGGAATGTTAATCTACAACCTACGCTTACTAATGTCGGTTAAAATTCTTTTGTACGCTGCAAACAATATTTACACTACATTTATAAATATTCGACCGATACACACACACGTTATTATTAGATACTTAATAGAATACGATTCTGCAAAAATTAGTAATTAGTAAATCTTAATATGTGCTGCATTTTACGATTTTAAATGTAAATCGAAATTAAAAATCTCAGTAGAAAGGATAAATTGTATAGCTTTTGTAAAAATAGATTCTGAAATAACATAAATAAAAATAATAATAATAATAATTCAAAAAAAAAACATTTCGAACCGTTCACTAACCAGACATTGGAATAACCATTCATAAGAATAAATTTCAGATCTTTAACAATTGATCGACGGACGCTAAACGCTACGCAGAAGTTTACATTGCAGAAAGGAATATCTCTCGGATAGTGCTGTGCAACATTATCGATGAGAGCATCTCGTGCCAAGATATGTATGGACTTGAGCCGGCTACGTGGGGCGGCAAACTATCGAACTATCGACAAACAGTAAGGCTCACGGTCCGAATCGGTCTAAGACGTTCCTGTCCCTTGCGCGTCTCCGATCGAATCACTATCGACTAGTTAAATGCAACAGCACGAGACTCGAGACGAATCGGCCCGATCACATAGAGCTGGGCGTCCGGATCGATATCGATACGCTTATCGATCGACAGCGGGCGAGCTCTGGTGAGATAGCGATCCTGCCGTTCGCTCCTTAGGCGATAATATCACAGATTCCTAAACAAAACGGTCACTGGGCAGGACCGCTAGCCCTCCGGCGCGCCCCCGCACAGACGGTCCAGCTTCACGAGTTCCTGCAACAAGCACGACATTCTATAAACTAACAGACTTTAGTGTCCGACTTTAGGAATCAGTTCACAATAAATCAAAAAGTCGTATTTTCTTTTCGGTCCTACTGCAACACAAGCCTCGATATTTATCACCACAAAACACATTGTGTATGTCAAATTTAAATACAAAAACAATACAATTGTTGACACGTACTGGTATGAGTTTCGGATTGTATCGATATCTTTCGATAACAACGTTTAAGTTGGATGATATATGATTCAATTCACAAAACACAATTAGACTGTGGTAGGCTTTTGTTTAATGTTCTTATTCTCAATCATGTCACTCTTGACATTTTTTAGTTTTTTTATTTATTGCTTCGATGAGTAGACGAGTTCACGCTCCACCTGGTGTTAAGTTGTTACCAAAGCCCATAGACATCTACAACATAAATGCCGCCAACCACCTTGAGACATAAGTTCTAAGTCTCAGTTTTTACAGTATAACGGCTGCCCCACCCTTCAAACCGAAACGCATTACTGCTAAACGGCAGAAATAAGCAGGGCGGTGGTACCTACCCGTGCGGACTCAAAAGACGTCCTACCAGCAGTAAAAAACAGAGTAATCGTGATCATAATGTAGTGTTGGGGGCAGACTTGACGCGTCTCACGATGTCCCGTCATCTCTCCCTACTCGATGTCATTCTACTGCACTCATTTAAGGGTTTTAATTTGGTCAGTCCACCGCATTAGTGACCTCCCGCGCGGTCTTGTACCATCAACCCTTCCCTATACAACGAGGCGTTCTATGGACCGGCCATCTCGTCCGAACGTGTTCGAAGAAATTCACCATTCGAGATTGTTCTACAATATATATCCACTAATTATAGACAAAACTCATTCATTTTACGTGTCGGTCGTGACCTCAAGAGACTTGGCAGGCTGTTAAATGTTGACCCATTTTATTCCTCTGTCACAGGGGGTGAGACGTCAGCTTAGTGCCCGATTTTTCCTGGGTGATGACGGGACAAAGGGTGCTGAGCCGGTGATTGTGACATTTATATATAAGTGTACATTTAAATTAGTCTGGTGTATTTCTCCTTTCTTAATTGTTTTTGAAGTGAAACTTCTTTAGAATCGTTGTGATTTCAAACTCGATGAAACGAAAAAATAAGTCCATAGAGACACAAACACATAAATGTATAGGATTCAGCCGGCGAGAGAATGAGATAGAACACATTAGACGTTCTCGGTCTCCTCTTTGTGCGACTCTTCGTAGCATCCTCACTATCGTCTACTAAACATTGTCCATATGTATGCTCCTGTGTAGTGCGATAGTCAGTATATCTATATCTTATTTATAAGTTTCACTTCTACCGTGCGTGACTTGCACACACACACACACTCTTTTTTTTCTTTGTTTTTGTTTCTCTAATGTTTTAACTTGTTTATATTGGTGAGGACCTTTCATTGGCTTTTTGTTTCTATTATTTGTTATATTATTATACTATTATATATTAGTTGGCTGTTGGTTCTCCTTGTAGTAAATAAAAAAATAAAAAAATATGTTTAAGGTTATCGAACATGATATACTGCGCGTTAAGTTGTCAAGCATATAGTGTGGTCTACCTGATCTCGATGTTTGAGCAGCATCTGCAGCAGCTTCTCGTGGTCGCGGGCGAGCTGCTCGCGCCGCTTGGTGTAGGCTTGCTCCAGCCGGCAACATTCCGCCACGCCGCGCTCCACGCTCTACACATAACCATAGATAATACACATAAATCTGTTATAGATAAGACTTTTTAGCGGGAACGCGAGGAGTGAAGTTGTTTGATTTGTTTTATTTTGTCTATTTAGTGTTTCTTCAGAATTAAATAGCGGTGGTTTATTAACTGTTTAATATCTATGAAAGTGCACAAATGTGGGAAAATGAAACAAAGCCGCTGAACGTAACTTCTCGGAATCCTCCAAAAAGTCCACTGAAAAAATCTCAGTAAATGGCCACCATTTTACTGAGATTATATGTCATCCCATAGCATCTCATTAAATTTCATCCCAGTTGATTAATGTCTCAAATTAATCACCTTCATTTCATTTCATTTCACTCCATAATATCATTTTTCATAAAAATAAGAATATAAATTAAAATAAGACGTGACCTAAAGGTCTTAGTTACCAGGTCATAAAATCTCTTAAAAAAAAGTCATAGATAAGCAACTCAAGCACTCAACAAAAATGTTTACGGGCGTCGGCCACTAGATGGCTTCGCTTCGATTAGTTTCTCATTGCTCCTGTAGATGTATTACCTATCCTATATTTTATTTTTAATTAAGAATTTTGTAAGTTGTCAGAAGACACTAATTGATAAAATTTTGTCAAATCTTAAAGTATCGCAGTTTCAGGGCACACAACATTTTTAACGACATATTATAGTGGATTAATGTTCATATTTGAATATGCATTCAATTTGATATAATTATTAGGTCTAAAAGTCTGTATTTACTCGTGTCTGTCTTAGAGCGTGATGTGAGATAAGGTATTGATCTGTTCGTGGCTATGTACCCTCTTTGTCTTTGAGTAGTCGGTTATGTAGGAGCTCACGGTACATCTCATCTAATATAGTTACCGAAGCGTATAGACATCGCAACGTTAATACAAGTGTCGAAGTGTAACGTGTCGTAGAAAAAAAGGGGTTTATAGTTTTGGTCAATGTTACACAAGGTTGATCAGTGTCGCCTATAATCTCACTGCCATGGTTAGTATTGTCACTACATAGTATAAAACAAAGTCGCTTTCTCTGTCCCTAAATCCCTTAAATCTTTAAAACTACGCAACGGATTTTGATGCGGTTTTTTTTAATAGATAGAGTGATTGAAGAGGAAGGTTTATAATAATATGTATAATAACATCCATTAAATAGTGGAGAAATCAATAATAAATTACAGTTTCCGAAGCGAAGCGAGGGCGGGTCGCTAGTATTCAAATAAACTATAATGTTTAATGAAACGTACCTGCGAGTGGATCTCTCTCTTTATCCTCTGTATCTCGTCTTTATCTCGATTTGTCTTTTTGGCGAGCGCTTTGACGTCTTCCTTCCGCGAGTTTGCTAGTCGATTTAATATTTCCTTCTTCTCGACTTCTAACAGATCCTGTAAATAACACGAACCTTCATTATTGTAAATGAATAGTCGTCGTTTTAAAAAGAAATCAAGACTTTTTACTGGTGGTAGGACCTCTTGTGAGTCCGCGCGGGGAGGTACCACCACCCCACCTATTTCTGCCGTGAAGTAGTAATGCGTTTCGGCTTAAGCGTGGGGCAGCCGTTGTAACTATACTGAGACCTTAGAACTTATATCTCAAGATAGGTGGCGGCATTTACATTGTAGATATCTATGAGCTCTGGTTACCACTTAACACCAGGTGGGCCGTGAGCTCGTCCACCCATCTAAGCAATAAAAAAAAACGTGAGTCCCTTTATGATGGACCAACTTCATTCAACACGTTGACGCGCTCTGAAGTAATTATGTCGATTTCTCTCTCCGATCTTCTTACAAAGGTGCCGGAATATCTAGTAGACTTTTGGAAAGACGAATCTGAAGAAACTGAGCATAAATCTATTCCTAACACGACATTCCTAAACGACTAAAAAATATATTAATAAACAAAAGAAGGCAAAGTTAGACAATCCAGGCATCTTAGTAACAGAAATCTAAATAATTACTTCAGTGCGTCAAGTAAGGCCCCGCTTACTTAAATGGCAGTGAAAGGGTTAAGTTATATAAACTAGTATTATTCTCTCCGATTTTCGCGAGTAGAGGACATATTTAAAACTACGTTTACGATTTGTTATTATTATTATATTAGTGGTGGCGGTTATTATATTAGTTAATACTACTGGTGGTAGGGACCTCTTGTGAGTCCACACGGGTAGGTACTACCACCCTGCCTATTTTTGCCGTGAAACAGTAATGCGTTTCGGTTTAAAAGGTGGGGCAGCCACGGTGGGTGGCGCATTTACGTTGTAGATGTCTATGGGCTCCAGTAACCACTTAACACCAGGTGGGCTGTGAAGTCGTCCACCCATCTAAGCAATAAAAATAAAATTAAAAAGTTCCTAGGGCCGAGCGAACAAGGGTCGCGGGACGCGAGAAGTGCACCACCACCCGAAATGGTGACCACGACCACTCTGCCAAGAGTGTATATTAGTTCCGACGTTTACAAATGCTGTACGGTTTCCGTGCGTCACGTGTTCAGTGTGGTCGATGCGATCTTTTTTTTTATTGCTTTGATGGGTGTTAAGTGGTTACTGGAGCCCATAAACATCTACAACGTAAATGCGCCACACACCTTGAAATATAAAGTTCTAAGGTCTCAATATAATTACAACGGTTGAATCGCCCTTCAAATCGAAACGCATTACTGCTTCACGGCAGAAATAGGCAGGGTGGTGGTGGTACCTACCCGCGCGGACTCATAAGTCATAAAGTCATAAATAGTAGGCTTGGCTTGGCCCCTGCCATTGCTGACGTCCATGAGCGACGGTGACCACTTACCATCAGGTGGCCCGTATGCTCGTCTGCCTACAAAGGCAATAAAAAAAAGTCCTCGAAAGTCAACTCGAATTTTACAGAGGGGTGTGAGCGAGGGTGACGTACGCTGAGCGTCTTCATCTGCTGCGAGTGGTCGGCGCGCACGTGCTTCTCGAGCGCGGCGTAGATGGCGTGGTGGTAGCGCAGCCGCAGCGCGCGCTCCTCCGCCGCGCCCTCCTCCGCCGCGCCGCTGCCCCCCGCCTCGCCGCACCTGCGCACCCCACTCAACGACTCAACTCATTGTATAGTACATTAGGGGAATAGAGACTAAAGTTAGAATACGGACAAATCTGGGATGTCACAATACTTTTGTTGAGTTGTTAGATTTCACTTTGTTGAACTGAAAATTACTTTCATTTGATGTTTAAGAATATTAAATATGTAGTTTAATTTAGTTATCAAAGTTTTGTAACTCATCAAAGATATTAAAAAGTTAATTACCTAAAGTTAGGTACCTATCTAACAACTAAATAGTGCCAGCCCTATCGAAAAACTCTGTTGTCCCCATACATAACCTGATTCACCCCAAAGCCAAGGTGAATGGGGACAAGTGAGTTTTTTTTTACTTTTTATGATTATTCTTTAATAAACTATATATAAATGAAAATTTAAACTCCCGGAATTTATTATTACAGCTACAAAAAAAATACGATAAAAATCAATGTCGAACTTAAAAAGTGTCCCGATTTTCCCCATGCGTCATCCGCTGTGAGACTTAACAGAGATGTTCTAAAGTACTATATTTGCCACATATTTAAGGAGAACCGGAGCCCAAGTCTTAAAAAATCTTGAACACTATGATATATTCAGAAGTGTCAATTGTTAGTCGCTTCATTATTAACAATCGAAAACAATAATAATAACAACTGGGAATAATTATTCATATACCACCATCCGAACCCAATTTAGGATTCCCTGGGTTGTAAGTACCAAAGTCTGATAAAAATACTTATATACGTTTAAATATCTATACTAAAATATAAATCTACAGTGGTTTTTACGGATGTTTAGTTATAACTACTGAACCATGCATTCGATTGACTTGAAACTTGGTATCCATGTAGAAAATATATTTACTTAATGGATAGGCTAATATTTATATGGGTGTTGGACTCCCTACACCAGTTGCGGGGGCGTCAATAATGAGAATCTTAGTGGGGGTGAGAAATAATAATGTTAATTTTAAATGCCAAGCGAAGCGGACGGGTACAGCTAGTCTATCATATCTCCAGACACAGAGCAAACATGTTTGCTCATCACAAAAATCTTTACTCGACGTGGGAATCGAACCCACGACCCCCGTCGCAACAGTCGACAGGGCCGCTAACTACTGCTCCACCGCGTCAGCCATCGAACTCAAGAAACGTGTCATACACAGACCCACGTACATGTTATTGGACGAGAGCTTCTTGACGAGCTTGTTGCTGACGTAGAACTTGGCCGAGAAGGGCTTCTTGTCCTTGTCGAACTTGCGGCGCAGCGTGTCCAGCTTGCGGGCCAGCTCGGCTTCTTTTAACCGCACCAGCTTCGAGTTCAGCAACGTTTCTAAGGTCTCGGCCAGGCTCTCGTCCGTGCCGTTCGCCTTCTTCTCTTGCTCTGGAAAAGCAATACGTCGGTTGGCGGACTGACAACCAGTACTGTTACGGGGTGGATCCAGGAGCTCTTTTAAAAAAAGGAAACTATGACTGGCACTGAGTTTATTTTATAAAAGAAATAGTACCTACAAACTATGTGTGTTTCCGCTGCTCAAGCCGCGCTTTTTTTTTCCTACCTAAGCTGATAGCCTTGAGAGGATATATCAGCGTAATCTTAACTAGTAGGTGAGCTCACGGGGCTCAAACCTGACGACGCTGCTAACACGAACCCTAGCAAGAGTAGTGCTTCGCAGAATCTACCACCGGATCGGAAACGCGACCCACTGAGAAGATCCGGCGAGAAACTCAGTGGACTGTGTCTGAGGGTTAATTTGCGACGGGTTCGACGAGAACGACGACCGGTGCTTGAGGTTCCTAAAAGCACCGTTAGTGGATCGGGAGGATCCGAAATGACGCGTTTGGGGCGACGTCGCCTGCTTTCCATTCCGTCCGCAGGATCGGGAGTCGCGCTTTAGCAATAAATCATCTTTATATAGAGACGATCCATTCAAGAATGCCTTAGTCTGCATTATTATATAGATTGCGTTATTATTGAGGGGCACATGTAACAGTAACACTTCAAAAAGGCAATTTTTTAATGATCACACAACTACTTTTTAATGATTTTAATTCCCTTACTAATGAAATGGGAAGAATTATCTTTCTTCAGCACTTCTACAGCCATAAAATCCTGTAAATCTTTATTCTTATTGCGTAGCAGGTGCGTCTGGCCTTAAGTGGTTACTGGGGCGCCGTAGGCGTCATAACGTGAATGCCCCCGCCACCCAAATTGAGTATTGAGGTCTACAACCTCAAATGTGCAGTGATTACGTAAATTATATTTTTTACGGTTTAAATTTTTATTACACAATTTAATTACTCTCTCTTATCGTGAAGATCATTCGTGAATACGAGTTAAATACTTATTTCCTTGAATAAGGAGCATCTTATCCTTTAGGCTGCAACTACAGAATTGTACATAATATTATTAGATATTTGTTTACCTTTAGTATCGGTCGGCGGCGGTAGCGGCAGGGTCACTATGGACTCGGTCTCTATTAACTTCTTAGTCTCCAAGGCCAACTTACTGGGACTGCTCTCCGGCACCGCCTCGTGTCTTACCTGCAAGAGAACAACGTCATCAAAAAGAGTTAGTTATCTCCACAATTTGTGAGCGCGATCGGAGTGGCGCTCTGTGGAAGCTGAAGCTATCTTTAGAACGATAAACCGAGAGTCAGTATACATGGCGCTACTCACGACACGCCTAATGAGCAATGTCAATGTCAGCGTTTTTTTTACACGCTTTATATTATTATTAGCTTCACTTGTATGTATGTTTGTATGTTTGTAACTGACTCCTTTAGACGCGGTTCTGACTCACTTTAAACGGCCAGATTTCATTCAAACTTTGTAGACTTATCGAGAACCGATGATAATACACTAATTTGATAAGATTGTTCCATTATTCAATTTGCAAAATAAGATTTTTGCCAATTTATATAATTTTTATCTATAGTCGATAAGGCAGGAATTCATGCTAAAGTACTTAATAGTTTTAAAAATACGCTTTTATGGAAAATTTAAGTAAAAAATGCAAAATAAATAATAGTTAAAAAAAACAATAAAACACGCTTTATATAAAATTCAACTAAAAAATAGAAAATAAATTTTAATAAATTCAAAAGATCATTCAAATTCAAAAGGAGAAGAAAAGATCAAATCGGACCAGTAGTTCCTGAGATTAGCGCGTTCAAACAAACTAAACTCTTCAGCTTTATAATATTAGTATAGATAGACATGCGCTGCGGATAAGGACGTGTAGTGCGGGGGTACCGGCTGCGCGACGGAGCGGCGCGGCTCCTGCGCGGGCTCGTCGGTGCCGTCGGTGAGCACGGCCAGCTGGTGCTCGCGCTTGTCCAGCTCGCTCTGGTACTTTATGGGGTTGGCCAGGGCCTCCGCCAGCTCCGACAGCTTGTCCGGCACGTAGTCCTGGAACACGTACACCTCCATTACACCGTGCAGGTAGATAAACACATCGCGAGGCGAACGAAACATTTCCTATGGAATGAGATTATGTATATATGTAATTTAGTTGGGAGTCAATAGTTAGTGTGAATAATAACAAAATTATAATTTGCGTAATTACTGGTGGTAGGACCTCTTATGTGTCCTCTACCACCAGTAGAGCGAGCTAGAGAGTAGCCTATTTCTGCCGTAAAGCAGTAATGCGTTTCGGTTTGAAGAGCGAGGCAGCCGTTGTACTGTTAAAACTGAGACCTTAGAACTCATGTCGCAAGGTGGGTGGCGCATTTACGTTATAGATGTCTATGGGCCCCAGTAACCACTTAAAACCAGGCGGGCTGTGAGCTCGTCCACCCATCTAAGCAATAAAAATAAATAAATAAAAATACATATAAATTTGACTTAGCTTTTACGGTATCGAGACCGTTAAAATAACGTTAAAATACCCGCACTAAGCGTAGAGACGGTTGAGTGAGTGAGTGTGGTGCGCGCGTACCTTGACCTGCACGTGCAGCAGCAGCGCGGCGTGCAGCGGCAGGCCCCGCTCCGTGCGCAGCGGCAGCGCGCGCAGGCCGGGCCGCAGCCCGCGCACCGGCACCACGCGGTGCCCCAGCAGCCGCCCGCCCTCCTCGTGCGCCGCCACCCGCAGCATCGCCAGCTCCGGCAGCACCACCTGCCACGCGACACGACTTACCGCTGCTGCCTCCCCAACGGAGACTTCGGCCACATAGGTAGGCAGATTTTGTAGTTTCGCCTCTACGATTTGATTTAAGCTAAATAGAGTCCTGGCCATGATATTTTCGAGGTTAGATGGACCTTTTCTCAATCATTGTAGAGAGGTAGGTTTGAGGTAAAGGTTTGTAGGCAGCGGCTTGGCTCTGCCCCTGGCATTGCTGAAGTCCATGGGCGACGGTAACCACTCACCATCAGGTGAGCCGTATGCTGGTCTGCCTACAAGGGCAATAAGTCTCCATATAAATGATCACTTTTCGGCGCGCACTAGGGTCTGTTCACACAGACCAGCTCGGGGAGGAGGGAAAATTTTTATCACGTTGGAAACAGAGTTTTGAGTAATTGTAGTAAAGTTATTTTTGCATGTGCATTTTTTTATCATTAAAAATGCTTGAAGAGGAGCCGACCGGCCCCGATTGCGTGCGCATCCACTTTCAGATCTCTTCCAGCCGGTCTGTGTGAACGGACCCCTATGCGGTACCGTAAATTTCGTCTAGCCGGTGTGGTGGAACTCGATGGGGTTTATTCAGTAGTCGGTTCTGCGGGATGAGTACTTATACTTAAAGAAGAGAGAGTTACATAATCTCCTGGTAGGTATAGGGGAAGGAGAAGAACCTTGGTTTTCCTCTTCTCCCTATTCTTCTCTGGAGTCGAAGTCCGACATAACCCGGTCTATTACCGCCTCGACTGGATATCCGAACACGGATTCCCCAGCGTTAAAAAAAATAAATGATTTCTATAGACCCCAGTGATTATTAAACACAAATCAAGAGTACAATAAAAAATACAATTCTCACTCTTATTGGTTGCGCTGGTTTAAAATTGTGAGTTTTTGGTTTCGGAAGATAGTTAATGTGGTTTTTGCATATCCTGTCCCATCTCTCTCCCACACTTTACCTACTGACGCGTGCGAGCGAGATCGTGTGGTGACATCGAGTTGAGAAGAAATATAATGGCTGAACTACCGCGCGCGCGCTTCGTGTCTCTGTTGTAATATATACGTAAATAAGTGAAATTGTTGGTATTTCTCATCGCGTAGCGGTACGAGCCTGCAGTAAGGACTACATAAGGTATTGTCCATCCTTTCTTTACCGCAGAACTGCCGCTTCTTATCGCTTCTTTCCGCAGTCTGTGTCCTACAATTTGCAACGACCAAATTTCAAAATTCAAAATATTTCGTAGTTCGCTTATTTCGCGTCTGCACTTATCTTACCTTCTTAAATTCGAAGGGTTCGTCTCCGTAAATCGGATTGATTCCGTTATTGGGCACGACCCGGGTGCGGAACTTCTTCCTGACGGTGTCGGCCGGTAGACCGAACATGTCCACCTCCACGTACGTGCCGCAACGCTTGTCGGTCAGTAGCTGCCCCGACAGGACCGTCACGGTGAGACTGCCGGCTATGATGCCGTCCACTGTGCTCTCCGCGAATGGATCCAAACGTCGATCCTAGTTTATATAAAGGTTAAGTTCTATATTTTTTTTAAGGGTATTTTATGACCTGGTAACTGAGACATTTAAGTCATGTCTTATGTTAATTTATATTCTTATTTTTAGGAAAAATGATAATATGGAGTGAAATGAAATGAAGATGATTAATTTGAGACATTAATCAACTGGGATGAAATTAAATGAAATGATATCGGTTCAAATATAATCTCAGTAAAATGGTAGTCATTTACTAAGATATTTTCAGTGGACTGTTTGGAGGATCTCGAGAAGTAACGTTCAGCAGCGTTGATTCATTTTCCCACATTTTTGCACTTTCACAGATATTAAACAGTTAATAAACCACCTTTATTACACATTTAAACCTGAAAAAAAACACTAAATAGACAAAATAAAAAAATCACACCACTTCACTCCTCGCATCCCGCCACAAAGTCCGGTTAAGTTCTAGTTAAGTAACTAGAGATTATACTAAGCACGTTATTAAATTTATCGATATTTCAATTATCGATACCAAAAATTACATCACTATACAACAACAACAAAATCATGTTTCTAAAATCAACATTTAAACCAATTTTTTTATCATTAATCATTATTAAGCATTAATAATAAAGATATCACAATTTTTTTATCATTAATCATTATTGAGCATTAATAATAAAAATATCATAAAACCAAACTAGGGATGTATCATCATCATGTATTTAATCGATACAAAATGTTATCGCCTTACTCGTTTGAGTACGTAAAACTTCGAACGGTGACAAAAAAATACCTTTCTCCTCATAAATTCAGGTTTCAATAGGAATCCGCATCGCTTGTTGTACTCGAACGTGCCTAGGTTGAGCTGCATGGCGAGGTCCAAAGTTTGATAGTTGAGAGCGACTAATTGACAACCCGCGTTCCAGAAGACCTGGGTAACCAAATTTTAATTTACAATATTTATTATGTGACGGTTTTTTCACTACCCATTCGCTGGTAGCCTAAGGAATTATTCCAGCTAAGCCCGGACCGGCAGGTGGGCTCGCGGGCTCAACCTGAGAGAATTTGCTAACACTAGCCCTAGCAAGAGCAGTGCTTCTCGGAATCTTCCACCGCATTGGAATTGCGGATGGAGACAGTCACGCTACGACGTAGACGAGCTCCGGTATCCCTTAAGTTGGTTTCACACGGCATTGTCCTGCACGTTTGTTTGCAGTATACGTCTTAACGAATGAATAGTGGAACATATTATATTGTACATACAGTAAGTAGGCGCGCGAGTTCATGTCCATCCTAAGGAATGCGGTAGTGCTGTGACCTAGTTAATTATGGTAATGTCGATAATAACTAGCGATTTAGTCAACAGCTGTCAATTTGGTTTAATGTAACTTAGGGTAATTTTGCAAATTATGAAATAAAATAAATGTGATAAGTAATTACTTATTTATTTCTAATAAAGAATACTATATATTTTTTTTCAATTCAATCACTTATCAGATGAAAAGACAACCGACAGATCAGAGTCGGAATCAGTATATTTTTTCTATCTGAACTTGTTGGAAGCGGAGTAGTTATGGTTTATTCACAATGAAATAACACAACAGCGGCGTAAATTTTCGATATCGATAAGCGCGCGTCACAATCGTTAAGGACAACATTCGACGTCAGACAAATGCGGGGAGGTGGGCGAAGGCGGGGCGAGCTGTCCCCCGCGCGTCGCGTCTGGCCCCGATGGACATGAACTCGCACGCATACTATAAAACCATTCACATGTCGTTTGTACTGCAAAAATCGTACACCGCTTATGCGTTTAAACGAATACTCAACGGACTTGTCGAGCAAATCGAATGAACTTTAACGTACGCATAGTATAGCTCTGTCTCGTTCACACGTTCGTTTTTACACGAATGAACATCTACCGTATGAACACCTGTACGTTAAAATAACGAATACAAACAAAACGTGCAGGACAATGCCGTGTGAGCGCAATCTCTAAAGCTCGAAGGTTCATCTAAAGTGACAAAAAACATAATTGTCGCTTAAAAGATAGAAGGTTCTTGGTTAAGCGTGTTGTTTACCTGTGGCATGAAGTTGGACGAGTCGAACCTGGTCCCGGCCGGGTACACCCGGGACAGCTGGTGCTTGTTGTAGTTCACGAACTCGATGGGACGTTCCTTCAGCAGCGTGGTCGCTTGTTTCTCGTCGAACGATGACATCTCGTAGAAACGATTCTTTTCTGTTTCAAAAAATTAACGATCCCCACTCAATTTTTCTGATATTGTTTGTTTGCTTAAAAAAAATTGAAAGGTTTGTTTGTCTCTGAATTTTCTCATATTGAAACGACATTTTTTTTTTTCTTACTAATAAATAAATAGAAACTAAGAACGCTCAACCTTATGCTCCGTCTAAGGGTATCGTTGTACGGGCGACCTAAAATTGATTAGTTTTCGTTAAACATAAAACCTGGATATTGACCGCACAAGTGAACTCGTGCAGACCAAATCACATATGCTCAGTGCCTTAGAGTGAAATCGTACAAAATGATGCTGTAGGCTTAATGCGAGATTCTTAACGTTCTCGATAGCGTAAAAGTTAAGCCAATATTGCATGCAGTTCGAACAGCGCCTCTAGCGGCAAACGTACGCAAACGATCCCACTCCATACAAATATGAGATAACTTTTACGCTATCGAGAACGTTAAAAAGCTCGCACTAAGCACACCGGACGCGGGTACATACTCTCGGCGCTCTCGAACGAGCTGAAGTGCACGGGCTGCACGTAGTTGACGAGCGCGGAGATCTCGGCGGCGGCGTGACACTCGCGCGGCTCGCCCTCGCCCCCCGCCGCGCCGCCCTCCGCGCCCCCCGCCTCCTCCTCGCCAGACGAGCTCTCCGACTCCGACGACTCGGACGAATCCTTCGAGCCTTGTCTGCCTAACTGTAATAATAACAATAATAATAAGCCTTTTATTCCATGCAAATAAATAGTAAGTTCTATATATATATAAATGAATTGCTGTTCGTTAGTCTCGCTAAAACTAGAGAACGGCTGGACCGATTTGGCTAATTTTAGTCTTGAGTTATTTGTGGAAGTCCAGAGAAGGTTTAAAAGGTAGATTAATATGAAAATGCTCGGAAATAAATAAAAATAACAATTTTGTTTTTCCTTTGATGTGTCCCCCGTCTGACGGATTCCTTTTGTATGTTTTAAGTTTATTTTATACAAAAGAATAGGTCTTTTATTTGTCGATTGAGGCACTACGAAGTCTGCCGGGTCAGATAGTTTTAAATATAAATATAAAGACACTTTTGTCAACACGACGAAAGACACGTTTTCCTTTGAAAAGAAGAAATAGTGATATTATTTACATGTATTTCACTTAATTTTTTCTCCTTTTTTGTTCCTTTTTTTTAAGGTATAAATCTAGTTAAAGCTTTTAAAAAAAGTTTAAACGGCTTAAGCGACTAACAACGCAATCATAAATCTTATTCTGACGCATTTGGAATCCAGGCAAAACAGTTAAATCAGTCGGTTCCGCGCTAAAAAGAAGCATTCGGACATAAAATCGTGGAATTCAGATTATGATTGGTAAAAAAAAACAATTTTGTCCATAACTCGACCTGAACAATTTGTGTTGGCAACGGCGCCCGCCATTTTAATTTTGTTTACGAAATAGTTAAACACCATCACGGCTTTATTACAAAAACGTTCTAAATTCGAAATTCACACACGAACGCGCGGCGTTTACACGTTTGATAATGACTTGTGCATCTTTTTTGTGGGTTAAATACATTATGGATCTAACAACGGAATGAAAAAAAAAAGGCGAAACATTCCGGCCTTTCTATAGTAGAACTAAGTTTATCAGAAGTTATTTTTCAGTGAATAAGGAATTTCAGAAGTAAAAAAAAAAACTTTAAATGTCGTGCGTTAATGATACACGTCTAGTTCATAGATTATTTCGTGCCTTTTTTCCTGTTAGCGAAATAGTCAAACCACTGGTGATAGGACCTCTTGTGAGTCCGCACGGGTAGGTACCACCACCCTCCCTATTTCTGCCGTGAAGCAGTAATCCGTTTCGGTTTGAAGGGTGGGCAGCCGTTGTAACTATACTGAGACGTTAGAACTTATATCTCAAGGTGGGTGGCGCATTTACGTCGTAGTTGTATATGGGCTCCAGTAACCACTTAACACCAGGTGGGCTGTGAGCTCGTCCAACAATCTAAGCAATAAAAAAAAATCGATAACAGTTTACGAACAACTTCTTGTTGAATATCAATCCTTCATCGTCTGCAAGATAAGACGCCATATGCTACCGAGTGTGCTATGGACCTGGGGTAGTTACAATATGACCTCGGTATCTACATAACATTAGCTGAGTCGTTTTTTTTTCTCCCTACCCATTCCCTGGTAGCCTAAGGGGCTATTCGGACTTCACGCTGAACGGTAGGTGAGCTCACGGGCTCAACCTGTGAGAATTTGCTAACACTAGCCC
This sequence comes from Bombyx mandarina, assembly GCF_030267445.1. Classification (NCBI taxonomy): domain Eukaryota; kingdom Metazoa; phylum Arthropoda; class Insecta; order Lepidoptera; family Bombycidae; genus Bombyx; species Bombyx mandarina. Next base: position 13,497,011 of record NC_143219.1, on the reverse strand, counting down.
TAGCAAGAGCAGTGCTTCACAGAATCTACCATCGGATCGGAAGCGCGACCCAATGAGAAGATCCGGCGAAAAAATTCACTGGACTGTGTCTATGGGTCAGTTCTTCTCGTCGTAATCGGCGAGTTCAAAGATCCTAAAAGCACGCCTAAAAGAACGTGGTTGTAACTTCAAAATAACTGGTAGATATAAATCTTCTAAGACCCTCTCTGTGCTAATAATATTGTGAGCTAAGTTTCTCTCACAAAAAAAAAACAAATCAAGAGAACATAAAATAAGAAAATGAAATAGTCGAGAAAATAGAATAGTCATCAACTATTTTTGACATATTCGAATGACCTTCAACGATAATAAATCTAAAATCGACAAAAACTAATATTTATCGATGGACATATCGATTTAAATTCCTCCGTTACGTTAGTTAAAACAAATCGATGTTTATTTGTACGAGTCGAAATAAAAATACCAGAAAACGTAAACGTACGTGAACTGAGTATCGAATGATATATCCTCACACCTGCCCGAATCAAAGTAACGCGTGATGATAAAATGTTAGATATAATGCAACAAAAGAAATTATTTTAATAACGCAGACGAGAATACTTCTAACAGTGTTTTATAATAAACGAAAGATGACATATTTAATAAAAGTATTTTTTTGTTTTTGTCCTATGCTGATTGATAGCCTTGAGAGGCTATTTCAGCTTCGCCCTAACGTGTAGGTGAGCTCACGGGGCTCAAGCCGGATTTTCTAACACTGGCCGTAGCAAGAGCAGTACTTCGCAGAATCTACCACCGGATCGACCCACTGAGAAGATCCGGCGTGAAACTCAGTGGGCTGTGTCTGTGGGTCATATATGTACCGCTATTCGACAGGAAATAATCTCGGCGTTGTTTATTGGCTAACGATCCAGCTGATGTACAACTACCCACGTTGAGACATTTTATGACATTGTGGTCATATAACGGCGGTCCCAAGATTGCTTTGCGGCAATAATGGCTACGGCGGTACACGACATTCGTATACTAAACAAGTAGGTAAAAACAGACGAAAGAGAAGTGAGTTTTACAATCATTAAGACTTCGGCCTGATAAAAGTGGGTGAGGTCATTCGCCTTGTGATATTTATGGGGTCAGGTAACCTCTAAGCACACAATTAGGCAGCATTAAGTCCTAGTCAGAATAGACTGGGCTAATTTTCTAATCGTTAATAGACTAATCTAGGTTAGACTTTGTCATCACGTGATGGAAAATGAAACAAAGCCACTGGACGTAACTTCTCGGTTCTCTAAAATCTCAGTAAATGACCACCATTATACTGAGATTATATTTCATCCCATATCATCTCATCTCATTTAATTTCATCTCAGTTGATTAATGTCTCAAATTAATCATCTTCATTTCATTTAATATCATTTCATTTCATTTCACTCTATATTATCATTTTTCATAAAAATAAGAATATAAATTAAAGTAATATAAATTAAAGTAGGTCATAAAATCTCTTAAAAAACAATAATCACGTGGCCGCGGTGCGGTGGCTACTCACAGTGGCGTGGGTCATCTCGCCGTTCCCCTGCGTTGTCAGCTCGGCTCTCTGCTCGCACTCTTCTATCGGCGGTGTGTCCTCCTTCTTGTGATGGTGATGGTGCTTCTTTTTGTTCTTAATTATTATTTTGTGCCGTAGCAACGAAGGCGGTGGAAGTTCGCCTCCTGTTTAACAATAATACGCGTTTCCCCTAAATACATTCAAATAGCAGTATTTTAATTAGTCTAAATGAGCGGACGAGCTCACGGGCGTCTGGTTTTAACGCAGCTTCTGTGCAGAAATATACCAGCAATATATACATACCACTGCGCTCGCAATACGCCCTGATACCAAGAGGTTTATACTACTGGTAGTGGGACCTCTAATGAGTCCGCACGAGGAAGTAGAGATACCACCACCCTACCGATTTCTGCCGTGAAGCAGTAATGCGTTTCGGTTTGAAGGGTATGGCAGTCGTTGTACTGTAAAAACGGAGACCTTAGAACTCACATCGCAAGGTAGGTAGCAGAATTTACGTTGTAGATGTCTATGGGTTCCGGTAACTACTTAATACAAGGTGGGCCACGAGTTCAATACCAAACAAAATATATCCAAGTATGTCGGATATCAGAGTGTAATCTATACTAATATATAAATATCTACAGCGGTTTTTACGGATGTTCCGCTATAACTACTGAACCATGCATCCGATTGACTTGAAACATGGTATCCATGTAGAAAATATATGTACTTAATGGATAGGCTAATATTTATATGAGTGTTGGACTCCCTAATAATAATGACAACAAATAATAATGTTAATTTTAAATGCCCAGCGAAGCGGGCGAGTACGGCTAGTCTCTATATAAGTCTATAACATCTATCAGCCTAACCAAGCGTCATCCAATGCTCACTGCGACCGGTCGTGGGCTGACCGTGGTATCCTGCAACCTTTGATACGTCAGCAGTCGCCGCTCAAGAGCTTTTTAACTCCAGCGACTGTTCTACGAGCAAATTGCACTGCCTACTACCCCTTCAACCTCGTAATGGTTTGGGCTCTGTCGGACATCATGGTTCTGTTACGATTTTTTAATTTTTTTGTTGCTTAGATGGGTGTACGAGCTCACAGCCCACCCGGTGTTAAGTGGTTACCGGAGCCCATAGACATCTACAACGTACATGCGCCACCCACCTTGAGATATAAGTTCTAAGGTCTCAGTACAGTTACAACGGCTACCCCACCCTTCAAACCGAAACGCATTACTGTTTCACGGCAGAAATAGGCAGGGTGGTGGTACCTACCCGTGCGGACTCACAAGAGGTCCTACCACCCGGAATCCTCCTCATTCCCGAACGGTAAAACATTACCTTATGCAAAGTAATTTTTTAATCAAAGCACAGCACGGCCTTCTTTCACTAGCTAATTATAAAACAATCCTTTATACTTGCATGAATATAATATGAAAACATTAAAGTATCATAGATCACGAACGAGTTGTTTGTAAAACAGTATGCCCGACGACAGGCATTATTATATATTTAACGATCTCATAAAATGTTTGTTTATTTATATTAGTCAACGCGACGCTTAAGACGTACACCGAACACTAGAGCACCGGAGTTTATTATTATTGTTATTAAATTCGTTTATTTCAGATAAAATATTAATCCTCATTAATGTTAGTAACAGTGATTTCTTAAAAACATGTTAATAAGGACACAGTAACAAAAGAAAAGAACAACATACATACAATTACAATAGTTTCCCATTACGAGCACATTTTGTGGACCTCTCTACAATGATTGAGCAAAGGTCCATCTAATCCCGAAAACATAATGGCCAGGACGCTGTTCATTTAGTTTAAATCAAATCGTAGAGGCGAAACTACAAAATCTATCATTAGGTCGCAGCACACCTCAATAATCTAAGCATAACTGGAACAGCGATTTCATGGGATATAATATAATCAAATACAATTCTATTTTGACGAGATTATTAGTTCGTCCCTGCCCTGAATGAATGTAAAAGAGACGTAATTAAAATCAATAGTTTACTGGATTTATAAGAATGACCGAACCGGTGAAACTGCCTAAAAATCAATATTCGAAATACAATTCTATTTTGACGAGATTATTAGTTCGTCCCTGCCCTGAATGAATGCAAAAGAGACGTAATTAAAATCAATAGTTGACTGGATTTATAAGAATGACCGAACCGGTGAAACTGCCTAAAAATCAATATTCGAAATACAATTCTATTTTGACAAGATTATTAGTTCGTCCCTGCCCTGAATGAATGTAAAAGAGACGTAATTAAAATCAATAGTTGACTGGATTTATAAGAATGACCGAACCGGTGAAACTGCCTAAAAATCAATATTCGAAATACAATTCTATTTTGACAAGATTATTAGTTCGTCCCTGCCCTGAATGAATGTAAAAGAGACGTAATTAAAATCAATAGTTGACTGGATTTATAAGAATGACCGAACCGGTGAAACTGCCTAAAAATCAATATTCGAAATACAATTCTATTTTGACAAGATTATTAGTTCGTCCCTGCCCTGAATGAATGTAAAAGAGACGTAATTAAAATCAATAGTTGACTGGATTTATAAGAATGACCGAACCGGTGAAACTGCCTAAAAATCAATATTCGAAATACAATTCTATTTTGACAAGATTATTAGTTCGTCCCTGCCCTGAATGAATGTAAAAGAGACGTAATTAAAATCAATAGTTGACTGGATTTATAAGAATGACCGAACCGGTGAAACTGCCTAAAAATCAATATTCGAAATACAATTCTATTTTGACGAGATTATTAGTTCGTCCCTGCCCTCAATGAATGTAAAAGAGACGTAATTAAAATCAATAGTTGACTGGATTTATAAGAATGACCGAACCGGTGAAACTGCCTAAAAATCAATATTCGAAATACAATTCTATTTTGACGAGATTATTAGTTCGTCCCTGCCCTGAATGAATGTAAAAGAGACGTAATTAAAATCAATAGTTGACTGGATTTATAAGAATGACCGAACCGGTGAAACTGCCTAAAAATCAATATTCGAAATACAATTCTATTTTGACGAGATTATTAGTTCGTCCCTGCCCTGAATGAATGTAAAAGAGACGTAATTAAAATCAATAGTTGACTGGATTTATAAGAATGACCGAACCGGTGAAACTGCCTAAAAATCAATATTCGACTAGATTTGAAAGGTCACTGCGCTTAGTGTGAGTTTATTAACGTTCTCGATCGCGTAAAAGTTTATTGAAATTTGTATGCAGTTGGAACAGGGCCCCTAGCGGCAAACGTAGGCAAGTCTTTCAACTCAACATACTTTGAGTTAACTTTTACGCTATCGAGAACGTTAAAAAACTCGCACTAATCGCACAGATGATCGAATCGATGGTATTGCCCGAAATCATACATCTGTGTTCTTGTCTTTAATAAATGTCGTTAGTACGATTTAGGGTTCTGTTGAATTTCTCCTATTCTATGATAACTATTGCTACACGACATGAATGCGATGCTGCCCCGAGCTAATACTAAGCTATCATTCATCCGAGGTGAAGGTATCTACAAATCGTTTCCCAAGCTAAATTACTGATGGTAAGGGGTGATGGGTAGATACCGCCACCCTGCCTATTTCTGTCGTCAAGCATTTACGTTGTTGACGCCTATGGGCCCTCATGATCACTTAAGACCAGGTGGGTCGTGAGCTCATCCATTTGTCTAAGCAATTAAAAAAAATCTTAAATTTGACACTTGCAAGTCGTAGATTTTGAGACAGCAAGTAGTTCTAGAAAAAACAATGTTTTCGTTTTTTTTACTAGTTTAAATGGTCAGTCGCTCTTAGAACAATTAGTTTTGAATGCCGAGTGAGGCAACTGTAGACACCCCAAAACTGAATATCGGAGATATATGAGGTTGAAATCTGGATAGCCTTAGATAATTGTGCTATTTAATGTTTTTGGGACTGAGAAAAAGATAACATTGTGGAATAAATCCGAAACCGTTGATACACTTTTAGATCCTCACACACTCGAGATTCTCATGTACAAATTGATTAACAACATTCACAAATTTTCCCTTTAAGTACCGGCACCGTGTTTTAGTTTTTTATGGCAATTTTTTTCATTTTTTTCTCGATGCACCCGTTGCCTCACTTCGAACGCCAACAGATGGCGCTTATAGTGGACGGAATAAAGAAAACGAAGTTGCAACAGGTTATACTATCTATTAAAGGTTTTTTTATTGCGTAGATGGGTGGACGAGCTCACAGCACACCTGGTGTTAAGTGGTTACCGAAGCCCATAGGGGTCTACAGCGAAAATACCGCCACCCACCTTGGGATATAAGTTCTAAGGTCTCAAGTATAGTTACAACGGCTGCCCCAACCTTCAAACCGAAACCCATTACTGCTTCACGGCAGAAATAGGCGGGGCGGTGGTATCTACCCGTACGGACTCACAAGAGGTCCTACCACCAGTGATTACGCAAATTATAATTTTGCAGGTTTGATTTTTTATTTATTTTTATTTTTATTTAATATATTTTGTACACACAGGTGTTAGGAAAGACACGACAATAAGGATACAGAGTACAAGAGCACTACTTATTTCATGTTGAAATCTTTTCCAGTAGGCCCGCAAAAGGAAAGAAGAATTAGGAACACAAACCTAGTGCATACAGTAAACATTACATATAATTATATATACATTTTACAAGATACAAAACAATATATATACATACAAATATTTTTTTTTTTTTTTTTGGATGGACGAGCTCACAGCCCACCTGATGTTAAGTGGTTACTGGAGCCCCTAGACATCTACAACGTAGACCACAACGTAGCGCCACCCACCTTGAGATACAAGTTCTAAAATCTCAGTATAGTTACAACGGCTACCCCACCCTTCAAACCGAAACGCATTACTGCTTCACGGCAGAAATAAGCAGGGCGGTGGTACCTATCCGCGCGGACTCACAAGAGGTCCTACCACCAGTCATTACGCAAATTATAATTTTGCGGGTTTGATTTTTATTACACGATGTTATTCCTTCACCGTGGAAGTCAATCGTGAACATTTGTTGAGTACATATTTCATTAGAAAAATTGGTACCCGCCTGCGGGATTCGAACACCGGTGCATCGCTACATACGAATGCACCGGACGTCTTATCCTTTCAGCCACGACGACTTGCAAAAATGTTTCTCAAACCAAATAGCCTTTCACGCCTCGGTATAAACTATTTACCTGGTTCCAACTGGTGCGAGTCCAGAGGTTTATCGAGCAGCATGTCCCCGAAAATCTCTCTACAGTAGTTGGCTATCTTCGCCTGCTGGCGCGGGTTGCAGTGGTTCTCGAAACTCAAAATAACCGGAAAATCGGAAGTCTTGAAGGCGCTCTCCGCTATCGCCTCCAACACTTCCCTGGCGCTTATCTCCGGCACGAACGTGTAACCGTGAACGATGACCGGCTCTTCGGTTCGACCATTCCAGAAGTCCAACTCCACGCATCTGGTTCAAACATCATAAATTGGGTTTACACCAAGCCAATACAAAAACCAACGCCTTCAACCAGAGACTTTTACTGGTGGTAGGACCTCTTGTGAGTCCGCACGGGTAGGTACCACCACCCTGCCTGTTTCTACCGTGAAGCAGTAATGCGTTTCGGTTTGAAGGATGGGGCAGCCGTTGTAACTATACTCGAGAGCTTAGAACTTATATCTCAAGGCGGGTGGCGCATTTATGTCGTAGATATCTATGGGCTCCAGTAACCTCTTAAAACCACGTGGGCTGTGAGCTCGTCCACCCATCTAAGCAATAAAAAAAAGACACAAACTTTCCGAGCTTCTCTTTTGACCATATTATAGACGCACGCTTTAATTTTAATCTCTTGAAATCAGTTCAGAATCCGAACCCTAATATTTTGAACAATGCAAGAAAATTTCGAAATAACAGAAAAGGAAGGATATTTTAAACATTTTTAATCCACATAAAAACGTTATAGATATGCTTTTATTAAATATTTATTACGTTACATTCAAATTGTGTTCTGCCGAGTAAATAAATATAAATAAACACGTAGTATTTTGTACGTTTTGTCGAATCATGCTGATCGTCTCCGTCCAAGAAAACCGAAAAATGTTAAGATCGATCTCATCTAACCCCTATTTTGCTGTCGTCTGTCTCTCTGTTTGGTTGTCTATTTATAAGGCCAGGCTTATTTAAATAACCTACAATTTTGTGGTCTAAAATAAAAATTAGACACAGTAAAAAAGTAGTTGCAATGTTTTAATTCCAGATCAGCGATGCAACTTGAAATTTCGGTACAAATTTTTCATAGAATATTTTACACTGAGCGAATCCTAAGAATAAAAATGACAGTGAAAATTGTCCTGTCAATCAATGACCTCTTGATATCTACCGCTAACCTACGAACTCTTTCGGCCAGATCCACAAATCCAGACCGAACATTCCGTATCAATATTTAATCATAGCCGTTTTCAGTTTTTTTTTTTCAAACACAAAAACTCGGCTCGGTTATAGCGCGGCGAATGATTTACGATCGGACGTTTCGTACCTAATCGATTTCACGGAAGAGCGAAGGTTGCGGTCGTTACGAACTGTTCCCCCGTTACGAAAAGAAAATACATCTCTATTAATCTGCCGTCTTATTAATCTTAAATATTAACCAATTCCTATCGTCAACCAATATGTAGATTTTCTTTTGCTTTGTTAAGTTCTAAGACGAGCTTACACAGATGAAGTTCTTACAGATACCCAAAACATAAACATAAAACATTTTTTACTGGTAGTAGGACCTCTTGAGATTCCGCGCGGGTAGGTACCACCACCCTGCCTATTTCTGCCGTAAAGCAGTAATGCGTTTCGGTTTGAAGGGTGGGGCAGCCATTATAACTAACTATACTTGAGACCTTAGAATTTATATCTCAAGGTGGGTGGCGCATTTACGTTGTAGATGTCTATGGACTCCAGTAACCACTTAACACCAGGTGGGCTGTCAGCTCGTCCACCTATCTAAGAAATAAAAAAAATAAAAAAAAACACGTTTGCTTTTGGACTCTAAATAAGCGAGAACTTGCAAGTGCATTAATTAGCTAGTCGGTCAACTAATAATCGAAATGTCGGAAAAAGAGATAATCGTGGAATCGACTCGAAGTTGTAATAGCGATTCGTATTCAACTCGATTTGCGTCAACATCGTGGTATTTTTAATGTGGAAATGTTTGACCATTTTAGATTATACCATCGCTATATCTCATTAATCAATTAACCAACTCAATAATTGTAAAAACCATTAAAATATAGTAATATTTCCAATAAACTAATGTGCATTTTCATTGTTTAACCAGGCCATTACGATGGGCGATATAATAACGATAAAACAAACATTCGATAGCGCGCTAATTGGATTAACTATTAAAACCTCATCGACTGTATGGAGATTTTTTTCATAAACAAATTAATAGGCGCCGTAATGAATGCGTTTGTAAATAATATTAAAAACCGATATCAGGACCTGATACAGTTTTTTAATGGTAAAAATTTTAAATAAAAAATACTTTTATCAACGTAGACCATTTATGGATCACTTTCAGATTTTATCAATTGTAATTCCAAAACGATTTTTTCCCTACCTATTTGCTGGTAGCCTAAAGAGCTATTCCAAATGCGTGGATGGGGAAGTGAGCTCACGGGCTCAACCTGAGAGAATTGGCTAACATTAGCCCTAGCAAGAGCAGTGCTTCTCGGAATCTACCACCGCATTGGAATCGCCACAAACGGTAAAGAAACTCGGTGGAAAAATGAAAAGTGGCGGGAGGAGTGCAGAAAGGAGACGGCAGGATAATCTCAAACGTTTATTCTGACCATGGAACAAATTATAATTAATTTTAATTTATTTTTAAATTGCGTCCGACACAAGCGATGACTACCTTCAAATTCATGTAAATAACCTACCTACTGTAAATAAGTACCGTCATCAAGCATAAACCTGAAAACATGTCGGCAAACTACTACAATAAGCACTTCAAAAACCCAACCAATAATAAGTATAATTCGATTAGAGATAAGAATGAAATTTGTACAAACCTGCACCCGGCTAGCAAGCTCTGCCTGTATATCTCGACGCTAGACTTGCCAGTTATCTGATGGCCGGTTAGATACGTGTTATGTGAGCTGTTGATGAAATAATGAGCTAATGGCTGATCCATATCGTCGCACAAATCCAACTTGTTTGGTGCCACTATAGGATTGTCTTCAGACATTAGGAACCTGAAAACCAAAGTGATGTAAACTGAGGGTAAATATACATTTTGTTAGATCGCATTCAAAATTTAAACTGTATTTGTAAAGCCGACCTAAGTTTAATAAAGACGACCGTATTTATTGTTTTTAATAAAGATTTAGGGTCCGTTCACACAGACCGGATCGTATACGTTTGGAATTGGCCAGAGCGGAGCCGCCAACTATGTATTTCACATAGACCGGCTGGAAGAGATCTGAAAGCGGATGCGCACACAATACAAGCCGATCGGCTACGCGAGCGAGAAAGAGCACGCAATCGAAGCCGGTCAGCTCCTCTTATTATTTCACACGTAGCGCATTCAACTCAAGCATTCTTAATGACAAAAAAGTGCACATGCAAAAATAAACTTTACCGCAATTACTCAAAACTCTGTTTCCCACGTGATAAAAATCTGCTCTCCTCTCCGAGCCGGTCGTGAAAACGGAACCTAAAACTTTTTTTTTTTTTATTGCTTAGCTGTGTGGACGAGCTCACAGCCCACCTGATGTTAAGTGGTTACTGGAGCCCATAGACATCTACAACGTAAATGCGCCACACACCTTGAGATATAGTTCTAAGGTCTCTGTATAGTCACAACGGCTGCCCCACCCTTCAAACCGTGCGACACGTGCGACGCGACTTTTTTTTCCTACCTATGCTGATAGCCTTGAGAGGCTATTTCAGCTTTACCCTGGCATGTAGAGCTCAAACCGGAGTTATTGCTAATACTGGCCCTAGCAAAAGCAGTGCTTCGCAGAATCTACCATCGGATCGGAAACGCGACCCACTGAGAAGATCCAGCGAGAAACTCGGTGGGCTGTCTCTATAGGTCGTCAGCTACATTTCGCTTTAAGTTGCGAATTTACCAAACGTTAAATTAACAAAATTGCAATCAGTTACATGTAGTTAATTTATTCTATAAGAGCTATATTTGCTGATATAAAACATATTTTTATGTTTTCCTTTATCCTTCTTTGCCGATTAGAACGGAGTTTGCGGAACAGTTTGTTGTTGTTTCATTTTAGTCCAAGATTTACAATCGGCCACATTTCCGGCACTTTCTTTAAGAATATTACACCTTGGACATCAGAATAGGGGAATTAGTTAAAATGTCACAATTCTACTACTGCAAACAGATGAAGAATTAATACTTATACCACGAGGTAGTCGAAGTCGCACACCCAACTTCTAAAGAAGATCCGAAAAATCTATTAACACAAGACATCATTTAAACTCCTTCACGTCACCTCCTTTACTAATACAAACTATATCCTAAATTAGTATTTTGAATAATTTACCTGAGGAATCCATCGAAGGTTAGCTGCGATCTTTGCTGATGATACTTATTGTGTTCGTAAGCTTTTATGAGGTCTTTCGCTCGCTGGAGATCAGCGTACGGATGCAATATCTCATTGAGACGTGGGTCCCTTTGCACGTCATTTAAGAAGTCGACTAATTGAGTCGCTGATAGATAAGGTTTTCCGTCCGTTCTGAAAGAAAAGAAAAAAGTCAAAGAACTAATAATAGGACAACCTTTTTTCAATTTGTCATCTTGACAACGGCCATACGGAGCTCTGCCTCGGTCCTGAACAGAGCTGACGAGACTAACTCGACGGTTTAAGCCATATAAAATGTCGAATACATTTTGCTTTGAGTTACGGACATGGACTGCAATGAAAATCTCATTGACCCTAATACAGTTTTAGAAATACTTGGGTACTAGTTTACGAATAAAAAAGATAAATCATTGATCTATTGATTATCATATAGATGATCAGTACAGTTAATGCAACCTCATCCATGCCCAGTGCAAATGACAAAATCTCATTTGATTTATTAAGAGCCGTAAACAACATGCAGTTTTCCGATTCGAATACATTCCTCACTGAAGTTTTCCATCTCTATTTTATCTCTATATATAAAAATGAATTGCTGTTCGTTAGTCTCGCTAAAACTCGAGAACGGCTGGACCGATTTGGCTAATTTTGATCTTGAATTATTTGTGGTAGTCCAGAGAAGGTTTAAAAGGTAGATAAATATGAAAATGCTCGGAATTAAATACAAATAACAATGTTGTTTTTCCCTTGATGTGTCCCCCGTCGGACGGATTCCTTTTGTTCGTTTTATTTTAATACAAATGTTCAGGTCTTTTATTTATCGATTGAGGCACTACGAAGTCTGCCGGGTCAGCTAGTTTTTAATAAAATTAATTAAGCTAAGTTTGATAACTAGAAAACTTGTTAACGACAAAATGTTCAGACTCAAAGAGAACACTTTTTAACTAACAAAGTTCTTGGTCGAAAGTTATCCCCTGTTGAACTGCCGATAATGCTGTTCTTTAGTTATCGGGAGAAAAAGAAAAGCAAGACACGAAGCGTATTTTTCAATAACAAAATCCGAACTATTTGGAACTCTAGGGACGGAAAATTTAAAGAGAAAGTTTTTTATGTGAATATTATAAGGTTGGATTCACATTCTAGTCTATTCAATACAAATTTGTTATTTTATTTTCGGATCACGGACCTTTTGTGTTATGTTACAAGGCAGAGACACTATAATTTTTTAATGCCTCCATTGCTTTAGTCACTAGAATCCCTGATTACGATTAGTTACAGGTAACAGCTTTACGTTGGATGTACTGTTAACACCACTTTTTTTTCCTACCCATTGGCTGGTAGCCTAAGGGCTTATTCCAGCTAAGCGCGGTCGGGTAAGTGAGAGAGAATTTGCTGACTAGCCTTAGCAAGAGTCTAATTGTAGGTTCTACCACCGGATCACCGAAATCGCGACCCACTGAGAAGATCCGGCGAGCAACTCAATGGGATGTGCCTATGGGTTAATTCGCTCGTCGAACTTATCGTCGTAATCGGCGAGTTCGACGAGGATGGTGACCGGTGCGTGAGGGTCCTATTAGCACCGAGAGTGAATCCAGGGGGATCTGACTAGACATATTTCGGCTTTGCGTTGCCCCGTAGCGGTCGGATAAGTAATAAGCGGTGGCCACGATAAGAGCGTTTTCGTGTCGCGCTGCTTTGTCGAAGTAGCGTTCTGACGCTTCCTTAAGATACGTATCGATACTAAATTTAGGTCGACGCGAAGATCTATATTCCTTACATACCACAGTGCTGCGACAGCTATCCTGCAGAAACGGGATTGGATGACTTGGAGAGAGTTAAAGTTTGTACGGGCCGCGTGAGCGAACACTACACTTGCATAGGTCATGACAAAACGTATGCAAGTTTTGTGGAGCGTCACCTTGTTATGAAGGGACAATTTACTTCGCTTGGAAGTCATAGGGTAGAGTCGACTGAGTAGGAACGCGCCTCGATCGCGTACCGACTTAATGTGGGGCCCGAATGTCATCCCCCTGTCGAGAGTGACGCCTAAGTACTTAGCCTTCGAAGCCCACGGTATGGGCTGGCTGGCCAAAGATTTTAATGGCGGGAATGGAGTTACCACACCTATTTGATGACGAGATACTAGCAGTAGTGTCAGAAGGACTAACTCCACTCAGGCCCATCCTTATCTATGTCATAAATAAAAATAATAATACAGAAGGTAATGCTTGCTTGGGTCCGCTGATTGTGGAAAGCAAAACTTTTAGTTTATCTTGGAGCCAACTTGAAGATGTCTTAATTTCACTTGTATAAATAATTACTTTTGCGCGCAGAAAGAAACAAGTACCACTGACTTCTGTGTACATTCACAGTGCTGTTTACAGTATGTCTCTCATTTTGTAGCATTTTGTTTGCTGTAAACAGCTTACGACCCAGCTTGAGAGATGCAAGACGATGAAGTTTCTATTTATAATATAGGTATATATAGCTGTCCCCTCCTTCAAACCGAAATAGGCAGTAACGTGCTATCTACAGGTATCGTCGCATTACTCAAAGTACCCAAAGTCTTATCCACTAACGCACGGATGGTTTAAATGTGTAATGTTTTTGCTGCAAGTATTAATGAAAAACGTTACGAAAAAAAAAAAAAATATTGAAGGATTACTGGTGGCTCGGAGGCCTTTCCAGTTTCATCAGGACAGGTGGGCGAACAGAGGCTCAGCCAGGGGGGTGGGATTTGCTAACAGCTGATCGAGTGCCTCCGAAGGAGACCTAAGAACTCAAGAGCGATTGCTTCGCGAATGAATCTACTACCGGATAGGAATCGCGACCCGCTGAAAAGAACCGGCGAGAAACTCAGCGGGCTGATGCGTGGGTTAGGTTGCACGTCGACATCTTTGTCGAGCTCGTCGAGTACAGTTACCGGGGTCCCTAAGCCTGCTCCTAGTGTTAGAGCTGAGGGCGTCTAATGCAAAGGTTATTGGATCTGATGGATCCGTAAGGACGTGGCAAAAAAAAACCCATCCCAAAATTGGATGTAGAGTAACACCAGACGGTGACAACAACCTGACCGTGACGACAAAAAACGTTGCTCGAATAAAAAAAATAAAGTTACACGAACCGTAATTGCGATTTATTCGAGAGTCAAAACGATGATTAAGTGGTCTCGACCTCACGGCACTTCATCAATTAAAACAATTCATTCGAGCATATTATTTAACCCCGGTACGGCTTCTGAATTGTTATCAAGTGCGGTCATAACACCCGAGCGGCATCAAATGGCTAATTCGTTTACGTTTTAAAGGAGACCGATAGGTTAAGGCGCTGATTGCTTTTGAAATGATTCTGTTGTTAATCTCATCATCTCAAATAACATGTGATGATTAGTCATAGATTGTACATATGAATATTGAGAATTTTAATTGAATCAGATGAAATCTACTTAAAAGGTGTACGTAAGTCGTGCAAATTAATTAGAACAAAATAAGAGGCAAAAATATTTCACAAAGAGACCGACCCTGATCGGGACTCTAAACCAGACCTTTAAAAAAAACTAACAAATTTATGAATAAAACAACACTTGTTATTCACCACACAATTAAATTATACAACAACTCACCAAGTTAAGTAACTAGCCTATCGGTAAGGCATAATTAATATTTAAAGGCAAACACTGACTCCGTACACTCTGTTCGTTTATTTACTTCGAAAATCTATTCTGAGACTGAGGTCCTAAATAAACTTGAAGAGCTTGGTTGGTTTGGTTTCGCGGACCGTTTGGAGCCTCTGGGGGCTAACGGCGATATATTTAGTACCCCCTGGTAAATTATGAAATTTTCAAATTCAAAATTTTGACGTCCATATCACACCCGGTACTGGGCATAGTCCTAACTAAGCAGATGAGTTTAATGTCGACCTGGGGTACCGCCTTCTTTTAACCCTTTCACTGCGACAGGCCTCGCTGCAGTGGTTCGCAGGAAACGGAGCTTCGTGCTAAAAGTGCGAACATGACCCATCGTGTACAGGCGATGTTTTTCAGCTAGTTACTATAGTCACCCACGGTGTAAAAGCGGGCGTTTAGTGGTAGACGACTTTAGTCCCCAACAGTAGCGAAAGGGTTAACAAAATGCCACCGATATAGTTGGAATATAGATTGGTTAAAATTTTCAAAACTTTTCAACTCTATACAAAGCTAGTAAAAACTAGTGAGTCCGCACGGGTAGGTTCCAGCACCCTGCCTATTTCTGCCGTGAAGCAGTAATGCATTTCGGTTTGAAGGATGGGGCAGCCGTTGTAACTATACTGAGACCTTAGAACTTATATCTCAAGGTGGGTGGCGCATTTATGTTATAGATGTCTATGGGCTCCAGTAACCACTTGACACCAGGTGGGCTGAGAGCTCGTCCACCCATCTAAGCAATAAAAAATAAATAAATAAAAACTTACAGTCCATTAAATATCTTCTGTACTTCGGTTCTCTGCGTGAGACTCTTGTAGAAAGCGAAGAAGTCTTCGAACTGGAACTTGGACTGGCTGATGGTATCGTTCTTGCCCGTCGGCAGACCAGACTCACTGAGCGCTTTCTCCACACGCTTCTTGTCTTCCTTGTTCTGCGCGAATTGGCGGACAATGCTGCAAAAATTGGGTACCTTAGAAAACTTCGAAAACAAAAAAAAATCGGTTGTCTGTAAAGTCGGTTTACTGACGATAGTTGAACGTGACGTCATAACAAAATACACCTCAGAGCGAGGTAACGCCGCATGAGTCATGTTTTTTCGTGCGTGCAGCCGGCTCCATCGAATTATAAGACGTTGTCACGTCAAAAAAACACTCTTTCTAATTTGTTGTTTTTAAATAACAGACAAAGCCTCTGGTCACCTGGTATTACAAGACGAACGAAACTGTATTTGTATGCGAACTAGTATAATAAATTTGTACATAACATAATTTTTTTTTGGCTTATATGGATGGACGAGCTCACAGCCCACCTGGTGTTAAGTGGTTACTGGAGCCCGTAGACATCTACGACGTAAATGCGCCACCCACCTTGAGATATAAGTTCTAAGGTCTCAAGTATAGTTACAACGGCTGCCCCACCCTTCAAACCGAAACGCATTACTGCTTCACGGCAGAAATTGGTTGGGTGGTGGTACCTACCCGCCCGGACTCGCAAGAGGTCCTACCACCGGTAATTACGCAAATTAAAATTTGCGGGTTTGATTTTTATTACACGATGTTATTCCTTCACCGTGGAAGTCAATCGAGAACATTTGTTGAGTACGTATTTCATTAGAAAGATTGGTAATCCCACAGATATAGGTACTTGAAAGTATTTTCTGAAGTGTACCTACCGCGCTCAAGCAGCCGTCGATGCAATCGGAAAACTTTCAACCTACTAAAAATTTAAAATAATCTTGGCCAACACTATCCTGTCTATCGTATAACTTCCCTGACTAATAGTAAACGTGATGAAATCGACATATTTATTTGGCAATCTTCTCGAACCTCACTTAAAATAAATTTAAAATCCGCGAACCATACTGAGCTGTAAGCCTTATTACATTTTTTTTATTTTTTATTTATTTGTCATAATGCTTGTTATTTTATTTTTTAATAAATAAAAGTTAGCCGCTTATAATAATGTGTGTTGTGTTAAACTTTGGACACAGCCGACCTCATGCAAGTTATGTTCACACCCAAAACGATGAATTCAATACTGTACCCATTTTTTCTATTTTAGTTAAATGTTAACATAGATTTTATCCAGTGTGGACCTAACATACGAAAAAGAAATAAATAAAATGATTAGAACAAACAATGAAATAATAATAAGCACGTAACTCAACTTAAGCACGATCAAATTCGATTAGACCTCGCTTATAAATAAAATCTAATACACGTTTCCAGATAACCTAATTCCGAACTAAATGCGACGGGAAATTGAAAGACAGCCTAATGGCTGGGACAATCTAAATATACCTCTTTTATTTCCAGACATGCCTGCCGTACCCTTTAGAATCAATAAAAGGTCGTGTAGAAATTTAGGTGCTTAATTTTTTTCTTATCCCTTTTTTTCATGGACTCACTAGCTGACGGCCTATTTGGTTTTAAGTGGTCACCTGAGCCCCTAGCCAACACTACGTGAAGGCCACACCACACAGCTTATGACGCAATTTTCAAAAGAATGATCAAAAGAAGTTTCAATTGCGTTCTATGACGACTATATAAGTGTGACAATAACAGGTAGGATGATAGGACTAAGCCATGTAAGCTTACAATATGACCTATTTACATCGTAAATGTCAATTG
The DNA here is from genome assembly GCF_030267445.1 of Bombyx mandarina. Taxonomy (NCBI): domain Eukaryota; kingdom Metazoa; phylum Arthropoda; class Insecta; order Lepidoptera; family Bombycidae; genus Bombyx; species Bombyx mandarina. The sequence continues at coordinate 13,479,517 of NC_143219.1, read as the reverse complement.
GCGATAAAAGTATACTAAATCCAGTTATCCAGTGAATCGCTCTGTTGCTCTCTATGCGATTACCTAAAACAATTATATTTTTTTCTGTACGAGGGGAGCACTCCTTTCTGTGACGTAATTTTGCAAGCATAGATGCACTTTAACACATGCTAATATAGCAAATGGTAATAATTACGGGTCGCATAGAGGGTAAGCACGCCGTGAGCAGAACACCAGCCAGATCGTCAGATATAGCAAGAGAAGCACTTGGTGGTAGCCTGTACCACGCAGTCCATGCCACCCATGATCGAACACAGTGGAAGAACGTCACATGTGGTCGCGATCCTCAGTAGTGAGGGAACGATATAGAAGAAGAACACATTATTGCTTTACGACAAAAATAGGAGAGTGGCGATATCGATCCAGACTCGCAACTCTCCACGCCATTAGTAGATGATCTATGGCAAATAACGCAGTTTACATTCGCATGGAAACAAACTGTTTCATGCATTCGGATAACGGCTACACTCTGAGATAGAAATACAGGTAGTAAATAGCGCACAACAAATTAAACAACAAAACAATTTTGTTTTTACGAAGAGGCCCTACATCGAAATAAACTATTTAAAAAATTAAAACAAAATTAGTAAGCAGCTGTTTCAATAAAACGAAAATATGTTTGAACAACACAATTAAATGTACATTGAGAATGTTTGTAGTAGTAGTTCTGTATTGGCTTCAGAAAACCAGTATATTGGACAATCGGTGTCTACCGTCTGATTAACATGTACAAAGAGTAAAAAAAAAAATAGACTGGCATCGTGGAAATACTTAATACATAGATTACATGTTAGATAAATTAAATAAGTCGACATACAATTTTTTATAATAATATAATTATAATAATAATATAATTATTTATTTATTTTCTCTCTTAAAGGTATACAAATGAGTCGTCTATTATCAAAGGTGGCAATCTGTGCATTTGGACAAAAAAATTTTATTGATATGTCAATACAGATTTATTTGAATATAATCGTCTCCTTCAAAGAATACGGTTCAAAACCTGCATTAAATAAAGGTTAATAGTTAACCTGTTATCTAACTAAGATGTCGTTCCGAAGAGTTTTGTGACTGCCAATGGAATACAAAGTCAATAATTCGTTTTTCTGATTTACCAATCATTGTCCAAAAGTCAGATTGCCGCCTTTGATAATAGTCGACTCAAATACAAATTTAAATTAACCTTTTTTTTTTCTTTTTTTTTGTAGGCCTTTGAATGAGCTGAAGTCTATACTAGGTTTAAATTACTGATCTCCTTTTTAATTAGCTAATACCGACAATTAATCACGCGATTTAAAATATTCAAAGTACACCCATATTCCGTATATATCCAGCTAAAACATAACCCATAATAATATCGATAGGCTATCTGCGTAAAAAAAACTTTACAACACATACATTAATTACATTTTAATTAACTACCAAAACATAGCTTACGCGTTCTTGAATGTTCAACGTAATGCACGCAGATGCGGACACGCCACGTGGACTTGGGCGCAATCAAAATACTGACTGTTAAATAGATACTAGTGGGCCCCTGGTAGTCGAAATTCGACTATAATTAATTGAAATTGTTAGTTTGTACACTATTATGATTATATCGTCAAAGACTATTTATTATACTACTATAAGAACAGATTTTGCCAAGACTAATATTAATAAAGACAAACAATATTTAATCTATTCTCAATTTGACCACAGACTATAAGCAATAACAAAAGTTTGACAATAAGCAAATTAATAGTATGCATGCATGTGTGTGTCAAATACATGGTAGTGTGTGTAATATTTTTTATTGATTTAATGTATTTTAATGCATAATTAAAAAAAAATAACATTCTGCACTTCTTCTCTATAATCTCAATATGTGTGGGTAATTTCATAACCCTCCGTCCGCGCAATTTTCGTAAAAAGTTGTAAAAAGTTTTTGCGTGACATATTAATCTATACATATAAATAAAATTGGAGTGTGTGTTTGTAATATTGAAAAATATATACGGTACATCTTTTTATCGAAGTAGACTCTCGCTAATACAACGCAGTTCTCTTAATTCGCCGTTGTAGATATGTATACTCGTAATATGTTATTATTAAATAGCAGTTGTTTTAATAGAATTTAGGTGAAGCACAGCATTTATAAAACGTTTTGTGTTTCTCCAGTAACCGTATTACAGATTACGAAATTCCTGTAATCCTCAACATTTAAACACAGTTTTACACTGTGACAAACATAAGAGTTTAGGACTGTTTCTACTACGATGTAGTGAATTTCAAGATCATTTTTAACTTTTTTTTTATTGCCCTTGTAGGCAGACGAGCATACGGCCCACCTGATGGTGAGTGGTTACCGTCGCCCATGGACTTCAGCAATGCCAGAGGCAGAGCCAAGCCGCTGCCTACCGCTTAATACTCTCCACAAGCCTCGTTTGAAGAAGGACATGTCATAGCGCTCGGGAAACACCGTGGAGGGAAGCTCATTCCATAGCCGGATGATACGTGGCAAAAAAGATCTCTGGAAACGCACTGTGGATGACCGCAGTGGCTCCAGGTAGTATGGATGAACTCTACTCCGGTGGCGGGCGGTGCGATGGTAAAAACGAGATGCCGGTATCATCTCGAACAATTCCTCAGAGTGCTCCCCATGGAACATATGGTACAAAATACAGAGGGAACCGAAGTCCCTCCGCAGACCCAGAGGTTCCAAACGATCCGTGAGAATGGGATTATCGACAATCCGAACGGCCCTCCTCTGTATGGAGTCAAATGGAAGAAGCTGGTATTTGGGAGCCCCGGCCCAGAGATGGGAGCAGTACTCCACGCGAGGCCGAACTTGTGCTTTATAAAGCAAAAGTCTTTGTCCAGGCGTGAAGTACCCCTTCGCTCTGTTGAGGACTCCCAGCATTTTGGACGCCAATTTGGCTTTGCCTTCCAAATTACTCCGAAACTGAACATCGCTCGAAATGTCAATTCCAAGTATCCCGATACTCTCGGAAGGTTGCAGGGATACTCCTTGGAATTGCGGCGCCATGACAAAGGGGTCCTTCTTCGCAGTGAACGCGCAAACTTGTGTCTTTATCGGGTTGTATTGTTCTTTTTAAATAGGTAATAAATAATCTTTATGTAATTCCATTTTTACGGAACGAGAATGCAACCCGAATATGTCAATTTAATTATAATGCAATTTAGTAAATTTATTTTAGCTAACTTATAATTTCGATAGGGATGACAAAGCCTCTTTGATTTTTACATAATAATATTGGGAATTACGAAATAGCGGGTCATATTATCTTCAAGATTTAATTCGATTTTCAAGATTCATACAGTACCGACCTACCATACACATGCTCTATCGATACTAAGCCCATCTGTACCTCTACTATAAAAACTGAGACCTAAGAACTCATGTCCCGAGGAGAGTAGCGGCACTTACGTCGTAGGGGTCTATGGGCTCCAGTAACCACTTAACACCGGGTGGACCGTAAACTCTTCCACAAATCTAAGCAATAAAATAAAATAAAACTTCTCTAAGCTAAACTAACCTAACACCAAAAATTCAACTGTAATGAATACGTGTAAGCTGTGTGCATAGCCACCACGCATAGCTTGTGTACAATCGCTTCCGCTATCAGAAGTCCACTGTAATATTACCAGCACGGTCTCTGATCGTCTCGATACACGTTGTACGGATGTGTAGGTACACTGCATCAAAGGAGATCGAGACAAAGCTACGTTCGACGTCAATATGTCAACTCATCTCCGGACTCGTGCCGGAACGTTTCGCAATATGAACAGAAAAGAAAACATTCAATCTGCGGTTATATTTAGATACACAATGAGGCGTTCCGTCGAAATCTATACTAATACTATACTATACTAATCTATATATATAAAAATGAATTGCTGTTCGTTAGTCTGGCTAAAACTCGACAACGGCTGGACCGATTTGGCTAATTTTGGTCTTGAATTATTTATGAAAGTCCAGAGAAGGTTTAAAAGGTAGATAAATATGAAAATGCTAGGAATTTAATAAAAATAACAATTTTGTTTTTCCTTTGATGTGTCTCCCGTCGGACGGATTCCTTTTGTTTATGTTTTAAGTATATTTTATACAAACGTTTAGGTATTTTATTTATCGATTGAGGCACTACGAAATCTGCCGGGTCAATTAGTACTAATATATAAATCTACAGTAGTTTTTACGGATGTTCCGTTATAACTACTGAACCATGCATCCGATTGACTCGAAACTTGGTATCTATGTAGAAAATACATATGTACTTAATGGATAGGCTAATATTTATATGAGTGTTGGACTCCCTAATAATAATGACAATAAATAATAATGTTAATTTTAAATGTCCAGCGAAGCGACCGAGTACGGCTAATCATTTATATTTATGTATTTCAGTCAATATTTTACGTTACAATAAAAATTAAATCGAAAAACATTTGATCCATTTATAATAGATTTCCAATCCGAAGTTTTCGCCATTAAAAAATCCGTTTACAGAAGCTTAATACATTCTTGAGTTTTGACGCCGTTGTCTGATGTTAATAAGATTTTGCTGTTAACTAAATGTGTACACGTCTAGAACACCCGAAGAGTTTATCTATCAAATACTGAACTACCAGTACTACAGTTTTAATCAGTCAGATAATGTTTTCCTAAATAGATGTATATGTCATACATTTGTATGCTTAGATGCGTGTATTGCTTAGATTTGTGGACGAGCTCACGGCCCACCTAGTGTTAAGTGGTTACAGGAGCCCATACACATCTACAACGTAAATACCGCCACCTACCTTGAGACGTGAGTTGTAAGCTCTCACATTTAACAGTACAACGGCTGCCCCGCCCTTCAAACCGAAACGCATTACTGCTTCACGCCAGAAATAGGCAGGGTGGTGGTACCTCTACCTACTCGTGCGGACTCACAAGTGCGTACAGCACTTGATTTTGAGTACTTTTTGATTCTCTATGTAATTAAATTCTGACATATCACAAAAATAACACAAAAATGTTGTTGTTTTTTTCATGATATTATTCCGATCCATTAAGTTCCATTAATGAAAACGCATTGTGATGTCAATCTCTTGTTATTATCTCTTAGCGTCTTTACAATAAACACACGCCTTCGCTATACGAACTCATTCAACGGCGGATCCAGGGGGGGGGGGTCATGGGGGTCATGACCCCCCCTGAGCTAGTTCCAGGACTTGAACTAACTTGGACTAACTTGAGGAACATAATGATTTATTTATTATCTATTGTTATCAAAATTAAATTATAAGTTCTTAACTTGCCCACGACTATGTGACCCCCTCCTGGCGCCAAAGCTGGATCCGCCCTTGAACTCATTGTGTTTAAACCTATTGCAAAACCGGCATTCTCGTAAAGACAACCTTCGAACAATTATTTATACTGTGTTTTAGGAGGAAGCGTAAAAACTTACATTAGGCGTGCATCCGTCAGGGTTGCCTACTTATTTTTTTTGCATTATATTTATTTTTATGTATTTATTTGTATTTGCATTATATTAGAACGGTACTTGCTGTGAGGACCGGGCGTCGAAGCCGGCGAATGAGGTCAAAGCTTCGATTGCAGTGGCGTAGCATATTGTCACGCCGGTAAGCGCAACGCCATCTATCGTCGAATAGCAGAAACGAATATCAAAAGAACTAGTAAAATCGAGAACGCTCGAGAAGTACAACGCCATCTATTGTCAAATAGCGAAAACATATCGAAACTACTCTACTTGTGAGTAATATTTTCGATAATTTTAGGGATGTCGTATCGAGTATAAAAGCTTTGCAGAGATGACACGAAGACAGCTAGTAATCGGATCTACTCGAAACGAAACAGCGAACGGATCGCCTGAAGCGAAGCGAAAGAAATGAATTACTTAAAAGCGTTCTGTGAGTGTTCGAACTTTTAAATAGAGTCTTAATTTGTGCTTCGGTAGAATTTTTATTTGTCCCGAACCCCAGAGCGTAACAATATTTCTCGAAGCAACCTTTCTCAGTCAGCACCTGCATCACATAGCTTGAAAGGTCCACAGACCGGCGAGCCGCCTGGACGGTGCCCTTACTACGGAAATTGAATGGTAGGGGATCTGATTTTATTATTTTATCCAAACATTCTCGTTACTGCTTTATGGGACTTCAATCACAATATAACAACGAGCGTTTTTATTACTATTGACGAACAGCCGTGCTCACAATTTTTTTTTTTTGGACGATCTCGCAGCCCACCTTGTGTTAAGTGGTTACTACCACCTCCTATAATACAAATCTACAACGTATATGCGCCACCCACCTTGAGATATAAGTTCTAAGATCTCAAGTATAGTTACAACGGCTGCCCCACCCTTCAAACCGAAACGCATTACTGCTTCACGGCAGAAGTAGGCAGGGTGGTGGTACCTACCCGTGCGGACTCACAAGAGGTCCTACCACCAGTAAATATATAGTACAATATATCAGGTATTAAACTTTTTTTGCCTACCAATTCGCTGGTAGCTTAACAGACTATTCCAGATTCTCGCAGGGATAGACCTGAGAGAATTTGCTAACACTAGCCCTAGCAAGAGCAGTGCTTCGAAGAATCTACCACCGGATCGGAATCGCGACCCACTGAGATAATGCGGCGAAAAACACATTTGGTTAAGGTATTAAACTGAAGCCCATAGGTGTAGCACAACGTATATTTATTTAATTAAATCTAAAATGTCTCTCTGAAGAAGGCTGATTGAAGTCGGATCGACGCGTTTGAGATGTGGTGCTGGAGGAAAATGCTGCGGATTCCCTGGACGGCGCATCGGACAAACGCATCAATCCTGGAAGAACTAGGCGTCTCCTTAAGACTCTCCACCATTTGCCTACGTAGGATTTTAGAGTTTTTCGGTCACATTGCGAGGAAAAAGGGTGACAATCTCGAAAGACTTCTCATCACCGGCAAAGTGGAAGGAAAAAGGCCTAGGGGGCGTAGTCCCATGCGCTGGTCCGATCAGATTAACACAACTTTGGAATCCAGCATCAATGTCGCTATCCACTGCGCGGAGGACAGAAGAGAATGGAAGAACATAGTCCTGACAAAAGTGCTCAGTAAAGGTCACGACCCTCAGAACTGAGGAATACGACGCACGGAGGAGGAAAATGTCTAGATGAGCATCTCGTAGCGCAAAATGAAAAACATCGATATTAAAGCACAATCTAAAATAATCTTCAAGCTGTGCTCACTTAATAATGTCATAAATCATAGATACAGTAAAACGTTTACGCGCACAATAATACTAGAGCCGGAGAGATCAATCATAAAACTCGAACGGTGCACTAAAATATTTGTTCAATAGAACGAATGAAAAAATACAATAAAGATCAAAGAGGAACAACTTTATGATGAGTTATGAAGCGTGCTTAGCTTAATATTATTATGTTTCCTCTTATAAATAAGGCGCATATTGTACTCATATTGATTTTACTCGTCCGGCAAGTTTGCGGGTCCCTTCGGAAGGCAACTATTTACCGGAAAATTTCATCCTATTCTAACGTTTCGCGGTAAAAAATATGGGGAAACTTTTTTGGGAAAGACACGTCGCATTGTATGCGAGTGAACAAGCTCACGGTCCATTTAATGTAAGTGGTTACCGTAGCCATTACATGAATTCCACCCCGCAGCTTAAAAGATGAGGTCTAAGTCTGAATTGTAGAAGATAACGACTGTCCCATCTGTATAAGCTAGAACGAATGACTACTTCGCGGCAGAATTAGGGTTTATTTTATTCCTACATGACAATTCTATTCTACAATTCTACAATTCCTATTATGTTATTCCTACATCGTGGAATTTATTGTGATATACATAGTGAACATAATATAAAGTAACTGTACTGAGACCTTAGAACTCATATCTTTTTTTTTATGGCTTAGATGTGTGGACGAGCTCACAGCCCACCTGGTGTTAAGTGGTTACTGGAGCCCATAGACATCTACAACGTAAATGCGCCACACACCTTGAGATAAAGTTCTAAAAGGTCTCAGTATAGTTACAACGGCTGCCCCACCCTTCGAACCGAAACGCATTACTGCTTCACGGCAGAAATAGGCGGGGCGGTGGTACCTACCCGTGCGGACTCACAAGAGGTCATATCACCAGTAATTACGCAAATTATAATTTTGCGGGTTTGATTTTTATTGCACGATGTTATTCCTTCACCGTGGAAGTCAATCGTGAACATTTGATGAGTAGGTACGTATTTCATTACAAAAATTGGTACCCGCCAGCGAGATTCGAACACCGGTGCATCGCTCGATACGAATGGACGTCTTATCCTTTAGGCCACGACGACTTCAAATCCCAAGGTGGGGGGCGGCATTTACGTTATAGATGTCTAAGGGCTCCGGTAACCACTTAACACAAGGTGGGATGTGAGCTTATCCACCCATATATGCAATACAATAATAATAAAAAAGATAAATATCGTTAAAAAATCGGTACCTGCCTGCGAGATTTGAAAACTGACATAATCGCATCGTTCGAAACCGGGCGTCTTATCTTTTAGGCCGCGACTTCAAAACATTATGCAACTTGTTTTTTTTTATAATATCTACTTAAGATAACGAGAGTCCTTAATATTTTAACGAAAATTTACTTGCCTTGGGCCAAAGAAAGAAAAAACAAAAAAAATGTATTTTAAAAAGTAGCAATTATCATTTTTCATTTGTTCTGCCACATGCTTCCTGAGTCAATAAAGAACAAATCTGTAGGAATTCCGTTACGGAGTGCTTAATTTTGAATCTTATAATAAATACTCTACTAAATTCAATTCAAACTCGTGAAACTATTTACGAAGTCAATAAAATCAGCTCGATCCGAATATACAGATTACTTTCCCGCTCGATTTTATGACAGTAACGAGACGTGCTTCGCGGCTTCACTCATATTAAATCCGTTAATCAAAAAGAATGAAACACGCTGCATTTTCCAGAGATAGAATCGCCCGTCACTCTCTAGCCCATTAACTACCAGTCCCATAGCAACGGATACCATGGCAACTTTTGCTATGCGTACGCGTTGCGTAGGCGTAGGCGAGACAATCTTGAAAAAATGATGGTACTGACAAATTGGAAGAAAAGAGTGCGGGAGTGCAATCATATGCTTTTGGTCTGACCAAATGCGCACTACCCTTGATACCACCGTCTACGATGCTCTCAGAGAAGCCGAAGAAAGGATGAGATGGCATAACATCGTGAAGACGAATGTCACGGATGAAGGCCACGACCCTTAGACTTAAAGATTACGACTGGAGGAGGAAGCGACGATTGGTGAAAAATCCATTCTGGAACGCCTACATCGCAGGAATTTCTGTGTTAAATTCAATCTATCGTCCAAATACATATTGTTTCGAATTCTTGAGACGAGTGAGCGGAATTTCAATTTTACATATATAGATGTTTATTATTAACACAGATGTTCAGTACGAAAACTTTAAACAATTAGCAGAGAAGCACAACAGCAGCAAAACACGAACTAATATAATTTTGAACTTACATTATTAACATTCAGATTTACGATATCGAATAATGGATACAAACATGAGTTAACACGGAATCGTGTTTTCACTGTTTTGTTCTGAAACGACTTAGTTAAATCGATATTAATATATACACTGCGTTGATAATTCTGCCTTGTTTTGGCATTATTACTACTATTGGTATTTATGGCGAATTACATCAATTTCACAAGTTCCCGCCAATGCGTACATCAAAGCAGCGATAAATAGTAATAAAACAATTTTAATTTAAGCCGAGTCCGTGGAGAACGTTTCAAGTGTTTTAATAGGTTATGGGCCATATCTCGATTCATCACTTGACTGTTTCAAATAGATAAATTGTGTACGTCGTTTCATGGACGAATTATGTTGCTACCTAGTATTTTAGCTAAAAAACTTGTTGATACAAGAAGGGACGTTCCGACGTTGATTTTATAATATGTTTTCGGATCGGTTCGAGGCCCAGGTCGTCTTGTAAGTCGACGTTCCTTACGAACCATGAAGCAATAGCAGGTTTGACCAATAGTTATTCACCAAAGGTAATAACAATAGTATATACGGATATTAAGAAGTTTTGATGATGTTGAGGGTTTATTGTGCGTTCTCCTCTGGAAACCTCATCAGAGTGGTCAATAAAACACTGAGTATAATTATATGTTTATTCGCGTCAGCGACCGCGGTGGATCGCTGCACTTTAACCACTGACTGACTCGTATGCTGCTCATTACTGTATGCACAATAACTGCATAGTAAGCGAAGCGGGGCGGGGTATCATTCCCCTACAACATAAGAGACAAAATTACTCGGCATGGAGGTTGCCGGAGATTTTGAAGGTGATGGCACAGTATAGTAGCGAGAACTAGGTAAATATTCTTCTAGCTACAATCATCCGTCAGAGGTCAAAGAAGAGTCAGCATCTGGATTTCCAATAAAGAGACACTACGAGAATCTGGTGAAACAAAGTAGCGATTCAGTGGGAGATTTGTCTCAAAATATTCCGGTAGCTCCTGAATGGTCTTCAGATTATTCAGTCTATGTTGGGGCCAAGTTAAGCAGTTATGAAAATTCGGAAACAATATGTCCCAGAGCATACATACGTAAAACACCACTAACTTAACGCAAAAACATGAAAATCGTGGCCTTAATGCGCAGAACCGGAAAAATAAATATGGTATCAAAGTCGAAATATACCATTTAACAACTCCAACAATAAAGTATATTCATTACAAAACTTCGACTACACACGCACATTACTGAGGACGGCCGCATGACCATTTGAACAATAAAATTTCTAAGAATATTCTTATTATATAATAATTTGTGTTGTTAATCACACGATAAATATATGATCATGAACACGAGAAGTTTTCAATTCGGGACATACATACCTACCGTGTTCGTTATTGTATGTTTGATACGCGAAGAATCCGCCCTATATGAACCTAATAGTTTCTGGTATTATGTAGTAGTAATTTTTAAACACCAAAAGCATATAATATAGCAAAAGTTCTACAGAATGAATTATGATTGTGGTTTTTGTTTGCTCGTAGGTATATGTATCACTATGACGTTAACATCAGTAGACGTACTATACTCCGTTTGAAGGATGGGGCAGCCGTTGTAACTATGCTTGAGACCTTAGAACTTATATCTCAAGGTGGGTGGCGCATTTACGACGTAGATGTCTATGGGCTCCAGTAAACACCTAACACCAGGTGGGCTATGAGCTCGTCCACTCATCTAAGCAATAAAAAAAATAAAAATAAAGACGTACTAAAATAAATCTCATACTTATAGTATGTTATCGAAAAAGCATTACTTTATTTAAATAACTAAACACATTTTAATTTTTAATTTAATTATTTTAATAATAATAATTTCAACTTTAGATGTAATACAAACGTGTGCTTCCTAATATCCGACTACGTTTCAACAAATTCAAAATTCCATGGCCTCGGTTCAACAACTGTTTCAAACTATTACAGGCCTTCCTCATATAACACGGTACTTGTAAAACACGGTTGCGATATTACACGATACAAGAATTGAGAGTAACTGTAACGCGTTGAATGCCAAATGAAAAATCGAGTATTTTCATTCAGGCCACGGTGCTCACCGGTGAGCCTTATTTTAATGAACCGTTAAGGCCTAGTGGGTCACCCGCTAATCGCGTGAGGGTTCCAACGTAGACGCTTCCTACAAGCCACAGATTGCAGCTATCAAACAAAACGTGTATAGAAGTGAACCCTTTAGCCCTTTAGCCGAACCAAATGCCTTGGTTTTAAAATCTAATAGAAAGTTGTAGTTTTTATCAAGATTACAGCCTTTTCAAATATCTTAAAAACTTGACGGTAAATGTCGCTAATTTTTATGTCACGTGCAAATAATCGCATTTTATAAATTTTAGAACGAAAAGCTCAAGATGATAAAAATTACTGAGTCCCTGATTTTGGCTTGGCCTGAATGGTATATATCGACGCTTGAAAGGCAGGCAGACGTGACTAAGCGACAATGCGTGAACTTTACAGTAGACTAATTTAAAGTTGAAATACCTGAAACCAAAATTTATTATAACGAATCTAGCTGTAGTAGAATCTAGCTAGTAGCTGTAGGATTGAAATGATTTTAATAGACTTAGAAATATATATTTTTTGCGCATCGAATATGGTTATTGCCTATCATTTATGTACAAAGTAGTTATTGTCGCTTAGTCACGTTTGCCTTTCAAGCGTCGATATGTATTGACCACCCAGTATAGTACGCTAGTTTATACTTGTAACAAGTAACGTGTATAACGCGATTCCAAAAAATCGAATATGCATTGGAAATTCGAATTTTTCTTGGAAAATGCGTTCAATACGGAAAACCCCGGTACTTAAGTATTAACGCCGCCGCAGTGCAGAAGCCGGCTTTTAAATTTTAAATACCTCTAGTACCATTTAACAAAAATAAAATAATAAAATTCCTCGTGGTTTATTCTCACTATATGAATATCAGGAAATTACCCAAAACCGAATCAGACAATCCGACTTTCCACATGATCTTGTCTTTCTTCTCTAGCCCTAGAGTGTATATACAAAAGCGGAGGCGCAGAGGGACGACGACGGGATGGATCCTGGCTGAGTCTTTGCTCGCCCTCCTATCCTGGTGAAACTGGAAAGGCCTCTAGGCACCAGTAATCTCTCATTCATAAAAATAAAAAAAGTCTACGCCCGCTCTGACGAAGCTGCGGAACCAAACATGACTGTACTTCGGCACGCATAGGCGGAAGGGCAGCTCTTCACGTTGCGCCGGAGATAAATCGGAGTTAAGGAAGAAAAATCAAACTGGTGGGGAGAGAGAAGCTTCCCTCCCAGTTTGACTAAATAGCGCTATTCTATTCTAACCTAAAATCATTAACCATGCGGCATTTAAAAACAGCCTGCTGCGCTCTTGTAGCGTTAATACGTAAGTACCGAAATCCTCAATTTTATTGCATAAACCTCTCATTTCATTTCAAAAAGTGACAGTATGCGTTTTGTTCTTTGCAAATTCAATTAATAAAGTTTTTGCTTTGGTTTGTTTTTGACATTTTGGAAAGTAAGATGAAGAAAAGTAAATAGTTTATATACGTGTATAAAGTGCTGTAACTGTATAGCAATTTCAATTTTGTTATGTAAAAAATTTAGATATAATGTTTAGGGTAAACCTAATTTTGGAACTACAATTTAGATATTGTGTGATCAAGAAGTAGAAATTGATGAAAAAATTGAAATTTTAGATCGTATAAACCGTGGAGAAAAGCCAACATCGATTTCATAATCATTAAATGTAAACGAAGCTAGTAGGTACGTATCATAAAATTTTACAACGTAAGACGTGGGTTTCGATACAACACGGTATAACCTTGTTTCGTATAACACGATTTCGATATAGGAGAGTACTAATTAATCGTGTTGTACGAGGGACGCCTACCTATAAGTATTTTATGTCGCGGTTTATGAACTGCTTCAAAGAAGAGGGAGTTTCTCTTTTAGGTTGTATTTTGTTTGTTTGTTAACTCAAAACTCAGTCATTTACAATTCAAGTGGGTAGAGTATTTTTTTTGTTTGCATATATAGACTTCAGATTGGTCACCTAGAAATTTCACAAAAATCGGTTCAATAGTTTGGTTTCTAAGTCAAAATATCTGGAAGTATTTAGAACGTCGGAAATAATTTAATGACAATAATAATTAAATATTTACTAACAATCACGCCACGTTAACTGGTCCCGTGATAAGTTCGTAAAGAACTTGTGTTACAGGTACCAGATAACGGAAATAAATGTAAGATTTTTACTATACACATACATATATTTAATATACATCCATAACCCTGGAAAAGACATTTATATTTATCATACAAATATCTTCCCTTGGCGGGTTTGGAACCCGCGACCCCCTTGTGTAGTGACCATGTCACTTACCACTACACCAGACGGCCGTATAATAAACGTGAGATTAACCCATAATACTTATCAACGAAGTGCATTTCACGACTACCTTCCGTGAATAGTTAGCCGATGTTTATGTGACAGGTAACGATCTGCCAAGTTCTCTAAAGTCTCCATGCTGCAGCAAAATGTTTAATCATCTGTCAACGTTAGCTTTTAATAACTATAATACTCACTTCTTGACGAGAATCTTCCCGGATTTGTCAGCTTTTAACGTTATCTTCGTGTGCAATTTCTCTAGAAACTTCACCGTTGGATTGTTGAACTGGTTCAAGTTGTAAGCCAACGCAAACAACTCTTCGGTCCATAACTGGGGACAAAACGAAAACTATTTAGTTTTTTTTGGGTGTAGTTTACCGGACGATCTCAGTATCCGCCTGATGATATTATCTTTAATGTATAAATATTTAATATTATAATTGCCTTTACTCTCGGGACATAAGATGGAAGATTATATTGCATTACTAGCTGACCCGGCAGACTTTGTAGTGCCTCAACTGAGAAATAAAAGACCTAAACATTTGTATAACATAAACTTAAAACAAACAAAAGGAATCCGTCCGACAACATCGAAGGAAAAACAAAATAGTTATTTTTATTTCATTCCGAATATTTTCATATTTATCTACCTTTTAAACCATCTCTGGACTTCCACAAATAATTCAAGATCAAAATTAGCCAAATCGGTCCAGCCGTTCTCGAGTTTTAGCGAGACTAACGAACAGCAATTCATTTCTATATGTATAGATGAAGATGATTGTAGATTAATAGTAAAATCTATCATTCCAGATTTTAGGATAACGGCAAAAGGCACATGCTTAGTCGCGTACCCATAAATGAGAGTTTACAGAAATAACATAGCAACAGTGTCTGTTTCAAAATGAAACGAAGACCATATATAATTATAATAAACCTTGACTTTTAGATAACAAAAGGATCTCAGTATGAACTGTGCGCTATATTTAAAAACGTTATACGAGCCAACAAATATATTGAATGTAATACTAATTCTCTTGGCATTCTTTATTTACTGAGTAGAGAGTATTAATACACTGTTTAAGAACGAAGACAATTTATTTTTATTTTTTGCATGCCCTATAATTGAACTTTATAAGGGCGATTTTATAAAATAAACAAGTAATTTACAAACGGCAAATCAAATAAGCAAATCTTTTAATGATTTTGAGGGCTTTCTAGATGTGAAATCAGTTGGACATAATTTCTATTACCTGACTAATTGTAGATGTTAATCTTATTACTTAAGAACAATATGAATAGCACCCAACACAATAGTCAACATGTCCAAAATCATACTTATATAGACTTAACAGTAAATAACATGCTCTATAGTAATAGAATCCTTACAAACGAAACCGCGATAATATGAAGTAATTATTTTAAAAAAAACACGTGACAAAGCTTCGTAAAACATTCCTATTTCTGCCGTGAAGCAGTAATGCGTTTCGGTTTGAAGGGTGGGGCAGCCGTTGAAACTATACTTGAGACTTTAGAACTTATATCTCGAGGTGGGTAGAGCATTGACGTTGCAGATGTCTATGGGCTCCAGTAACCACTTAACACCAGGTGGGCTGTGAGCTCGTCCACTCATCTAACAATTAAAAAATAATAAAACATACACACATTGATGCATTTCACGCGTGAGCGTGTATTGCATAATAACAAACTATTAAAAATCGAGAGAGCTCGACATTCATTCGTCGTCAAATAATGTCAACGCGTTCATTTCAATTCTATTAATACTAGAGGTCCCGCAGTAGTCGAAATTCGACTATAATTAATTGGAATTGTAAGTTTGTACACTATTATGATTGTATTTTATACTTCTATAATCACAAATTTCGCCAAGACTATTCTATAAAAAATATTAACAAAGACAAACAATATTTAATCTATTCTCAATTTCACACAACAGACGTCAAAAACAAAAGTTTGACAATAAATAGTATGCATGCGTGTGTGCGTCAAATACAGGGAGTAGTAGTGTGTGTAATGTTTTCTTTATTGATTTAATGTATCTTTTATGCGTTATTTAAAAAAAATATTAGCATTGTGCACTTCTTCTCTATATTCTCTATAAGTGTGGAAAATTTCATACTGCTCCGTCCGCGCAGTTTTTGTAAAAAGGGCTACAAAGTTTTTGCTTCACGTATTAATATATTAATATGTACTACTGTAATTTGGAATGATTCCATTGTTAACTTGGATGTCGTCGTGGACTAAAGGATAAGACGTCCGGTGCATTCGTTGTTGCGATGCACCGGTGTTCGAATCCCGCGGGCGGGTACCATATTTTCTAATAAAATACGTACTTAACAAATGTTCACGATTGACTTCCACGGTGAAGGAATAACATCGTGTAATAAAAATCCAACCCGCAAAATTATAATTTGCGTAATCCCTGGTGGTAGGACCTCTTGTGAGTCCACACGGGTAGGTACCACCGCCCTGCCTATTTCTGCCGTGAAGCAGTAATGCGTTTCGGTTTGAAGGGTGGGGCAGCCGTTGTAACTAAAACTTGAGACCTTAGAACTTATATCTCAAGGTGGGTGGCGCATTTACGTTGTAGATGTCTATGGGCTCCAGTAACCACTTAACACCAGGTGGGCTGTGAGCTCGTCCACTCATCTAAGCAATAAAAAAAAAACATCTGAGTAACGACTCATTTAACTATTCAAAGCGAAACGCATAAATGCTTCGCGTATAAACATACAGGATGCTGATACATACCCGTGTGCCTACACAGTATGGCTGACTAGTAATTATGCAAATTTATACATTTCGGGTCTTATGTTATTACAAATTACTACAGCGTGGTTTTCGTTCGAAATATATTCTAACCCTAAGTTATCATGGTAGAGTGAACTCACGCGGGTCGATACAGTCTCCTAGTTTAGTTCTGCCGTAAAGCATTGGACGCTTTCCGTTTTAAAAGTTGGGATATCACTTCGATTATATAGCGACTCTCATGTTCCACGGTGATTTGCTGTATCTATGGGTTCCGGTAGTCAAACCTTGAGCTAACAACAAATCTCCTTACCGTACACTAATTCATTGAACTAGCGACGTAAAATATCTATACTAATATATAAAACTACAGTCGCTTTTACGGATATTCAGTTATAACTACTGAAGCAAGCATCCGATTGACTTGAAACTTGGTATCCATGTAGAAAATACATGCACTTAATGGACAGGCTAATATTTATATGAGTGTTGGACTCCCTAATAATAATGACAATAAATAATAATGTTATTTTAAATGCCCAGCGAAGCGGACGACTAAGGCTTTTTTTTTTTTGGTCAGGAGGAAATCGCCGGACTTCCGCCCTCCACTGGGGACGGCGGGCGGAGCATGTCGGAGTCGAACCGACTAAAACCTCCTGTCGCTCAACAACCAACGTCCAAACCTCACATGAGACAGAACTCATGAAAAGGCAAAGGGGGGAAAGTGAAGTGTTTAGTGCGGAGCACATCTCTCCCATCACCCTCCCCCTCGGGACGCCGGACTGGCGGTCGTCGGCGCCACGACCACCAGCCCTCTCGGTGAACGACTAAGGCTAGTAATATATATTTTAATGATACGACATGTTTAATTTAAAATTAGTATAGAACATTGTTCAGTTACGAATATGAATACAAGACATTTCATTTAAAATTCTGGTTGAAATAAATAATTGCTCGGAATACATCATACAAAAATTTTATTATAGGTCATATTATGGTATACTTATTACGATTTATTATTTAATAAAATTAAAAATAAACGAGTACCTAAGTGTTGTTTAGTATCTATTTTTGTTTTAGTAATCATTTTATGCCACTGGTTAAGATGACTTTCGGGACACACTAATACAATAAAATTTCTGAATCGTAAATATATTGAAATAAAACTCAGAAAATTTATTTTGGTAGGCAATATTGGTAGGATGCCGAATAGCACGAATAGATACCACAATTCTTATTACTTCTGTCTCCACGCATTATTTGGCTATGATATTTATTGATTTTTCGTTACCTATTCTCTAGTTTCCTAGCCTAGGAGGCAATTCCGGCTACGCCCTGGTAGGTGAGCTCACAGAGTCTACCCGAGAGAATTTGCTAACACTAGCACGTGCAATGTGCAATATGCTTCACAGAATTTACCACCGGATCCGAATCGCGACCCACTGTGAAGATCCGGCGAGAAACTCTATCGGCTGCGTCTGTTGTGGGTATTTAATTCTTACTTACTCCCGAGAAAGCATGATAATCTTCCGGTTTAAATGATAGGAATGCGATAACCATACAATTGACCCACCTTGTGTTGTGATGTTTGCACAAACAAACAGAATAGGTGAAGGATGTATATAAATACCAATGTTTGTCGAATAAACATTTGAATTTGTCTAACGAAGCTATATTCGGTATGAATAGGAGATATAGTACATCCGTTTGTGTAGTATTCCCATGAAACATCTACATACACTAGTGGTCCCGGAGCAGTCGAAATTCGACTATAATTAATTGAAAATATAAGTTTGAACATCATTAAGGTTCTATTATCAAAGACTATTATACTTTTTTATTTACAGATTTCGCCAAAACCACACCATAGACAAATAATATTAAAGATAAACAATATTATAAATTATAAGCCTGTGTGTCAAATACATGGTAGTGTGTATAATGTTTTTTTATTGATTTAATGTATTATTAATATATAATTTAAAAAAAAAAGTATTCTGCACTCCTTCTTCTCTACATCCTCTATAAGTGTGGGAAATTTCATACTCCTCTGTCCGCGCAATTTTCGTAAAAAGTGTTACCAAGTTTTTGCTTCACGTATTAATATATAGATATTTACACTATTACTGACTACCATTTGGGTAGATAGAAATATATCATCTACTATGGATATCTATAGACATATTTACACTATTGCCGACTACTATTTGGGTAGATAAAAATGTATCATTAAAATTTAGTATGGATATTTAAGTAGCCCCCAAATGCGGTACAAATTATTGTCACAGTAGTCGTCGATTCGCTGTATCACGCTCGCGAACGTATACTTATTTGGAAATCTGTTTATTCTATTTGAGTACATTTACAGCGATTCTAACGCAAGCCTACTGTGGTAAATACGGAGGCGGTATATCAATTTGAAAAGGTTGTTCCATTAAAAAATACATGGTAGGCGGAGTGAGGGGTGTTAGGTTTTTTTCGTTACGGAATGTCATGATTCGGTCGCCGCGCTCAAGGCCCGCGATAAAAGCTATGCAATAGCTTAAGAATCGTTGGTTTACGTCACGATCAGGGATAGAAGATCTCATGATTCCGCTATTATTTGGTAACGAACACAGGACAATAACAACGTCAACATTGCCGTTGTTATTTTTCTAGCTAGTTCTAACGCTAGCAGCAACCACAGTGTCACATCTATAAGTCGTCGTGGCCTAAAGGATAAGACGTCCGGTGCATTCGTAGCTAGCAATGCACCGGTGTTCGAATCCAGGCGTGTCGCCAGGCGCCGTACCAGGCGTGTACCAATTTTTCTAATGAAATACGTACTTGACAAATGTTCATCTTTGACTTCCACGGCAAAATTATAATTTGCGTAATTACTGGTGGTAGGACCTCTTGTGAGTCCGTAGGGGCCTATTTTTGCCGTGAAGCAATAATGCGTTTTGGCTTCAAGGGTGGGGCAGCCGTTGTAACTATACTGAGACCTTCGAACTTATATCTCAAGATGGGTGGCGCATTTACGTTATAGATGTATATGGGCTCCAGTAACCCCTTAACACCAGGTGGGCTGTGAGCTCATCCACCCATCTAAGCATCGTATACACAAAGATCGTACTCGTCGAACTAGTGGAAGAGTTCGACGTCACGCTATGTGAATAACATCAGCCAACTGAGTTTCTCGCCGATCTTATGAGCCGGTCGCGCGATATTATGGTAAATTGCACAAAAGCATATGAGGCCTATAAAATCAAAGGCAGCTAAACGCCTTAATGTCGTAAAATGGATTAACAATGGCGCTATCTTGTTTAGTTAGTTGGACGAGCTTTAGTGTTTACATGTTATAACAAATGCAGCTAAATCTCTAACAAATTCAGTTCAAAATTTTTATTTTTGCTCTGTGCTAAGTACTAATAAACGAAATTGTATCATTTAAAATTCAGATTATTAGGAATATTCTCATTTTTTATAAATCTGCTTTAAAATAAAGAATATCGTAGCTATCCGAACAAAGTTATTTCAGCTTCTCAAACCGGGAGTGTTGCTAACACTGGCCCTAGCAAAGTACTTCGATGGATCGGGAGGATCCGTAATGATGTGTTTAGGACCGATTTTTGTAGTTTACCTGAATATTTGACAGACTTGGATTTAGCTGCCTTTGATTTTATAGGTCTCAAATTTCCCTGACCATTGTTAAATCGCCCTCTCGTATTGATGTAGCTGAAAAAGTCTCAATGGCCGCCCTAAGCAATCCCTAAAACCCAAAAAATAAAAGAATGGTGATATTTAATTAATCGCGCTAACACAACGAGCCTACTGTGTCCGTAATTCTATTTCCAACGAATATGTATATTTGATTTTCTTTTAAAAATTTACCACCTCGAATAATTTTCATGTTTCGAAATCCACAATTCTCTGAATTCCAGTAAGGAATAAATATAAAGGAATATTATCTTTTTGTTCGTGATATATGCGTTCATGCGTAGTTTATCGGATTCAATTACTGTGACTGTTTTTAGTAGAATTTCAAGGAAGGCTTCTGACAACGTACCATCAAACGTGCGACAGATGGCGCTAGTTTTCAATAAGTACCATATTCCATTATGTTCAAGTAATAATTGCCATGGTTTACTAGAGAACATTTTAAAATGAATACTGTGGCGGGTAGCCATCACACAACAAGATATTTTGCAGATGCCTGAATCTTGCTTACGACATTTCATGTTTTTTATTTATTTTTTATTGCTTAGATGGGTAGACGAGCTCACAGTCCACCTGGTGTTAAGTGGTTACTAAAGCCCATAGACATCCACGACGTAAGTGCGCCACCCACCTTGAGATATAAGTTCTAAGGTCTCAGTATAGTTACAACGGCTGCCCCGCCCTTCAAATCGAAACGAAATACTGCTTCACGGCAGAAATAGGCAGGATAGTGGTACCTACCCGTGCGGACTCACAAGAGGTCCTACCACCAGTAAAACCAAGATAAGCCAAGCTTGCATACATAGAAGTTCCGAATAACAACATTTGGACCATCGGTCGGTCTATCGAGCGATTTCACTCGCTCGGTGGAAGATCTTCCCTTCGTCGTTATTCCCAAAATACTTACTAACAACAAAGTCCGTTAAAACAAAACAAAAGACTTAGAGAGGCGTTATTGAAAAAAGCAATTGTCCAACGTGTTATAATTAAATTACAATACCGAACAGCTGCGCCAACGATGTAGTAGCCGACTGTAAATCGTGCACGAATTTCGTTGAAATTCAAAATAGTTTTTTTTTTTCGTGAATTGCACAGCGTTTTCGACAAATAATCCCCACAGACACAGCCAACTGGGTTTCTCGCCGGATCTTCTCAGAAATTAAATTAGTACCTTCAAATTTCAAAGATAGATAGATACCTTGCGACTTGTTTGCGTGTTTCTTATTGGTACAGTGTGTTGTGAGCGCACACCTATTATTGTCCCCCCGCTGAGAGAATGCGATCGATCCTACACCAAATTTAAGGTAACATTACAACATTTATCCACCCTCAAACACAGCCCACTGAGTTTCTCGCCGGATCTTCTCAGTGGGTCGCGTTTCCGATCCGGTGGTAGATTCTGCGAAGCACGGCTCTTGCTAGGGTTCGTGTTAGCAACGTCGTCAGGTTTGAGCCCCGTGAGCTCACCTACTAGTTAAGGTTACGCTGATATGGTCTCTCTAGACCATCAGCTTAGGTAGGCAAATAATAGTTATGCTAATAAATAATAAGCAAAGGAAATCAATATGTACGCACATTAACGAACAAAATATGTATTATGTATTATATTTTTGATATTACATTGTTACTTGTTAATGATAATATTATCACATCTCTAATAAATTTGGAATTAATAGCTCTTACATACATAAATTGGAAATTGAATTTGTATTGTATGCTTTTGTTGGTTGTAGTGAAAAAAATGTTTCGATTACAGAAACCTATAGTAGTTTTTTTTTATCGCAATAGATGGGTGAATTGATTGAATAGATATTTACAAGAGTCCATAGACAAGTAAATGCCACAATTTTTACACAACGGCCGTCACACGTTTCAAACCCAATTGTTTGAATGCTTTGCAAAAAAATATGCTGAGAGGATGTCGGTAAACGCCAGCATCAAAGGCTGTTTGTAGGTAGGCCACTAATTACCCAAATATTTTTTTTTTATTATTGAAAGATTACTGGTGGCCCGGAGGCCTTTCCAGTTTCACCAGGACAGGTGGGCGTGCAAAAGGGTGAGATTTGCTAACAACTGCCCGAGCGCTTCCGAAGGAGACCTAACATCTCAAGAGCAATTGCTTCGCGAATGAACCCAAATCATATAAGTTCTTACTGGTTTTCTTTTTTACTCTCAAATTCTTATGCTTCGTGAAATCGTTGAGAAGAGATTGGAATATAAATAATAATGTGGGTAGTTCTTCTTGGTCTTCGTCGATGATTCCGCACAAAGTATGCTCGTATTATGATTAAATTTAGCTTACTATTTTACGACGGGTCGCCTGTTTGATGACGTCAACACTCCATAGGAATAGTAGGACCCGGCTTCGCAGAGCAGGATAGGAGTGTGCAGTTCTTTTGTGATGTACGGAATAAAAGAGACGGCGCACAGTGGGTCGATACTGTGATTTTAGTGACTTAGGGACCAACTTTGTTTTTTTATATATTTTTTTATGTAGATAGATAGAGCTCGTTAATCTCAATAATAATTGTTTTGGGCAAAAATTACAAAAACTTTATAGTTTGGTCAGAAAAATGTGTTTTGTGATTTTTTTGTATGGAGCGGGTCACATTAAATTAAATTCCTGCTAAGTACCGCGAGGTCCCGCTTTGAAACTTTATTTTCCTTATACCTTGTCTAGTCTACTATCATTTGATGCTATGAACATGTGCATAAAGTTGCAACTCTGCCAAATAAATGGATCGAAAAAAATTAATAAATACATAGAATAAAAACCTTTATATTTTTTTTCGTAAGTGCTTTTAAGTTAAATTTGATATGGATTAGTAAGTAAAAGCACGTAATGATACCCATAATTACATAATACCTAACAACAATACATTTAGTAGGTCTCTAATTATGCAATCTCTCTAAATATTATATATTTTGTTTCACCTTTCGATCTTTGGGTCAGAAGACGAAAGAAGATTGTGTAAAATATCCTCATTAGTCGACGTTCTACTTCTCATTCTTGAATAACATCTCTCTGTATATTTCCGAAAATCTTTATTGCGAGCTTCCGCTGCCTCTTCCGAGAGTTTACCTATACGAATGGCACCAAAGTTCTTCATTATTATATATCACTGCCATGTGCTAACAATTTATGGATACTGGAAGGCATATATAATACCAGGGATATACATTAACATACAATTCTGCAGTATATCTAAAAAATTCCGAAAATTTGGAAACGCGCTCTCCAGATGCAACAGAGTGAAGAATCACGTGAAGCCTCTCTATTAAATCTTTACGTATTCCTGTTATGCGGGCTGTTTCTTCTGCATCCCTGAAAAATCTTCTGGCAATATTGCCATCATTGGTTGTTCCTACTCCTTGCTTGACAACATCTATAAGTAAACCGCATTCCTTTTTAAACGCTTGCTGTATAGCGCTCTTTCTGATTGATATTTTTTCTTTGTCATCCCCCCTTGCAACCCCATTTCTTGAAGTCCAAACGATAAGACGCAAACAAAAAAGTGTCATATAAAAAATAATCTCACAGGAAACTACATATGATGAAAAAATTGTGAAGTAATAAAATTATATTTACCGATATGAAGTAAGCACTCCATGCATCTTATCCAGGCATGTAAAGATGGCATTCCATACTGGAATATTTCTTCATTATTTTCTCTTTGATAAGCAAGTCACTCCAAAAAACTCTGACGGTTTTGCTTTGCAAATATCACAGACAGCAGAAAATATTTATGAAAAATATGAGGTTATTTTGCTGTCCATCATCATCATGTGCAATTGATGCTTAACTTCAACTTGTTTGATTTTTGATGGCTGAAGTCTTTCTATTTCTTCTGTTATGCTAGCTTTTATAATTGTCACTGTTGACTGCGTTTCTTTTGTAAATTTAAAAATTATTGGACGGCAATAAAAAGTTGATGAGGTCGTTTTCCCAAACAATTGTTCCATCAAATTTCTGAAGCCTTATAGGAACTAGACTGACCATGAAAATAGATGAATCATCAAACTCTGTTTCAGTTTTTTGTTTATAATTACTTTGACCTGGGGCTCTATCAAAGCCTATTTGCTTATAAGCAGTAGCTCTCTTGCAGAGTCCAAATCCGAAGTAATCACATCTAAAAGCCTATATAGCGCCAAGTTTAGTAATGCTTGCATTTTAATAGCAGCTCCTTCTTTAGTAATAATTACCTCGTCTTTCCCTGGATAACATTTGGTCTTTTCTTGCTTAATTTTATATTAAGAAGGGTATAAATCAGACCCATTTTCACTTGCTGCTTCTCTTAGGTTTATATACTGCCACTTAATTTAAGTGAAACTAATATTGCCTTATCGGGAGAATATGTACTACTTTTCACTTTACTTGTAATTAAATACTCATTAACTTTTTCTAGATCTTCGGGGTGATTTGACAAGTGGTTCATTATTTCTCCTACATCTTCATTTCTAGTGTTTCTCAAACTAGTAATTGTAGTAGTTTTCATTTCATCCGGGAATAACGAAAGCGATTGGTAAATTTTATCAATGCGTCTTCGTTTTTGCCTGGATCCCAATTCTTCAAAAGGTTTTCGAGGTGCAAAAATAGATGTCGAGGCTTCTGTAATACATTTGAGGGTGGTACATTTTCAACATCTTCAGTATTAGAAATCTCGAGCCTTTCATGTGCAGTGTTGATAGCTTCAGGTATCATTCCTTCAGGCCAGTTTATTGCACATTCTAACCAATCACATTTTTTTCTTATAAACTGTGCTAACATGCGACTACTTCGTTTCCATATTGCACTTATATTTGAACAAAATTGCGTACTGAATTTTTGGAGCTCAACATTTTTCTCTTCGGTCACGTTTATTTGATTTTGTAGGAATTGAAAGAGTTTTTTATTATCAGACAGCGACTGTAGTTGCTCTCTTAAAATCATAAATAATCCTAAATTGTTAACAAAATTATCAATTATAACGGAAACAGCAAGATCACAACGACAATCACGAGATATTAGTAGTAGTACGAATAAACGAACACTAGTTAGTATATAATAAACATGGTCACTTTATACTTCCAGAGACAAACAAATGTTTACTATATTTTCTACTACCCAGTAATGGCTACTTAACTAATCATCCTCATTAAATAATGTTAACTATCTTAATAATTAGAGAGATTGCTTAATTAGAGACCTACTAAATGTATTGTTGTTAGGTATTATGTAATTATGGGTATCATTACGTGCTTTTACTTACTAATCCATATCAAATTAAACTTAAAAGCACTTACGAAAAAAAATATAAAGGTTTTTATTCTATGTATTTATAAATTTTTTTCGATCCATTTATTTGGCAGAGTTGCAACTTTATGCACATGTTCATAGCATCAAATGATAGTAGACTAGACAAGGTATAAGGAAAATAAAGTTTCAAAGCGGGACCTCGCGGTACTTAGCAGGAATTTAATTTAATGTGACCCGCTCCATACAAAAAAATCACAAAACACATTTTTCTGACCAAACTATAAAGTTTTTGTAATTTTTGCCCAAAACAATTATTATTGAGATTAACGAGCTCTATCTATCTACATAAAAAAATATATAAAAAAACAAAGTTGGTCCCTAAGTCACTAAAATCATAGAATCGACCCACTGTGCGGCGTATCTATTTAGGGCTCAAACAGCGAGAACATTTTCCTGTGGAGTCTTCACGCTTCGAATCTCGTTCTATTGTATTCAAGTTTAAGCAGACCGAGCATTGCCAGTGCAACTATAAACATAAATGTTATTTTTTGTGTATCTTTTTAGCTTCTAATGTGTATTGTGTGACTAATAAAAAAAAAGAAAATAAAAAAAATCTATATATATAAAAATGAATTGCTGTTCGTTAGTCTCGCTAAAACTCGAGAGCGGCTGGACCGATTTGGCTAATTTTGGTCTTGAATTATTTGTGTTAGTCCAGAGAAGGTTTAAAAGCTGAATAAATATGAAAATGCTCGGAATTATATAAAAACAATTTTGTTTTTCCTTTGATGTGTCACCCGTTGGACGGATTCGTTTGGTTTTTTTTTAAGTTTATTTTATACAAATGTTTAGGCCTTCTATTTATCGATTGAGGCACTACGAAGTCTGCCGGGTCAGCTAGTATAAAATAAATATCTCTCTATAAAGAGTTTAAAACGTGTACTGAAATTTTCCTCTTGTGTCTTCTTACAACGAAGACGACGGATAATTAAAATTGAATTAAATCAATGCGACTACGACACCAATTATTCAATCGTATCATAACCATTGATTTGTTCACGTTACATTATGATTTTAATTGGAAAACATTGAAACCACTTTCTTTATAGTAAGCTGAATTAAAAATTAAAATATTTATAAATCATGGTGCCAGGAACGCTGCTCCGTATAGTAAAATTGTTGTATTGCCATCTGTTTTGGATACGTGTATACCTAAATTGTCGAGTTAATCCAACGACTTGGAGAAAATATAATATTAAAAGATAAAGATAAGATAAGATTAAGAATGGAAGACGAACATAATTCTAAATTATGCATTCAAAGGGGAAATTCGAACACACAAGTTGCGCCGGAAAGCTTTACTGAAGCACTTCCAAATTTCGAAGCTTACACGTCTATCAATCTATCTTATGAACGTCACTGTAGTGCGCGGTGTGGCGGTAGCTATCATACAACACAAGATATTTGACAGATGCCCGAATCTCGCTTACAACATTTTCAAAATAAGCTTGCATATATACATGTATAATAGGTTGGGAAAAAAGTCTTTTCGCATTATAGTATGTATGAACTTGTAATAAAATCTCTTTGGCTATACTATTTGTATCTGGCTGGTTTTGGTATCATTAAAAGTATAAATTTTAAAGAAGATAATTCCAAATTCAAATTAGGAAAATATGTGATTTTTATTTATTTTTCGTACTGTCTGTGCTGTACTGTTACTGTACCTTCTGTTCTGTGTCGTACTGCATTTTTTAAGAAAATTCACAACCTTTTTGGAGTTTACTCCTTTAGAATCGATTTACATATATAGGCCCGGGGTATGAAAATTATGGGGACCAAAATCGTACTAGCATGTCACACGAAATGCGTTATGCGCATGTCACACGAAATGCGCGCCGGGCTGCTGCGCCGGCAGTCCGCCACAAAGCCTCGTACTGATCGCGCGTTTCTCTCATTTTGTATTTTCATATATTTGTTAGTCGTTTGTTTTGTGTCTCGTTAATTTGTTAATAATCTGTAGTGTATCGTGTTGTCGTAATATAGAACTATTTCTCGTATTGTTTCGTTTAATTTTTTATATCCAGTAAACTCCAGTCGTGCGTCGGAGCGGACACACACACTTTTTTTTAAATATTATAGTTTATTAAAAAACGTTGTGAAGTTTCTTAAAAAATGCAAAGAAACTTTTCCCCTAACCTATTAATAATATGTAAAACAATTTCCGAACCACAACATTTGGACCGTCTGTCTACCGAGCAATATCACCCGCTCAGTGAAAAATCTTCCCTCTGTCATTAAACCTCCCACACACGGCATTATAATTGTCAAAATATTACTAAAAGCCATCAAATACTTTAGTTTCCGTGGACAGAATAAGCGTCTTTGTTTCGGTCATCAGTTACGACGAAAACGATATGTTTCCGAAACGTTGGCAATAAAATGAAAATAATAAACGGGAGATTAAACTGTACAGGTCATTTTAATTATATTCACGACTCGCGAAGACCGATGAAAAGACTAAAAGACTACGAGCCATTGAAGTTGATATTTGCGAAGAATATTGAGAATACATACTCGTAGAACGTTTACAATGCTAGCTGATGACGATGCCAAAGGTGTTATTACATGCCATTGACATTTTACAACACGTAGCCTAGCAAACAACACTTGTCAACTCGCTTTTAATTATAATAGTATAAAATTAACAATTAAAACACAGTATTGAAACAACTCGAAAGCGACACGTCTTTTTAACACAATTAGCAAAATGATAATAGTAAATATATATATCTATGATATGTATGAATATGTGAGAGGAAGTCTGAAAGTGGCACCTGTGACAGAGAAGCTGAGAAGTACACGTTTGGGATGGTATGGACATGAGATGGGACGAAATGAAAATGAGGTTGGTAAGAGAATGCTAACTATGAATGTGGATGGATATAGAGGAAGAGGTAGACCTAAGAAGAAATGGATGGATTGCGTCAAAGACGATATATATAAGAGGGGAGTGAGCGAATAGATAGAGGATTAGATAGAGGAGTATGGAAGGAGAAAACTTGTTGCGCTGACCCCAAGTGACTGGGAAAAGGGTAGGAGAATGATGATAATAAAATGAATTACGATCCCATACTATAACTGATGTGAGTACGTATTGTATGCCCATATAATTATAAGATATCGTGGATACTACCTGTGGTGGCTGATATTGGATAGGATAGGTTATACCATCCTGCCAGTTTCAGCGAAGTAGTCATACGTTCCAGTTTGAAAGGTGATATAACAATCGTCATACAATAAAACTGGAACTTCCCGTGTCTCAACGTGGAAATCGGCAAATATTGACATTGAGATGTCTATTGGCTCCGATAACCATTTACCTGGATGAACTATGAGATCGTTCGTACGCATACCTGTCAAAAACATTATTCATTCATAAAATCTAAGACAGGTTAGCATGATAAAGAGACTGTCTAAACAACTAACAGAAAACTGTAAATACACACAGTAGCTCCGCGTCACTTACAAGCAATGTAATAATTTCGTAACGTTCTATGCCGCGGCGTGTCGAGATAGAACTATGGAAGCTAACGCTACTATTGGGAGCCATACATTCAAAGTAACGAGTATATTATTCGAACGAAAACTTCGTCGTAAACTCACTTTTATTGCACCCAAAAAATGGATACATATATTGCGTTTCTTAACGTTCTATTCTCGTAGGTATGCTGAAAAGCCATTTTAAGTCATTTTAGTAGTCAAAGTGATTTTACAGTTTACAATTAGTTTTTGATTGCACGTAATTGTGCCAGCGTCCAGCACTTAAGGAACCATGTTTTTTATTTATTTTTTATTGCCCTTGTAGGCAGACGAGCATACGGCCCACCTGACGGTGAGTGGTTACCACCGCCCATGGACTTCAGCAACGCCAGGGGCAGAGCCAAGCCGCTGCCTACCAAAAAGTCGCTACCTACAATGTGACTCAGTTTGAAGGTTTATAGGGTAGATAGCCTTGAGATTTGTGTTCGAAGTCTCAAGTGTGTTGCGTCATCGTTCTCACCCTTTAAACCAAGACGAAGTATTATTTCGCGGCAGGAATAGCCTTTGAAAACACATCCTTTAAAAAAACGTGACAAGAAAAAATACCACACCTAGTATATTCCACACAATATTCGTAAAATGAAAAGGGCGACTTTTTTGCTGGCTAGTTGCATCAAAATTAGTTCGAAAATATGTAGTATCTTTTGGCGGGAATTTCCATTTTTTTACCGTACGGGGTATGCATTGCGGTTTTGCCTAATGACCCGTCATCAACCAGGTAGGTAAGTTGATCATCCAACCCAAAAAACACACATCAAACACAACAAAAAGACAAAGCCACCGAATAAATACGCACTTTCACGTAACCCATTACCTAAAGAACACCGAAAGATATTTTTGACCAACTTTTTTTTTCCTACCTAAGCTGAGAGCCTTGAGTGGCTATTTCAGCGTAACCTTAACTAGCAGGTGAGCTCACGGGGCTCAAGCCTGACGACGTTGCTGACACGAACCCTAGCAAGAGCCGTGCTTCGCAGAATCTACCACCGAATCGGAAACGCGACCCACTGAGAAGATCCGGCGAGAAACTCAGTGGGATGTGTCTGAAAGAGGCCAACGAATTTCACATAATCAACATAATTAAAAGAAAATCAAATAGGCAGTTTTATTGCAATATATTCAAAACAGAACTAATACGTTTTGCCTTACATCATCCAAGTAGGTCGAAAACGTAACGCACCTCGATCGAATTGCGTAAATTTATTTAACAAGAGCTTCGCGATTATTCAAAGGTTTCTCTCTTTGAGTCGCAAACTTCGAATAATATGTTCGAGAATTACTTAATCACGAACACCCATAATGCTCTAGGTAAATTTAGGTTGATTTGAACATGGTTGTGTTTGATTGATTATGTTGTGCAATTAATGTCTGAGTTTCTCGCTGTTCTGCTTTTGGAACCTCTGGGTCTGCGGAGGGACTTCGGTTCCCTCTGTATTTTGTACCGTATGTTCCATGGGGAGTGCTCGGAGGAATTGTTCGAGATGATACCGGCATCTCGTTTTTACCATCGCACCGCCCGCCACCGGAGTAGAGTTCATCCATTCTACCTGGAGCCACTGCGGTCATCCACAGTGCGTTTCCAGAGGTCTTTTTTGCGACGTACCATCCGCCTATGGAATGAGCTCCCCTCCACGGTGTTTCCCGAGCGCTATGACATGTCCTTCTTCAAATGAGGCTTGTGGAGAGCATTAAGCGGTAGGCAGCAGCTTGGATCTGTCCCTATCATTGCTGAAGTCCATGGGCGACGGTAACCACTCACCATCAGGTGGGCCGTATGCTCTTCTGCCTACAAGGGCAATAAGAAAAAAAAAACGTCTCAGCGGGTCGCGTTTCCGATTCGGTGGTAGATTTTGCGAAGCACTGCTCTTGCTACAGCTAGTGTTAGCAACTTCCTCAGGTTGGAACCCGTGAGCTCACCTAATTCAGTTACGCTGGCATAACCCTCTAAGGTTACCAGAAAAGGTAAAAAAAAAACACAATCGCTAGTCATCAACGCTATTTGTAATAATGTTTTGAGCACACACACCCACACAAACACAATATTTTTTGTGGTTTTTTTTTTAGTCAACAGTCGTCATAGCACTTGAGGGTCAGTCTAAATATTAAACGTAATCTTTACCATCAACCTTTCTTTTTACCATCATACCAAGCAACAGTCCAGAAAAAGATAGGTAAAACCTACTTAAAGGGTATATAGACTCTTGGTATGTACTATACTTTTTTCATTATTTCATAAATCTCAGGAAATTACGAAACGGCACAAAAATAAAAATAGGTTACCATCGATCGTGTTTTTTTTTTTAATTTAAAAATCCTTGGAACCCGGGTTTCGTGTTCAGTTCGTTCCATTTGGTAGCCACATAACGTGGGCCGACCTGTTTTAAACATGTCACTCAAACGGTGTCAAAAACCCATAAACAAAAGCGTACGCGTGACACAAACCTTGACCGTCCGGTCCGTTGTGAGCCTGTGACGTCACAACCTCAAACGTAGTATATCTATCAATCATGAAACAGAGAAGCGACAAGCGAGCCGCAAACAGATAATATCCTCAACAATTATTTTTATTATTACTGGTGGTAAAACAATTATTACTGGTGGTAGGACCTCTTCTGAGTCCGCACGGGTAGGTACCACCACCTTGCCTGTTTCTGCCGTGAAGCTGTAATGCGTTTCGTTTTGAAAGGTGGGGCAGCCGTTGTAACTAAACTGAGACCTTAGCACTTATATCTCAAGGTGGATGGGGCATTTACGTTGCAGATGTCTATGGCTCCAGTAACCACTTAATACCAGGTGGGCTGTGAGCTCGTCGACCCATCTAAGTATAAAAATAAAATAAAAAATAAAACAACCATCTCGCAAAATCTATAAAGGAGATATTCAAATACTACATAAATGAGGAACCGTCTATTTTTCTTGATTCGCAAATATGTCCGTTTTGAGTAATGGCACGTTGTTATGATCGCTAGAAAAACTACGTCGCATATATCATCGCTTTTATACAATATTTATCATGTCGTTTTTGTGTACATTCCGGTAAGCACTTACTGTATGCGGTACCATCATAGAATATGAAGCCGCCAGTTCTCGTTTCACTCGCAAAATAACGCAAATGCGTCTGTCTCCATAAAACAAGCGTACTTAATGACACATTCATTTCCGTCTCCCGAGTTAATGAAGTCTTATCTGGTTTCAGGCGAAATTAATTTTTTTATTTATTTATTGCTTTGATGGATAGACGAGCTTACAGCCCACCTGATGTTAAGTGGTTACTGGAGCCCATAGACATATACAACCTAAATGCGCCACCCACCCATATCAGTTCTAAGGTCTCAGTATAGTTACGACGGCTACCCCACCCTTCGAACCGAAACGAAATACTGCTTCACGGCGGAAAAATAGGCGGGGTGGTGGCACCTACCCGTGCGGACTCCCAAGAGGACCTACCACCAGTGAATAGTAAATTTTTGAATAGAAACATCGTGGATTCACACGCAGCGCTTTCTGTTCAAAAACTCAACCGTTTCCTCTTAGACAGGCGCTGCTACCTCGTCCTATTTTTCAGTCGATACGACAAAATAACGGAAACTTTTAATCTCCAATACAATTCTGTTACGGAGGATGGGCCGCCCGCTCGACTGAACACGGATATCGGACCGCGTGCAATACATTGAAAAGATATTCGAGGCTTTGTATCGAGAATTTGTGGAAATTCTACGTGAGTTATGTCGTATTTTATTTTTTATTACGATCCTCACGTACCTACAGGTAAAATAATTTCATTTGGCGAATTGTTTCCGAAACGCATTCCCTCTTGTAAATTGGGCGTGAAAGCGACTCCGGTTCGTTCATTTGCTTTAATTAAATTAAAAAAAACGTGGAGGCACTTTCTTTCTGACTTCTAAGAAATAAAAATGCTTAGAAATACAAGACGTTACTTCTGTACTCTTAAAACATTTCAGATAAATTAGTTCTTCTAACTAATGTTATATCATAATTAAATGAAAACTTTACTGATGTACATTTCATAATGTAATTATTTATATAAATCTGTACTTTTCATGAGATTAGATTAAACCGTACGAGTATTATATCAACGGATACATTTACGTCACAGTAAGCAACTAGTGCATGAATTATTGCAAAATCGATAGATTTGAATATCGGACTTTTGAAGCATATCGGTAAAACTTATCTGTATTCAATAACTATAGCATCATTCATTGTGGCATAATACTTTTCGTTTTGAGACAAAACACGTCCTGTTGGTCTTGTTTTGTCAGCAACGAGATTTCTTAAACTGATGCAGGATTAAAGCCTGAGCTTCAATAACTATAGCATCATCATTGTGGCATAATACTTTTCGGTTTCAGACAAAACACGTCCTGTTAGCCTTGTTTTGTCAGCAACGAGATTTCTTAAACTGAGGCAGGAATAAAGCCTGAGCTGCATGTGTAGGGCTAAGACTTTTTTGTTCAACCTACTAAAATGTGATCTTGACCTACTACTACTGACTTTAGTCTAACCCGGCTGGCAACTTTCGTCTTACCTTACTAAATACTATCGTTGCCATTTCTAGCTTAACAAAATTAGCCGCTCACGAAACTAAACCGGACGTGCCTTTTTTTTTATTGCCCATGTAGGCAAATGAGCATACGGCCCACATGATGGTGAGTGGTTACCGTCGCTCATGGACGTCAGCAATACCAAGGCAGCGACTTGGCTCTGCCGCTACCTAAAAGCTGTACTCCATTAGGGCAACTCAAAATGTTCCTATCCCGCTAAAGTTTATTTACTCTGGAGGTTACATACACAATTTGAAGCCCACAATATTGGCACAATTCCAACACACAATACAAACGACAGCGGGTACCTCGGTGCGCCACAGATTAAACCGGTCAAACGCAACATCGAGGTCCGGTCGAGTCGAGGTTTACCTGTGCAATTTCCTTCCTAGTGCAGCAGAAGTTAATGAAATTCACGTTGACGAAGTCCGTGCCGTGACAAACCGTGACCGTCTTCTCCTCGAGCGACCCTTGGCTCCCGATGAGGACGACGTTGCGGATTTTCGGATCCTGAGAACAAATAATGTAAATTATGCTCTAATGTTCTTTAGAATTGAGACTAAGCGGCTGACGTAGAAAAACGAGGGAACCGAATTATTTTTTCATGCGATTTCTGTACAAATGTCTTGATACATTGTCGGGTAGGCGATGACAACCCGTCATAATTGTGCGTGCGTTTTGTATGAATAAAGAGTAGCGGTGAAAACAAAGTGTATATAAAACAAAAAAAGTAACAACTAATTAAAAAAATGTGTCTTTTTTAACACCCTTTCACCCCATTCCATGTCAGTATAAATACAGTTTTCATTAGTTCATAGGTAAGAAGTGAAAATGATTTTTGCACATTTGAGCAAACAACAGAGCGACAGAGCGTAAAGAATAAATGCATATTTTAAGTCCATTATTGAAACAGTAATTAAGCAACGGTTTAAAAGTTTTCACAGGCATTAATGGCTGAATTGATTGCCCACTAATCGTTAATTTGCTAACAGAGCCCATAGGCCGTGAGACGTGTTGTCAAAGTCCTAATTATATTGGACTATAGGACCCCTGACCCTTTAAACGAGAACGTATGATTATTTTAAAGCTGGGACAGACAAAGCAGTTATACTTAACCAAACGAGCCTACAACAGGACTAACATTCACAAATATTCTTATTACCAGATCGAAGGACCAATTTGGATATTTTACTTTTTTTTATTTATTGCTTAAATGTGTCGACGAGCCCACAGCTCACCTTGGTGTTAAGTAGTTACTGGAGCCCATAGACATCTACAACGTACATGTGTCACCCACCTTGAGATATAAATTCCAAGGTCTCAGTATAGTTACAACGGCTGCCCCGCCCTTCAAACCGAAACGCATTACTGCTTCACGGCAGAAATAGGCGGGGTGGCGGTACCTACCCGCGCGGACTCACAAGAGGTCCTACCACCAGTTTTACTTTTTTTTTCAGTGAAAACTTCTGTGGCATCTTCGTGATTGGAAATTCGATGAAACGGAATAACAGGTCGTAAAGCGACACTAAGACACAAATATCTACATAAAATTTACACTGCGACAGAATGACATAGAAGACTTCTGACGGTTTTATTCTACCGGACTGGAACTGCATGAATGTTCTTTTAAATTAATGTATGTACAAGATGAGTAATTATTAATTATTTTTAACCAAATTATTTAAAATATTAAATAATAATTAATATAAAATTACCTTGCGCATTTACGTTGTAAATGTCTATGGGCTCCAGTAACCACTTAACACCAGGTGGGCTAGGAGCTCGACCACACATCTAAGCAATAAAAAAAAAATAAAATAAAAAAAAAAAAACTTCTAAAAATAAAAATTTTATACGAGCAATCCTCGCGAGTTTATTTATTAAGTTCCTTGCCCATCCTAACCCTACAGTCCACTACAGAGATCACTTTAATCGACAATACACAGTATGGAAGGCAATAAAGCCCACTGAGTTTCTCGCCGGATCTTCTTAGTGGGTCGCGTTTCCGATCCGGTGGTAGATTCTGCGAAGCACTGCTCTTGCTAAGGGCAGTGTTAGCAACACCTCCGGTTTGAGCCCCGAGAGCTCACCTACACGCTAGGGTAAAGCTGATACAGCATCTCAAGGCAATCAGCTTAAGTAGGAAAAAAATGGTAGGCAGTAAAAGAGGATACAATAAAAGAACGCAGTGGAACATAGAATCATTTAATTTTTCTAAAACTTCTCACAAAATATTTCATCAAGAACTCAATATAACTCATTACGAAATGACAAGGTCACAAAATTATATTTAGACCCAACTATTTCTGTATAGGAATTTTTCTTAAAATTCCTGTATATTAAATATTGCTTACTATTCTAATCGAAACGCGTCAGTTGCGCATTAGATAGGTATTATTTCAACAAACGTGACGCGAGTCGTATTAAATTACGACAATGTCAACAACTGAGCATTACCCCAAGTGAAACAAACTGTTACACCTCAAGATACTGTGCGTTCTAACTGTGTGTAGCTTTTTATCGTCAGCAAAATATTCGAATTGCGACGAATAATGCCTTAGTCGTCAGTGACAACCAAAACTACTTACTACATACAAAGTAATCGAAATCTCGAAGCATTGTAAACTGATAATTTTAAACGGGAGATTAAACCCAAAAAATATATATTACATTGGCATGAAAATACAATGTTATTGTTGTATATAAATAGATAAATGGTCGTGGAAAAAGCACACACATTCACCAACCCCCAAAATTGAATTTCCCTGTATATGGAAACGAGATACTTATATACTCGAACACATTAATTTCTTTATTTTTCATTAATTTTTTTTTTGTCTTTTTTCATTTTATTTGCATGCATTTAGATGCAAGACCGTCGTAAGATTGACGCACTGGAAATGTGGTGTTGGAGACGTCTCCTCAGAATTCCGTGGACCGCGCACCGTATAATAGCCGGCAAACTTCTTGAGCATTTGTTGACGTAGTGGGGGTAAGTTTGCGCATGGTACACTCACGTGCAAAAACATTATTTACTCTGCGTCATAATGCAATTAAATTATTAAAATCAACATATGTATTTATTTATATATTTATTAGAACATCAACAAAAAATATAGGTTAATAATTATAATAATTTAATCTTGGGGTAAAATAGATATTCCTTCTATTAAGTCAAAACTAGAGCTGTTGCCAGGTCTTCGTTCAGTTGAAGCGAAGCTGGTATTTGTAATTTTTTTTCGTTATCATAATCTTGACCATTATCATCATCACTGTTTTCATCACCCGAGTCGCCATCATCGTGATAAGTCGACATAGAGCTCATCGGTGTAGTTTACGACTCGGTCGGTTCGATCTTCTTTTTTGTCTATAATTAATTATTTTTCGAAGATATTCGATTCGTAGTAATCGAATGTTACTTTTTTCAATTACCAGCTTCCGATTATTTTCTGTTTTTTTTTTCCATCTGAAGCCTAGCTCTTTCATAATTCGTCGTAAACTTCATTCCGAGCCATTAAAATGTATATCTTCTTTAAAATTTTCGAAGCCTTTTTATTACAGATTGAACGAAACTATCCATTCCGGTAACTTTCTTCTTCCCTGATCTTTTCTTACCCGGAGTCCCAAGCACGATGAGCAAGCCAGAGCCTTTAGCTTCGTTAATAATGCACCTAACAGTACTCACTGATGTTTTTGTTGCTTCCGAAGTCTGTTTTACTTTTTCCATAATATCATTCTTCCCCTGTTTTATAATGAAGCAATATACGTCGTACATAATTTTTCTACCCTTTCTTTTGAATCCTACACCAGTTTGTCGCGGCATAGTGTATTTTTTATAAAAAATCAACAAACACTCAACAAATAGCAATGGCAACAAAGTCAACAAGCAATTATAACAAAATATAACTTAACGATTAATAACGATAGACTTTTCACTGTACGCAAGCGTACTTTTGGGAGCAAGCGGAATGCGGAATGCGGTGCGGGACGCAAGGTTCGACTGATCTACCAATAACGCGCTCGATACGATTTCCCCTGCCGTCGCGCCTCACCCTCACCACCAAAGTGATCTAAAATTCGGTTCTGCGCAGTCAAGGTCATTTGCTCACGATGTTTGCCGGTTACTATACCAACGTTTCGATCCTGAAAGAGCTCAACATCAAGGAGAGACTATCAACTGTCCAAATACGAATCCTCAAGTTCTTGGGGCACATCACTTGTAATGAGGACTCCATTGAGCGGTTGGTGGTGCAAGGGAAAGTGGAGGGTAAAATGATTTCGCGGGCGATCTCCAACACGATGGACCGACCTCATAAAATCTGTGACTCGTTGGACAGCCAGACTTACTCTCTGTGCAAAGTACCAACCAGCCTTAGCATCACGTGTAGCTTCCTTCAAGCGTTTGGAGATTTTGGAAAAAAAAGTATTGAAAAATAATAATTCATTCATTTATTTTTATAAAATGTAGCTTTTTGTAGTAATTAGAATTCTTAATGAATTCAGTTTCTCGTTTTATGATTTAGCGTACTTCATATGGTAGATATGGTGGATTTTTTAGTGTGTTATGTGTGTTAGTGTGTTAGTGTATGATAGTGGTGGATTTTATATTCAGATATATGTACAGGTAGCTACTATATTTAAAAATAGTTACGCTTTGTACAGCGAATTTATCTCATTTCTGCTTGGTAAGCAAATTTTGAATCGATATTTTATAATAAATTGTATACAATCAATAATTAACGCTGAACTAATTTTAAGTGAAATATATGTTTTTTCTAATTGTCCCACAACTTACAGGAAAAATCTGTCGCGGATCATTTCCCAATTAAATATAAATTAATCTTAAGCAATCAATCAAATGTAATCAAATCTTAGTTACATAATTTTTTTTTTTTTTTTTGTTATTAATGCACTGTCGATTGCACCTATAATTGAGGTGACATCTGCCATGAACTTTTGTCAATTGTTCAATGTTTTGTATTGATAATCACTTTGTTGTTGCAACATAATAAATAAATAAATTGAATAATTAATTAATTAATTTCGATGCGGTAGTCTATGTGTACAAGCTTCTCTGCGTTTATGCATCCATGTTCATTATATGTGTTTGATTTTATTGTACTTTGAAATTTCACTTATTCCACCCCCATTTATTTAATTCTTCTTGAAGATATTTCTCACAGAAAAAACAAAATCTTTACACACTTAACTTTCCTGCAACTGACATTTGTTTTTGGGTAGGTATATTCATTTAAATACCTTTTTATTAATAATTGATTCCCCACATGTATCCCCTTCATGTACCCCTATGTAACTTAGTTTGAATTTCAAATGAACTAATGCAATTTTCGTGAAAGCTACTGTCGAAACTTTTGCGGTTCGAGTCAGAGAATCGTACTTTATAACATTTGTTGATATCCGAAGAAACGTGTTTATTCAGTTTTAGATATAGCATTTATATTTATAGTACACATTTTTTAAGCTTTATTACCTGGAATATCTGGTTTAAAAAAAATGATTAAGAGCACTTTCAGGTTTGCGACGATTCAAATACAACGTGCTTTAAGGTTCAAGTGCATATTTACGCTAGTTTATGTCATTCTCAATTTATTCTACAATACACTCTGTATATTAATACGTCAAGCAAAAACTTTGTACCCCTTTTTACGAAAATTGCGCGGACGGAGTATGAAATTTCCCACACTTATAGAAAATATAGAGAAGGAGTGCAGAATGATTATGCATAAAAAATATATGAAAACAATAAAGAAAACATTACACTCACTGCCATGTATTTGACACACACACACACGCATTTAAACTATTTTATTTAATGTTAGTCTGTAAGTCAAATTGAGAATAGATTAACATTGTTTTTCTTTAATATTATTTGTCTATAATATAACCTCCTGCGAAATTTGTGATTATAGAACCATAATAATGTTCAAACTTATAATTTAAATTGATAATTATAGTCGAATTTCGATTACCGAACGACCACTAGTTTCAATAAAATCGTATAACATTTACACGTTTCACAAAAAAAAAAACTTATCACTACATAGTATAAAACAAAGTCGCTTTCTCTGTCCCTATATCTGTCTGCGCCTATGTATGCTTAAACCTTTAAAACTACACAACGGATTTTGATGCGGTTTTTTTTAATAGATAGAGTGATTGAAGAGCAAGGTTTATCTATATATTAATACGTGAAGCAAAAACTTTGTACCCCTTTTTACGAAAATTACGCGGACGGAGTAGAGAGAAGGAGTGCAGAATGTTAATATTTTTTTTTAATTATGCATAAAAAATACATTAAATCAATAAAAACAACATTACACACACTACCATTATTTGACCACACACGCATGCATACTATTTGTTTATTGTCAAACTTGTCTTATTGCAGTTATAGACTGTGGTCAAATTGAGAATAGATTAAATATTGTTTTGTCTTTATTAAATTTGTCTAAAGTGTATATTTAGTCTTGGCGAAATCCGTGATTAAAGAAATTTATTAGTCTTTGACAATAGAATCATAATAATGTACAAACTTATAATTTCAATTAATTATAGTCGAATTTCGACTATCGGGGACCAATAGTATGTATGATGACATCCATTAAATAGTGGAGAAATCAATAATAAATTACAGTTTCCGAAGCGAAGCGAGGGTGGGTCGCTTGTTTGGTGATAATACAAGGTAACGCCAGCCCTGATCCGCACAGTCG
The DNA here is from genome assembly GCF_030267445.1 of Bombyx mandarina. NCBI lineage: Eukaryota > Metazoa > Arthropoda > Insecta > Lepidoptera > Bombycidae > Bombyx > Bombyx mandarina. Next base: position 13,438,872 of record NC_143219.1, on the reverse strand, counting down.
GACATCACAGCATGTGGCAAAACACACGATATACCCACTTTTCGCCAACAACCTCATCAATTTCAATTTACCGAAAAGTGTTTCTCCAAGACTATTTCTGAAAACGAATAATAAATTATAGTTCTTGAATACCTAGTGCTATAATACGAGCTGACATTTATTTATAGACACTCTTTGCTCTCTCCCGTCTAAGTGTTTCGTTTATAATTAGCTCGTAAACGTATATTGGACACAACTGCAATAAGAATTTCATAATATAATTGAAGAAACGTAATTTTTCAGTTTCAATTTTAATACATTAAAGTATGCGTTTAATTTAAAAGAGACGGAAAGAGTAATTTGTCCTATTCTATACAAAAATAGAGACTGTTTAATTTTATAAACTAATAGCGACCCGCCCTCGCTTCGCTTCGGAAACATTAAAACACACATGAAACCAAAAAAAAATAATAAAAAAACATAAAAAAAGTAGCCTATGTTCATCAGGGATAATGTCGGCTTCTAATGGAAAAAGAATTTTTCAAATCGGTCCAGTAGTTTCGCTATTCGAAACAAACAAACAAACAAATCTTTCCTCTTTATAATATTAGTATAGATAGAATACATGTTTATAAGTTGTTCGAAATATAAAATTCATTTTCTTAAAAATTTTAGTTAAGTCACTTCAATTCTAAAGGTTATAATATATAGACATCGTTATAGAGACACAGCCCACTGAGTTTCTCGCGGGATCTTCTCAGTGGGTTGCGTTTCCGATCCGGTGGTAGATTCTGCGAAGAACGGCTCTTGCTAGGGTTCGTGTTAGCAACGTCGTCAGGTTTGAGCCCCGTGAGCTCACCTACTAGTTAAGGTTACGCTGGAATAGCCTCTCAAGGCTACTAGCTTAGATAGGAAAAAAAAAACAACATTTATCCCATGTTGATCCAATGAAAATAATCTGTTACTTAGTGCAGATTTTGTTCGACAAAAATTCATTACTACCCGCAAGAAACGCATTCTTTCGACTAACGGACTATTTTCTATCATGGAGCAACCATTCATTCAAATTGAATGATAGGCTTCGTATTATTACTTCAATGTAATTAACTCATAGAAACATCCCACTGAGTTGCTCGCCGGATCTTCTCAGTGGGTCGCGATTTCGGTGATCCGGTAGTAGCACCTACGATTAGACTCTTGCTAAGACTAGTGTCAGCAAATTCTCTCTCACTTACCCGACCGCTCATAGCTGGAATAGCCCATTAGGCTACCAGTGTATACGTAAGGAAAAAATGTAATTAATCAGTGTCTATGCGGTATTTAGGAGTCAATGATATCCAAGTTCAAAGAAAAACATCTACTGATGCATCGAGTATTTTTTGCATTTAAAAACAAAACTAGTTTTGCATCGTCCAATGTCATTCGAAAGTTGGTACCAAAATTATAATACGTGCCGAGAAAAACAATAGAAATAGATTTTGTGCGACAGAAATTTCAGGATATAAGGTGAGTTGGTTGAGTAACGTTTTATAATAAATGAATGTTTTTTTTTATATGCTATTCATATACTAACATATTCATCATAATGTCAAAAGAATGCTTCGAGCGAGACGAAGAAAATAACTCACAACGATATTAGTGAAAACGTTCCCAGAAAACATTGAAGCTTCTGAGCGTGTAATTGTAATGTGAATGAAAATATGAATCAGGTTCGGCGGATAAAACGAAATGTGATAAAATAAATCAAACGTATTATATCGGTTCTGAGAAAATCCATCGCTCGTATCCAACGACTTGTTACATAAATACACATAACATAAATTATTTACGGTTATATATATACTATATATTTATACGTTATATAATACGGTTTCGAGATCAGTGATAGAGAATAACTAATACCAATACTCTTAAAACTATGTACATTTTTTTTTATTGCTTAGATGGGTGGACGAGCTCACAGCCCACCGGGTGTTAAGTGGTTACTGGAGCCCATAGACGTCTACAACGTAAATGCGCCACCCACCTTGAGATATAAGTTCTAAGGTCTCAAGTATAGTTACAACGGCTGCTCCACCCTTCAAACCGAAACTCATTACTGCTTCACGGCAGAAACAGGCAGGGTGGTGGTACCTACCCGCGCGGACTCACAAGAGGTCCTACCACCAGTCAACATTCGACATACGTTCGACTAATATTGTATTATAGTATTTTACAACGGGTTCTTGCTACGAATATTTTGTTTTAAAAAGTTTGTTATATATTGGCGCGGTACTCGCGAGTAATCACTGCGGGTAGGATATTAAGAGTACATGAATCGGTCTACCCTCGGTATAATCCGTTTTTGGGTGACACCAGTAGAGCTCGATGACTCGCCTCAAAAATGTACACTTACAGTAGAATATAATTTAAATAATGTTTTTAAATTCCACGCAATGTATACAAAATGAGCCAACACACGCGGAATTTATGATTTCGGACGCACGCTTGGCGTGTTTGGCAGCTGATATCTCGTTTAACACTGAGGGTTCACACAGTTTAATATTTTTCTCTCCTCTGTTTGACAGCCGAATTTAATTTTTAAATGTTTGCTGAACTTTGTAATGTATGAAAATGTAATATATAAAATGAAAAAATCTTGAGTTTCATCGAATTTCTATTAATTGACGAACACGATAAACTAGCGACATTAAAAGTTTTTAAGCTACAATAGCAATAAAAAGGGGATACTCTGATAGATTATTTTTAATTAAGTTACAGTTAAATGTGAATATTAATCTCATACTAGTCTTTATTATTATCTATAACTGAGAAGCATAAGTACATATTATCATGTATTATTTACAATTTGAAGTCGTCGTGGCCTAAAGGATAAGTTCGGTGCATTCGTATCTAGCGATGCACCGGTGGTATTCGAATCCCGCAGGCGGGTACCAATTTTTCTAATGAAATACGTACTTAAAAAATGTTCACGATTGACTTCCACGGTGAAGGAATAACATCGTGTAATAAAAATCAAACACACAAAATTATAATTTGCGTAATTACTGCTGGTAGGACCTCGCGTGAGTACGCGAGTACCACCACCCTGCCTATTTCTGCCGTGAAGCAGTAATGCGTTTCGGTTTGAAGGGTGGGGCAGCCGTTGTAACTATACTGAGACCTTAGAACTTATATCTCAAGGTGGGTGGCGGCATTTACGTTGTAGATGTCTATGGGCTCCAGTAACCACCAGTAACACCAGGTGGGCTGTGAGCTCGTCCACATATCTAAGCAATAAAAAAAAACTTAACTTGTATTATTATTTAAATTTGTACAACTAAAACAAAAACATAAGAAATAATGTGTACTCGTAAAAAAAAGATTAAGAAATAAATCAATTATCGGTTATTTAAAAAAATCATCAAATGGTTTTGATCCTGGCAATATTTTTCCCGCAAAAATAAAAATCTTGTTTTTTGGAGTTTACTCCTTTAGAATCGATTTACATATATAGGCCCGGGGTATGAAAATTATGGGGACCAAAATCGTACTAGCATGTCACACGAAATGCGTTATGCGCCTGATTGGCTCCTGATTGCGTGATGCGTGCGCGCGCCAATCAAAATCGTACTAGCATGTCACACGAAATGCGTTATGCGCCTGATTGGCTCCTGATTGCGTGATGCGTGCGCGCGCCAATCAGGAGCCAACGCGCGGCCGCGTTATCGCAGGTGACGCCGGGCTGCTGCGCCGGCAGTCCGCCACAAAGCCTCGTACTGATCGCGCGTTTCTCTCATTATTGTATTTTCATATATTTGTTAGTCGTTTGTTTTGTGTCTCGTTAATTTGTTAATAATCTGTAGTGTATCGTGTTGTCGTAATATAGAACTATTTCTCGTATTGTTTCGTTTAATTTTTTATATCCAGTAAACTCCAGTCGTGCGTCGGAGCGGGCACACACACTTTTTTCAATAGAGTTACTTTTTTTTAACTACTTATTGTAAACTGTAGTGGCGCTTATTTGGAAGAAAGTAAATGCATATTTATTTATGACCAAATTAACGCACTAAGTATTTTTTCTCTAATCTATTGTCCGCTTTGGGTCTGAAATGGGCATTCCCCTTTGCGTGTTTGATTTTTATTACGCGACGTTATTCCTTCACCGTGGATGTAATTCATGAACATTTATCAATTACGTATTTCATCAGAAAAATTGGTACCTGCCTGCGGGATTCGAACACCGGCACAGCCGCATCGCTCGATACGAATGCACCGGTCGTCTTATCCTTTGGGCCACGACGTCTTCATTATGTATTTTTTACACAGCCCGTTCTTTTTTCATATTAATACGATAATTTATCTCATCGAGAATCATCTTTAAATGGTTCTTAGTTTATAAGGAACGATTATCAAAAGAACATTAAATCATTCACGAAATTCTTTACATAGAATGCACGCACTCAAACGTTACATCAAAGATAAATTTTAATCTAATCACAACACTAAAAGAGTCCGAGAATAGAAAGTTTAGAATAAAGTACAAACGATCGATTCATTTTATTCAGTTAATAATCCCTTTATCATTTGCTTTTAAACTGTACCGTTAGAACCACTAGTTGAGTAACTTGAGGCTTAAATAGTCCAGCGGGTTCCGAACTACTTAGTTACGGCAGTTTCAAATGCGGTTAACTGTATTTTTGACCTAAATGAATTATTGGTCTCAAATCCCAAAGCCGTAGGTAGACCTAGATACGTCGTTTTCGTAAACTAGAGAATTAGGTGTGTAATATATGTGTAGTTTTTTGGGCTATTTTGCGTGTTACAATAAAACATCTAAATCTTTCTTTATAGGTATTTGGTTAAAATTACAACCGATTTTTCAGATACCTTTTTAATTACATTTTCAGACAGAGAGGAGTTAGATTTTGATGATGTTCATGACCGACTGAAAACTGAATATACAGCTTAATTTTAAGCTATTACATAGCTTTTATCGCGGGCCTTGAGCGCGGCGACCGAATCATGAAATTCCGTAACGAAAAACACCTAAAACCCCTCACTCCGCCTACCATGTAGCTCGCGTTCAACACATTCACACGTTGCGCTTGTGTAGTGTCTGTGAATAAGCGCGTGGCGTGACATCACACTACATGCGCATCATGAAAAGTCTGCCCATCTCTCTCTCGCGCGGTCTAGCTTATGAGTGTGAAGGGGACAGTTGAGGTTTTGCTTTTATTAATGTTTAATATAGCATGGTCTTGTTTTATTATTGTTTTAATATTAAATTATCATTGTCTAATTATAATTGCATAAGTTGATAAAAAATGCTATGCAATAGCTTTACCGCGGCAGTTCCCGAGTGCCACACGTTAGTTTTTTTCCTTTTTGAGTCATGGGTTGAATCTCCAAAAGATCCGCGAGCCTAACAACCCTAACTACCTAGTGTATATTTTTTATTTTTACTGTTGGAAAAACGGACGGAATCCGTCCTGCCGCAAGGATCACAGAATGTGTTTCTATGATCTGTGGTTACCATTCCTTCCCGGTTGAAGACTATGGGATAGGTATCTGTTATACAATACAATTGAAACATCGATCTCGTGTAAGTAAGTACCTTCAAGGTGTGTTGAGACAATCACATTGTGATGACCATGGCCTCTGGTAACCACTTTACATCAAGTGGACCATAAGCTCGTACATCCATACAAGCAATACAATCAAAATAAGAACGAAATATAACAACATTCAACCACAAACTACATTTTCAATATGAGCTTATTCTCATATTTCTAAACTTACTGGGAACAGGGAAAAGCTTTTAAATGTAGTAATTGAAATTCAGATCGTAGGACATATTAATATTAAAAACGAGCTGCATTTGCATTTTATATTACGATATTTTAGACCTTTACGAGAAAGAGTGGGGCAGCCGCATACTGAGACCTTAGAACTATATCTCAAGGTGTGTGGCGCATTTACGTTGAAGATGTCTATGGGATCCAGTAACCACTTAACACCAGGTGGGCTGTGAGCTTGTCCACACATCTAAGCAATAAAAAAAAACTGAATATGTAAAAAGTGAACCAAAATTTTAAATTGACAACGAAGTTAGTCTGACACGCTTCGTGCAGTTTATTTGTTTAATACAATGTGCAACAATGTTTTTGAACCACAACTCAATTAGTAACGTCCATTACAGTTCGTAAGCTATTTTTTTTGAAGCAGCATTAAGGAATAGGCGAATGTCATTTTTAGTTCGCTTCCCACCTGGTGTTAAGTGGCTACTGGAGCCCATAGACATCTACAACGTAAATGCGCCACCCACCTTGAGATATAGTTAGTCTCAAGTATAGTTACAACGGCTGACCCACCCTTCAAACCGAAACGCATTACTGCTTCACGGCAGAACTATGCAGGGTGGTGGTACCTACTCGCGCGGACTCACAAGAGGTTCTCCCACCAGTATTTATTTATTTAGAAAGAAAAGCGCGTGCTATTTAGTGTTTCTTCACTCAACGTTTTTTTCTACTTGCCCTGATCCCACATAATGCCGCAGCACGTACTTTGATCATCACATGCTGCATAGGGATTATAGGGATTTGGCATAAGTTTTACGACTTGCCGCCTGTCTGACGTCAGCCCTCCGAGGGCTAAATCTCGATATATCAAGATGTATGTTATAATCAATTACATCGTGCCATAGGGGTTCTTTTTGTGTTTCTTCTTTGGTGTTTTTGGTTATAAGATTTGTTTTCTTTTTTTATTATATTTTTTGGAACGAAGTTCCTTATCGCGCGTTGTGAAAGGGGGCTAGACGGAAAAAATTCTTACGAAAAGTTGTCACGACACTTTTTAGATCCGTCATTCTGACCAATCAACGTGTAGGCGCTTATCGCGTGACATTGCTCGTATCCGATTGGTCCGCGTAATGAGTACAGTTTCTCGAGATAGCGTTTCAACAATAGTAATTTAGTTCATAGTATTGTTTTTTTCTTCTTCATAATGCCGTAATTTATTATTATAACTTTAAAAAAAAAATTACAATTCCTTCACTAATTAATCGAAAGGAACTTCGTTCCATCCGGGTGTCCCTTGACACCTCTGAAGTTTTTATATTTTCATATGCCTTTAAGATAAATTTAACCCTAGGAGTATAATAACGTATTATCTAAAAAGAAAAACTGTGTTGACGACTTTAACCACATCATAAAAATACTTTTTTTCCCTACCTATTCTGATTGATAGCTTTGAGAGGCTATTTCAGCTGACGACGTTGCTAGCACGAACCCTAGCAAGAGCCGTGCTCCGCAGAATCTACCACCGGATCGGAAACGCGACCCACTGAGAAGATCCGGCGAGAAACTCAGTGGGCTGTGTCTGTGGGTTAATTTACTCGAGAACGATGACCGGGTAAAATTACGCTAAAAGCATATAATTTTACATAATTGAACATATACAAAACGAACGGCTCTGAATTACGTTAAAAATATTTTTAAAATAATCCGATTGATCAAAATACTTTTATAATTAAACACGTTTGTAGATTTGTTTATTATTAATAATAATGTTACATTGATTCCATATTGCATTTGTTAGTTTTCGCGGGAGAAACTTTAAACAAAATTTTTTCACTCTTTGATAGTGTTTATTTACATCGAACCCACGTTTTGTCGATGTCTTCTTACATGTATTGTCATTTGTTTTTATACAAGCTATTTATTAACCGTTCTCACAGGCAACAGCGTACTTCTCAACTCTTTGAAATTCATGACCTTAAAGAAAATAATAACCCCAGTTTACACAATTTTTTTCACAGCGTTTTTTTCCTTAGAAATATAATTTTTAACCACAATCAAGCCTTAACCGAAGAAGGCATGGATGGAGTGTCGATGACGATATGAGAGAGAGATGAGTGAGTGTTGAGATGACGGCTGATAGAAGAAAATGGAAGAGAAAAATTAGCTATACCGACCCCACCTAGTGGGATAAGGTGGAGAAAAAGAAGAAGAAGAATCAAGCCTTAACGAGAAAATCGTAGTTAAGTTTACTATCGAAGATCCTTAAATTACATAGCAATAGCACATACGCAACGTAATTAGATTTTAGCGTTGTCACAGGCACGATTACATCTAGAAACATTTTGAATGCGAAATACACAATTCAAACTGACAGAAACATCTGGAATGTTCCGACACAATTACGTCAGAAACGTTTAATTAAAACTTTTCGTCCAACCGTTATACAATACATTTGGCACTACGATCTAAATTTTAAGACCTAATCATTCTGGGATGATATACTCGTACGATCAGACGCTAATGTGGTATGTTTTTTTCGGAATATCGTTACCTCCCCATTATAATAATAATAATATAATAATAATAAACATTTATTCCAAACACAAATTAAGTACAAAAAATAAATAAAAAATATAACAAAAATAACGAGGCTTGGAAACGGTTACCGGCTCAGCAATGCCTAACAGTATCGAGACAATCGGTACTGCGGCGCTGATCTTCCGCCGGCACCTGCGGAGTGACGCGCACACCAGCATTAGACCGACCAATACACATCATTGTAAAATATATTAAAAAATAAAAAGAACAAGAATAATAATTAAAAAAAAAACAGTTATGAAAAGGACAACAAAATGACATTATTAAATTAATTAAATAAAAATTGCAGTTGCAAAGCACTATTAATTATAGTACGGAGTAATTATATTTGATATTTTCGACATTATCCATACATCAGCTTAGTTTCTCGCCGGATTTTCTCAGCAGGACACGATTCGAATCCAGTGGCAGATGTATTCACAAAACAACTGCCTTTGAGACCGTGGGTCTCCTTCGGAGGCGCTCAGGCGGCTGTTAGGAAATCCCAACCCTCCACAGGCTCAGACCCGTGCTAGGTCACCTGTCACCGTGGTAAAACTGGAAAGAACTTCGGGCCACCAGTAATCCTACCTTCATAAAAAACCTCCCCATTGTTCTACAATTTACAGAATACAATCTTCAAAGTTTGGAAAATGAAATGACTGAAAAGATCCTGTACCTAATTAACATTAGATGGACTGAATGAACCATAGTCATAGTTACGGTGTCCCATAGACACAACTCACTGAGTTTCACGCCGGATCTCCGCGAGTCGCAATTCCGGTCCGATGGTAAATTCAACTAAGCACTGCTCTTAATAGGGCCAGTGTTAGCCATTCCCTCAGGTAGAGACCGTGAGCTCATCTACCGGTCCATGAGTAGCTGGATTAGCTAGGCTACTTAGGCTACCAGCGATTAGATAGGGGCAAAATATCGTTTAAAAAAAAGAGCCAATGAGAAACAAACTCACTGTTCAGGCCAACGGAACACGAATTAGGTCACAAGTTTGAATTCCATTTTAAAATCCAATTATATACGATACATCTGACGATTTAAATAACACGTGTTTTGAGAGTCTAAAACATTGTAGACAAACAGCTATCACCGAGATCAGGCGACGTTAATCTGTATTGTATATTTAATCGAACATATAAATTACCGCGTGTTCATTTCATTTAGATTACTATTTTCGACATTTCAAAGTCTACGCCATTTTCGTGGCGAATAAGATAACGATTATAATCGTTTCGAATTTTTCACTGATTCTAAGGATCACGTTAGATAAATTACCTAATATATTCCTATAACCTAATACCTAATATTTAGAGTCGAAAACTCCATGAGTTCTATTCCTGCGAGCCACTTCCAGCCAAGCAGCTCAATCTTCACCTTTGTGCTTAGCTTTAGATACTGGAATCTCATAATTAGATCGATTCGGGTGGGATTAACGCATCGAGTAGTCCTTCGTTACATGAATTTTCTATTCTATCAGCCCACAGAAGTCCAGGGCTGGGTATATGCCTCCCTCAACCCCGCCACAAATATCGGCCCTGCGCTGCCTGCAGCCAGCGGATCTTCATGAATATAACCTATAATTTCAGAAAAACTGGTATCGATGGACATCATCGCCCCAGTCACGAATCTGTGACCTCTTGGATGGGAGTTATGGCGCCACAAAGCCACAAGTAAAATAAATCCTGAAAAACAATGCCATGAGAATTTAGAAGCTATATCAATTTGTCAAATTCCTATTATTATACGATTCTAATAATCGTATTCATTTTTTTGTTCCTTAAATACGACACTTAAATATATTATAAAGTTAAATCAGTATTTACATGATATATTTGAGTTTTTCCCTACAGTAAATTTAAATGCCGAAGTTGTTTCAATAAATTGTGAAGCTATGAATTTTGATTCTTATACTATATTCATAAGTTTTGGTAATGTAACACAACTTCCATTGATCTTAAGCAAAGCGATGATATATTATGCGATCCATATAAGCAATGCAGCTGCGTATTCGGTTCACCTATTGCCCTTTCGCTGTGAAGATTAGGACGAATGCCAACTTCACGAAACATCGCTATCATTTTTAAAGCAACTTTGTATAAGGCTATTTTTATATCGGCTATACTCTTTTGCATTAACACATACTGAGACTTATTATATCGTAATATCGTGGTATGATTACTCATTTTTGTGTGATCGAAATGTCTACGATAAAGTAGTTATCACTTAAATTCTTGGAAGCAATAAGTGTATAAACTACAAGTTATAAAAGGAAGTATACAGATGATCCTTGGGCTTGTCACTAACGAGTGACTTGGGCGATGAAGAAATATATTTTATAAGGTTAATACGTGTGTGAGAGAGAGAATATACTTTATTGCACACAAAAACACAATTAACAATGATTGTTTTTTTTTTTTTTTTATGAGTCAGGAGGAAATCGCAATCTCTCCCCATTGGCCTGCCACTTCAAATCAAACCAAATCAAATCAAATCAAAAAAAAATTGTTCAACATAAATGGCAGTACATACTTGTTGAACGTTAAAAAGAACGACCGCCAATTCACAAAAACTAGCCTCCGTCCTGAGAAGAACTGGCAAAAAACTAAGCGGGCATATTCATTTTTACAATGAGTATTATAACGTAACAATTGTTGCAATATTGAAATGCCCGGAGCGAGCAACTCATTCCCACTTTGTGTAATCTTCTAGATAATCATTGACTTTATAGTAAGCTTTATTGCACAGATGTTCTTTAATAGTTTTCTTAAGCCTATGCACATATATGTTAGTTCTGAACATCTTGTGGGATTTTGTTGTACAGGCGCACAGAGCGCCAAATCAGCGGTCCTCAGATTCAGTCGTGATACCAATGGACGCGGCGCGAACATGGTGCGACGAAGATAGCTAGACCTTTGCTCTGCATGTCCGATCTGCAGTAAAATGCTGGTGGTAAGAAATGCCACTATACTTAGGAAAAATACTTAATTTGAAGGACACTAAATATCCCTTAAGGAATAAGGAGGGTACGTGGTAAAAAATACTTCTAAAAACGTAATACATATAGGTAAAACTAGTGTTTTTTGAACCAAATGGATAACAAAGGTATTTGAGTTCGTTCATTCATCAAGTGCAATAAGCAATTTGAATAAAAATTAAGTCCTATTATTAGGGCACGGTGTGAGGCCGAACTAGTAACAACGTCTACGCTATCTGTGGCGGTATCCCATCGCGGTTGAGTTTCCATTCAATCCGCTTAACATCAACACAACAATAATTTCCAACGCTAACTTCGTTCTACGTGTTCAAACTTGGAAAACAATGGAACTCGTGAACTTACTTAGGAAAGAACTGAGAGGGCCTCTAAATCAATTACGAAAGAAAAGACAGTGGATCTAAAAATTGAATTGTTAAGTTGAATGAAAATCTAAGAATTTGTTCTCTTTCGACGCCGAGAAAATGTACTTTTGTAATTGTTCGAGGAGTTAAATGAAACTGTCGCGTTAAATGTTCATGAAATGTTACAGAACAAGATATTCTTGCTTTCTTGTAAAAGTAATACGCGACAGTTTTCATTAAGCTTCAGTACATTTGAGCATAAAATCTTTAGATCGCACGGGTAGTACCCGGCCTATTTCTGCCGTGAAGCAATATCGCGTTTGCGTTTGAAGTAGCCGTTGTACTGTTAAAAGTGAGACCTTAGAACTCATGTCTCAAGGGAGGTGGCGGCATTTACGTTGTAGATTCCGATTAGCTCCCGTAACCACTTAACATCAGGTGAGCCGTGAGATCGTCCATACATTCAAGCAATAAAAATATATATTTAAATAATATATTTAGCGAAATTAATACTTATTTAGGTCTTTCAAGAACATTTGCGAAAATAATAGTGGTACGAAGATTTTTTCGCACGGGAGCTTTCACCATCCTACCTATTTATGCTGCAGATCAGTCACCCGTTCCAGTTCCAGCTGTGAGACAACCGTATGGAACATAATTAACAGTAGCCCTGCCTATTTCTGCCCTGAATGGAATAATGTGATAGCTGTTGTTCAAAAACTATTCAAACTTCTTTTATTCCCCTACCTATGCTGTAGCCTTGAGAGGCTATTTCAGCTTCGCCTTGACGTGTAGGTGAGCTCGCGAGGCTCAAACCGGAGTGTTGCTAACACTGGCCTTAGCAAGAGCAGTGCTTCGCAGAATCTACCACCGGATCGGAAACGCGACCCACTGAGAAGATCCGGCGAGAAGCTCAGTGGGCTTCAAGCTTGAACCATATGTAAAGGTTATTATTAACTTTCGGGTCTCAATGGTCCCAATAGTCACTTAAAGCTCCATAGCCACTAACCATTTAAGCTATCAAGATTGAAAACAAAGCTTTTCGCCACAAAACCTTAAAGTGCTGGTGCAGTCTCGAGCACACATATCTTTTTGATTGAGAAGTAACTACCCACGATATCGCTAAACCATTACCGCGTTTTATAGATGAGTTAGTTAACGACGTACTTGATGACAAGTAGTAACTATGAGCCATAAAGCTCTACGTGAATAAACAAGAGTATTCGAAAGATTGCAATCCGCTTTGATAAGAAAAATACTGTTCAAACAAAAATGCAATATGAATCGTACTCTTTGCTGGCTTTCTAACGAAAAAAAAAACAGTGTTTACTCAAACGATTTGCATATTTTCATTTGTCAGTGAAACATTGCAAACAAATTACCTAAGCATCCCATAAACTTTTATCTATTTGTTGATTCAATAATCATTTTAGCAATTTCATAGTGTATGAGCCAATAACGGAAAGGTGTGCTAACATGTGATGTCCATATTCCATAATCATCTATCACCATCAGCCGGCTGTTGTCACTAAAATTAGTCTTCAGCTCTCCTCATCCGTCTTTTGCCGGGTATTCTTTGCAAATGATCTCTTTCATGTGGCCGGGGGCGCCCTAAATTACGTGTGGGGGTTCCGTCACCACCGAAGAACCAATCTGCTCCAGCGATCGTGTACGCTGCCACTTCAGCTTGCCGACTCTGAGTAAGGTCGATAACTTTAGTTCGAAAGACCTATAGATACTATTTTATTTATTTATTTATTTATTTATTTATGCCATAAGCATATGATATGCTATGTGGCCTAGGATAGTACCATCCCTTTTCTTATCTTAGGTATCGTAAAAAGCGATTCAAAGGGATTCACAGAAGAATGGGCAGCAGTATTCTCTGAATATTATAATAAGGTACAGCGACCGCCGATAAACATATACTGCCTATTTCTGCCGCGAAGCAGGCATGCCTTCCGGTTTGAAAGATGGGACAGCCGTTATACATTCAACCCAGACTGGAACTCGTCTCAAGAGGTACATTTTTTTTTTATTGCTTCGATGGATGGGCGAGCTCACAGCCCACCCGGTGTTAAGTGGTTACTGGAGCCCATAGACATCTACAACGTAAATGCGCCACCCACCTCGAGATATAAATTCTAAGATCTCAGTATAGTTACAACGGCTACCCCACCCTTCAAACCGAAACGCATTACTGCTTCATGGCGGAAATAGGCAGGGTGGTGGTACCTACCCGTGCGGATTCCCAAGAGGTCCTACCACCAGTGATTACGCAAATTATAATTTTGCGGGTTTGGTTTTTATTACACGATGTTATTCCTTCACCGTGGAAGTCAATCGTGAACATATGTTGAGTACGTATTTCATTAGAAAAATTGGTACCCGCCTGCGGGATTCGAACACCGGTGCATCGCTACATACGAATGCACCGGACGTCTTATCCTTTAGGCCACGACGACGACAGAATAAATGGCGGCATCCACGCTGTCATGTTCATAAACTCCAGTAAATATTAAACCTGGGCCGTTAGCTTGTCAATACTATTATGCAGCATTTTTTTCTTATTATAATGTTTCTAATTATGAATGTACTTAATTATGAATAGTAGGCCCATCTATATAGAAATTGTACATTGTGGCAACATAAATATTAATTAATATAAAATTCATGTTAAAAACGAAGCTACACCAGAATAGGATAAATTCCTAGACATAAGTTCCTATATAAATAAGTTCCTATACAGTATGTGAACTTTAATGCACAATCTCCGCTTTGCAGCTTCCAAGCTTTAGTGACATAATTTCAACTCTAAGCGCTTTGACACATCTTTTGTAGTGCATTTGTGTTTCACGTCTTCATGGACAAATAAGGCAAATACATTTTAGGAAAATCTCTAGTGTATATTGTAAGTCAGACTGAGTTCAACAAGTTTCTGTCGAGATCGGAAAACACTGGGTATACGTTCTCTATCAGACCTCAAACTGCCGGAATCCATAGACAATTTATATCTTAACAGACTAAAAGGACTTTTCTGGACAAACTACGGAGAAGTAACTGAAATATGGTACCAATACAATATACATACAATTGTGAAAGACCCGAAAACATATATACAACATGTCCAATTTCCTAAAGTTAAGTTTCCGTTGACGCATAAATAAAATTCATTCTCGTTATCGGTCGATAACAGAAAACCTTGCCGGGGGTCTTTGAGCCTGAAAGCTGACATTGAGATAGGAACCTAAATGGTCGCAACGTTCCGACACATTTCTCTACAAACGCTTTCACTCCGATAAGTCTATCTGGAATTTATTACCTTATTGAGGGGCACGTTTAATACGTATTGGCGCACCTCAAACAATCTCGAATGAAATAAATTGGATTTCGTACTTACAAAACGAAAGCATGCAATGGATAAATGCGACAGACCAACATAGTCTGGCATACGGCACAAACAATTGCCGTTTATTTTAATATTTTTTTTAAGCGAAAATCATTCATAGTAGAAACGACAGAAAATATAGGAATAGAACCGCAGTGCATATTGTTTCTACAATAAAAATTCAGACGACATCTAGACCATCAATGACGAAGCATCCCTGTAGTGTGCTAAAAGTCGGAAATAGCAAAATGAATAAATGCAACAAACTCAAGATGAAATCTTAAAAATGTTTTTACTAAAGTGAACGATACTGGAAAATCTCAGTAAGTAGTATATATCTGATTTATGAATTATAAATTACTTAGCAATAGTAGGAAATCGTACATCACAGGAAACTAGGTTGTCTACAAATACCAAAGACGCGGCGATCATGAATTTTTCAACGACCCAAAACATCGTTACATAGAGCAAACAAGATTATGTTAAAAAAGTAAATAGTAAAAACAACAAAAATGTGTCATAAATCGCGTGGGAACAACGGAAGCCCATAATCACGCAATAAACCGCGGCCGCGTCGTAACTAATATAAAACGCGTTAAACAATACCTACACAGACTATGATAACGTTATTACTTTGTGCTTTATTGTGACTCATTCACACTAAAACAAAATACAGCCGGACTATTTATTGTATTGGACCGAAAAAGCTCGTTATCTGGGGATCGTTCATTCAAGTTTGCAATGCACCTCGACCTTTGGTTGTATGCCACTTCGAACCGAATCAATTTATTTTGCGCGTAAAAAATACTGAACTAGAAAATTAGGCACTAGTGTTACTTGGTC
Source organism: Bombyx mandarina (assembly GCF_030267445.1). Taxonomy (NCBI): domain Eukaryota; kingdom Metazoa; phylum Arthropoda; class Insecta; order Lepidoptera; family Bombycidae; genus Bombyx; species Bombyx mandarina. The sequence goes on along the minus strand of NC_143219.1, from coordinate 13,422,954 downwards.
TAAGAGTTCATTGGTCTTGCTAAAGGGAATCACAAATCGCGATCTGCTATTTGGCAAGATCGAGAAAAAAGGGTCCAGATACATTAGTCTGATTCGAGTATTTAAAACCCCGCTATCTAAGTTGCTGGAACAGAATAGTTCATAAAACGCGGAATGTGCATAATGTAATAAAATTTTATGGCCTGCTGTCGTAGCTTGAGTCCACTAAAACAAGTGATGATTTAAGTTTACAATGAGAATCTCCTGATCAAGAGATTGAAAGAGAGTGAAGAGGGAGAATAAGTTCTTGTTGTTGTTTTTATAGTCCTAGGGTACCCCGCTGGTACATAGGGCCCTCACAAGTTGTCCAGGTAACGTCTGCAGTCCTCATCTCGGGACTTATTAAGGGAGATTAAGTAATAAGGTTTAATTTTACGCCTATAATAATATTAGACCACCCCTTGCTTTCTGAAGTTATAACCTTATACACCAGTAAATATCAAAACGTAGAGCTGTTTTTGGAACCCCAAATTTTAACGGATACATTTACAATTTGCTCAAAGAATCGCTAATATTCTGTCTACATTACATTTCTGGTGACACGATCGCACTATATGAACGTGGTGTGAACGAGTCATTACAATCGAAGCCAATAATATCGACAGCAATGCGAGTACACGTGTCAGCATTTTGTTGCTACACTCTGTTATCGAAACGAAACAAATCTTATTTACGGAACACGTATTGTTATTATTTTTTTATATATATATTTTGATTCCTTCGTGATCGCGAGCTGTGGGATCACAATCAGCGATGAACATTAATTTAATTGGAACGAGTTTTCCTTCTTGTTCGTTTCGAATGGATTCATAAATTTCTCTGTATTGTGATTCTGTATAAGAATTTTTTTTTAGCTTTATTTTACTATACACATTACGAAATTTATGGAGGAAGTAATAAATAGTTACTAATGTGTGTGTGTACACTTCTTTAATAATAGTAAAATTCTAATAACACAACTATGTTAAAATATATCAATATATCAAATAGCTTCAGAAATCAATCTAAATAGCTTCAGAAAATCTGGAAACTAACAAAAAAAAAGTATCTTGAATTAAAACCAAAATCATCCCGTCTTCTTGTTCGTCTTCGTGTACAGTTCCAAAGTGGCCATCATAAATCTGATTCTCCTAACTGAACCAGTGCAGATGTACCCAAAATCAATTAACACGCAAAAAAAATTTATTGCCTTATAGGCAAACGAGCTTACGGCCCACTTGATGGTCAGTAGTTACCGTCGTTCATGGACGTCAGCAATACCAGGGACAGAGCCAAGTCGCTGTATACTGTTTACTACTCTCCACAAGCCTCGTTTGAAGAAGGACATGTCATACCGCTCGGGAAACACCGTGGAGGGGAGCTCATTCCAAAGCCGGATGGTACGTTGCAAAAAAGATCTCTGGAAACGCACCGTGGATGAACGTAGTGGCTCCAGGTAGTATGGATGAACTGTACTCCAATGGCGGGCGGTGCGATGGTAAAATCGAGATGATTGTATCATCTCAAACAATTCCTCAGAGCACTCTCAATTATAATAAAATGGAATCTCTTTCAACGCGTCTCAACTATTATCACTGGTCAATGAATTTGAAACTGTCTCGCATTAACAGCTTCGTGGATGCCGCGAACAATTACTATCCTCATTCCACTAACGTTATACGTGAGACCAATATTACCTAGGTTAAGCAATATTTCTACGGCACTTATGTAGGTACGTCTCTTAATTGGACATGTCGTTAAGGTGATACGTGAATACATTCACGTTTTGAACCGAACTTCATTCTTTATTTACAAATTACAATAAATTTATTATACAAAAATTCACGCAGACAATCAAGGTTGAGGAGTTCGAACAGAATTAGAAATTATTAATACAGATTCTTAAAATCGGAAAACAAAGGATTTTATGTCATTCTAATGACGCGTTAAGAGCTATATTACCTTGTCTCGTCCTACAGTCAGTGATCCCGATCCAGTTAACGAATAATTTATAACGCAGATTTATATTTATTTTTGTCTAAATTTAGTACGTGACATGGAATCGATAACGATCGGGCGGCACGATAATTTTAGCGGCAATGAACCAGAGCTTCGGGAGCCGCCATAGGTTTATGAGATCAGCGCGTACAAACATAACGTAGTCAATAACATTGCCACTGCTCGTATTACGACTTCCGTACATGTTTTTAAAGACGATAACAATGTATCACGTCTAAAGTCATTGGTAGTCAGTTGGCGTCAGTCGAACGAGGTGTCTAGCTCCTTCTATTTTCCTATATAACTCAATTAAAATAGAACCATTACTTTGCCTTACTTTATTTTTCCGATATAAATGGAAAAATTTGATTCGAGCCCTACACCCCAGCAGAGGGTAATAGGAAAGAATGATGATGATGATGACTTTGCCTTAGGTACTGGCGACGGGCATGCTTGACCTAGTGGATTCTATGGGTTGCAGTGTCCACCAAAATTAAGGGGACTTCTTGGCTCAAAAAGAAAATAGCAACGCGTTATCATACGATAATAAGCCGTGGCTCCCAAACATTAACTACGATAGTCGATAATCTCGTTCTCAGAGATCGTTTGGAAATTCTGTTTGATACTGTATGTTACATTGGAAATTCTCTGAGAATTATTTGAGGTGACAAGTAGATGATTTTACCATCGTACTCACCCCTAGGGCAAAGTTCATCCAGACTACCTGAAAACTTTAATTCAAAAAATTTTGTTTCCCAAGAACCCTTACGGCCCTTGAATGAGCTTAATAATATTATGACCTTCTTCAAACGAAGTTCGAAAATAGTCCTGAGCAGTAAACATCGGCTAAACAGTGCCCCTAATATTTATAATGTCTGCTTATTGCTGCTGCATTAAAAAAGTCTAACAATGAGGACAGATTCCATTGAGACCAACAATCGCAAATCGAAATTTCGACAGGCAAATATCGACGTTGCCGCCACCTGTCTGCAAGGCTGACTATTGAAAACTGGAATCCGTTCAATCGAGTAGAAATGGGTGCAATTTAATTGAAGGGCGAACTGCTGACACGAGCACCGTAGCTGATGTTTTCCGATTAAGAGCCGCGATTTTTTCTATTTCACTGAACGTTTTTGCAAACAACAAAAAAACGCCATCGATACGATTTTGACGTGTTTTTTTTTTATTATTGCCTTAGTAGGCAGACGAGCATACGGCCCACCTGATGGTGAGTGGTTACCGTCGCCCATGGACTTCAGCAATGCCAGGGGTAGAGCCAAGCCGCTGCCTACCGAATACTCTATTCGTACTTCTACTCGTAACTCGTATTTGTCGTCCACAATTTAATGGAGACGGAATTTTCTCGTACAAAGCATTTCCATTTTAATCCAATTTAGTCCTAAATTTATTTACGTGAGAATAAAAACCTAACAGATCGCAAGTTGCTGACATACGAATGACTTAAGTATTGATTACTTATACAGTTTTTCAGTGTGAAGAGAGAATTTTCTCTCGTCCATACCACAATGATTTATGGCTTAAAAATAAAATATTCGTAATTGATGACCAAAAATACGTTTTGTAAACAAATAAAAATGTCTCATTGAGTAATTTAACTGACACCCGAACAAGTGGGCAGTAAAATGGACGCTGCATCCTTTACAATAAAAACTAAAAAACATTACATATTTACAAAGAAATTCTGTGAAAGAAAATGATTACTTATGGTTTGTATTTCCGCTGGAGAAAGTACGTAGAAAAACGTATTTAACAATCACAATCCTTAGCTGAAAGCTTTAAGAAAAAAAATCGGTATTTTATCGTGTTAGTGTGGTGGTGGTGGTGGTGGTGGTGGAAGATAAAATTGTTGTGTAAAAAATCCATGGTTTGAACACAGCATTCGTATTTAATACGACTAGAGGTCCCGTAGTAGTCGAAATTCGACTATAATTAATTGGAATTGTAAGTTTGTACACTATTATGATTGTATTTTATACTTCTATAATCACAAATTTCGCCAAGACTACACTATAAAAAATATTAACAAAGACAAATAATATTTAATCTATTCTCAATTTGACGACAGACGTCAAGAACAAAAGCTTGACAATAAATAGTATGCATGCGTGTGTGCGTCAAATACATGGTACGTAGTGTGTGTAATGTTTTCTTTATCGATTTTATGTATCTTTTATGCATTATTTAAAAAAAATATTAGCATTGTGCACTTCTTCTCTATATTCTGTATAAGTGTGGAAAATTTCATACTCCTCCGTCCGCGCAATTTTCGTAAAAAGGGATACAAAGTTTTTGCTTCACGTATTAATATATAGATAAGGTCAACAAACCCACATCATTCAAGACTCATTACCGTGATCTTTGAAGATTAACATTATGAAACACGTCAACAAATTAATCACACTAACTTACAGATAAAGTGAAAATGCTTTTATCGGATGATGAATCTGAATAATTCATGTATAATGGCGGGACTGGCGAGCACACAATTAATTATAAGACAATTTAATCCGACTTACCCCGAGCGCGCACGAGAACATTTGTACTTAGCATTAGCTTTTATCAATTAATAATTTGATTAATTAATTATTAATTATATAATAAAAACAAAGTTAGAAGCTTTTTATTCAAAAACCATTCTTGTTACAAACTAGTATTTTCAATTAACAGCGTTGCACGTAATTTTACGCTATGCCTGTAAAACAACGGCAAAACCGTGAAATTAATCTATCAATGTGTATCCTACTCTATGTTTATAGTTAAACTCGCTGTACCCGTCCGCTTTGCTGGGCATTAAAAATTTACATTATTATTTCTCACCCCCACAAAAATTCTGATCATTAACGCCCCCGCAACTGGTGTCCCTACACTCATATAAATATTAGTCCATTAAGTACATGTATTTACTACGTGGAAAAAAAGTTTCAAGTCAATCGGATGCATGGTTCAGTAGTTATAACGGAACATCCGTAAAAACCACTGTAGATTTATATATTAGTATAGATATAGTTAAATTAAACTTCCGTCATGAACAAGTTTACTTGTAGTGCAGCATGGGTTCCGATACCAGCACTATGGCTATTTCAGCTGTGAAGCCATCGTGCATATATACATAATAATATATAAAGTTCTTAACAATAACATTCCGAAAGACGGTCTGCCGAGCAATTTCATCCCGGTAAAAGATATTCGCCTTGTCCGTCACCTCCACAAAAAACAGAACGGGACAGTCGTTTGAGTCCAAATCATAGTGGCTATGAGCTCCTGTAACCATTTAAGACGTGTGCCTGTGAGCTAGATCGCATATCTATGGAACACTATCATGAGAAATTCTCTATTCAATCGTGTAACAGTCGTCTCAACCTTCATTCCGCAACGCATGACTGCTTCGCTGCAAAAATAACCCAGCTGGTGGTATCTGCCGCACCAAGCGCGCAATTCATATAATGAAATGACACTTCTGAACTTGTTACTTAAAATATAATGCTCTATCATTAGACGATTAGTAACGTGTGCCTATATAGATTTAGCTTTCTCCTACATTGTGTGCTCTTATCAAAATTGTAACTATACTGAGACCTTAGAACTTATATCTCAAGGTGGGTGGCGCATTTACGTTGTAGATGTCTATGGAACCAGTAACCATTTAACACCAGGTGGGTTGTGAGCTCATCCACACAAGTAAACAATAAAAAAAACGTACAGGGAATTTCGAGGGCGATAAATCGATCTGGCTACGATTTATTTTCAGAAAATGTTGTTTTATTCGTGTTTTCAATAATCAACTCTTCCCGACATCTATTGGCTAATAATAATACTATTTTTCTTGATTGAGGACAACTAACCGCTTTAAAGACACAACAAGATGGCGTTATCAAAAAAAAACTGAGCAAAGCTCGGCCATCGTCTAGTCACATTTAAAAAAGGATCGAATTGCTAGATGAACTACTGAATTGGCGGATCCTTATAGATTTTTTTTATTTTTTTATTACCCTTGTAGGCAGACGAGCATACAGCCCACCTGATAGTGAGTGCTTAACGCCATGGACTTCAACAATGCCCGGGGCAGAGCCAGGCCGCTGCCTACCAGAACGTAAGAAATTAATAGAGTTGATGGTTTGCAAGTGACTAGATAGATTTTTATTAAATGTAACTAATAATCAAGTCAAACAAAAATAGGTTTCAGCTAATATCCGTATTAAAATCGGTCTTGCCGCTTGTGACCTATTTCATGACACACAGTCACAATTAATTGGCCTTAGCGTCGGCGAAAAGACCGGGTGTTATAACCAAATATAATATTTAAAGATATTCACTGATATATTTATCATATCCTAACAAGTACTCACTATATAATGTTCATATATTTTTTAAAGTTATGAAAGCAATAATCTATACATATAAATAAAATTGGAGTGTCTGTTGTAATATTGAAATAACAGTTTTTTACTACATGCATATGAATATTTATACGGTACATACACCAAAATAACATTTTTTACAATTTTTGTCTGTCTGTCTGTTTGTTCCGGCTAATATCTCGATCTGGTAAAGACGCTCACCGGCCTGCCAATAACTGAGGCTATAAAGACCGCCGAGGACAGGAAGACGTGGGGAAGCATCGTGCATCGAGTGGTCCACGTTTCGAATTAGACACGACCTTCAGCAATGAAGAGACCGAATCATAAGAAAGAAAGCAATCATTTTAATCTATATACATTTTGTAACGTCGGTAGAACGAAAACTGGAATGCTAAAGAATGTCAGGACTTTTTGGCGGGAACGCGAGGAGTGAAGTTGTGTGATTTGTTTTATTTTGTCTATTTAGTGTTTCTTCGGGTTTAAATGTGTAATAATGGTGGTTTATTAACTGTTTAATATCTGTTAAAGTGCACAAATGTGGAACAATGAAACAAAGCCGCTGGACGTAACCTCTCGGGATCCTCCAAAAAGTCCACTGAAAAAATCTTAGTAAATGACCACCATTTTACTGAGATTATATTTCATCCCATATCATCTCGTTTCATTTCATTTAATTTCATTGATTAATGTCTCAAATTAATCGTCTTCATTTCATTTCACTCCATAATATCATTTTTCATAAAAATATGAATATACATTAAAATAAGACATGACTTAAAGGTCTCAGTTACCAGGTCATAAAATCCCTTAAAAAAAAAAAAGAATGTCCGAACAGTCATTTGATGACACGATAAACCCGACAATTCTTCGACCAAATCCAGTAACAAACAAATCTATGTGGGTAGTAGGAAAACAAGAAAATTGTACCGAAACGCACGACCTTCCTCTGATAACATTTTCATTTTGTTTTTATTACACAACATAAAGGCAACGGCCGACAAACCCGACTGATGCTCGTGAGATTACAGATCACCTCGAGACAACCAACGGTCTACGTGCGACAAGAACGACTTATGAAATAAGTTCATTTCATTATGGGGGATGTGCCACCCGTCAATATAACTATCCAATACCGTCAATCACGATTTGATCAGATTTATTTGACGGTCGCCGCGTGATTCGCGTTCAATACCTTCGTCAAAGTTATTTGTCACTTTGCGGTCGTGTATTCGTTTCGTGGAAAATCGTAAATTGTATTATTTTTTTACTGATAAATACTGGTGGTAGGACCTATTGTGAGTCCGCGCGGGTAGGTACCACCGCCCCGCCTATTTCTGCCGTGAAGCAGTAATGCGTTTCGGTTTGAAGGGTAGGGCAGCCGTTGTAACTATACCGAGACCTTAGAACTCATATCTCAAGGTCCGTGGCGCATTTACGTTGTAGATGTCTATGGGCTCCAGTAACCACTTAACACCAGGTGGGCTGAGAGGTCGTCTACACATCGCATAAAATATTATTATGTCATTAAAAAGAATCGAATTGGTAAAAATCTTTTGATCACAGAAACATAGCCAAAACATAATTTGTGATATTTAATTTAATTTTAACTGTACTGACTGTATAATGATGATATGTCAAACTGCTTTTAAACAAAGTATGTATTTTTTAGGGACCAAAAATGAAATACATATTGTAAAAAAATAACAATGAACCTTCCAAAGAGGATCTTAAGTAACAATGTTTTATAATGAGATTTATTTGCATTCAGATCCTATGGTCTAAGTACCTACAATGTTATGACAATTTAAGGGAAACTCAAGGAACTAATCAAACCGTAAAATGTATACGGACTTACAAATCACAACGAATCAAACCGACAGAGCTTCCGTACGCGACCACGTCACTTAATGTAGTGGCCATTTAAAAAAAAACTGTCCTGCCTACGTTAGTAAGCTCGAGGAGTCGTACTACTTTACTGGTGGTAGGACCTCTTGTGAGTCCGCACGGGTAGGTACCACCACCACCTTGCCTATTTCTGCCATGAAGCAGTAATGCGTTTCGGTTTGAGGGCGGGGCAGCCGTTGTAACTATACCGAGACCTTAGAACTCATATCTCAAGGTCCGTGGCGCATTTACGTTGTAGATGTCTATGGGCTCCAGTAACCACTTAACACCAGGTGGGCTGTGAGCTCGTCCACCGATCTAAGCAATAAAAAAAAAGCTTCAACAAACGTGGCCATAAACCTTTTCCGTACTGCCTTTTATAGGTAGCGGCAATCTACCTCCCATAAAAAAATTACTATTATTATAATTTTTAATCATACAATAATCATACAGTTTCACGGTCATTCTCGAAATGCATTTCGTCCGTGACGCGGCCTTTACATAAACCTAATTACAAAGTGCTCAGAGTACTTTTAGGAATTAAACCAAACGAACGGAGCGAAACGGAAATTCTCGTTACGTTGGCTCCGATTTCGTTTTAGTAAACATTACGACTAAATTTCCAGGAATGTCTAAAAACGAAGCGATATTCGGAAAATGATTTGTGTTGTTGTTATTCGCTTTTACTTTGTTACAATAAATGTTTGAAAGTAACTCCTTTTGGGTAACAACAAAATCATAAAGCGTCTCCGGGTGAGGCGACGTCGTGGAGCCATCGTGTGTCTCAGCTTGGCCGTATCTAACAAAACTTATTACCATAACCTATTAGCGAATGAGAGATATAAAGAAAAACATTTGGTTATGATGTAATTGTGTGCGCGACATCGGCTGCGGATACCTCGCGTCTACGCCAAACATCTTGAAAGTATTTAGAGGCTGACTAGCTCGAAACACTTACGTGATTTCGTTGTCTACCTTCTAATCTCTAATTTGTTGACCCGGTCAAATTCTATTCGAACTTTCCTGCCTTTGACATAGATAGATAGCCAAATAAAAATGTCGGTAACGACATTAAATAGATAATTCAATTCCATTCATAATCCTTTTACAGTATTGTCGAATTAAGCCATTGAAGCTTTATATGAAAAACTATTATTGTTTACTTTCAAATCAAAATTTGTATCACCCCACAGCTCTAATTGCGACTGCACTAATTTAATGTAGTTGCTGATATTTTTATGACACTCTACAAAACTTGCATACGCCCCGTCATGACGTATGCAAGCGTGGTGTTCGCTCACGCGGGCCGCACAAACTTGAAAACCCATTCAGGTTATTCAATCCCGATTTTGCAAGATAGCCATCGGAGCAACATGGTTCCTGAGGAACGTGGATCTCCATGATGACCTGGAACTTGACTCAGTCAGTAAGCATCTACAGTCGGCATCATTGCGTTGCCCAAAACACGTCATTACGGATCCTCCCGATCCATTAATGGTGCTTTTAGGTACCACAAGCATCAGTCACCGTCCTCGTCGAACCCGTCGCCTACGACGAGGGGCTCGACGAGCGAATTAACCCACAGACACAGCCCACTGAGTTTCTCGCCGGATCTTCTCAGTGGGTCGCGTTTCCGATCCGGTGGTAGATTCTGCGAAACACTGCTCTTGCTAGGGCCAGTGTTAGCACTACTCCGGCTTAGCCCCGTGAGCTCACCTACACGTTAGGGTGAAGCTGAAATAGTCTCTCAAGGCTATCAGCATAGATAGGAAAAAAAAAGATCTTTTAAACATAAACACGAATTAAGGTGCGATAAAGTCACGCTTCTTCACGAAGCCCAATTATATCTAAGCGACATTACATTACATTCCACCGCGCCCAATCACTCTCCCGTCACGGGAAAGCCGCAAACTAATATTGGTAATGAAGGAACGTTCCCCGGCACCATAAATAAATTCTATTTTTTTTTTTTTCAATTACGATTTCATATGTTCAGGAGTCAAAGCTTGTTTATTTATCTATATACTAGGTGACCCGGCAAACTTTGTTCCGCCTTAGAGGCAATAGATGAGCAGACTTTTGATTTTATCATGGTCAATTTCTTATTTGGATAATTAGTATAAATTAAAATAGCAAGTATTTTAATGATACTTTATTGCCATGTATTTTCGCTGGTATTATTATTATTGTATTTTCTTGTTCTTCTTCAGTCGTTTCACTCGCAATGTTTCGAATCCTAGTTGCATTACGGCTTCGTCGGGCAAGATTTGATAGTGCTGGTCGCGGCAAGGCTTTCTTAATGATTACCTATCTCGGCACAATAAATAGAAATTCAAAACAAACAATCAACCGGTCAACTTCAAAATTCTACTATGATTAACCATAGACTACATTACGTTTATCTGTCAGTTGCGTTTTGTTATTCCATATCAGTTGCGTTTTGTTATACCACATTTTATGTCACATCCCACAGAAACGTGATAAAAAGTATCCTATGTCCTTCTCCTGATCCTGAACTACCTCCCCACCAATTTTCAGCCAAATCAGTTCAGCCGTTCTTGAGTTATAAATAGTGTAACTAACACGACTTTCTTTTATATATATATATAGATATACCTTGTAACATACTTTTGTGTTTATGTATATAACACACGACGATATCTTTGCTTTTTATAAATGTCGAATTGTATTGAAGTTAACATTGTTTTCATTTTCAAGATGCGGAAAAAAAAAATTAAAAAAAAAACTATAGTTTTTCTTTGCGTTACGCGAGTTGTTACTTCGAAATTAATATGCTGACAGTTAAAAACGTGAGATTAGGAGGGAGGTAAAGGAATTTTAATTAAGAAAAAAAAGTAACAGACTACACAATATGAATGTGCCTTGTTTTAAGCCCAACAAGCAAACAGAAAGGACAAATCCGAAAATGTATATAACTGTTTTTTTTTTTTTATTGCTTTAATGGGTGGACGATCTCACAGCCCACCTGGTGTTAAGTGGTTACTGGAGCCCATATACATCTACAACGTAAATGCGCCACCCACCATGAGATATAAGTTCTAAGGTCTCAGTATAGTTACAACGGCTACCCCACCCTTCGATCCGAAACGCATTACTGCTTCACGGCGGAAATAGGCGGGGTGGTGGTACCTACCCGTGCGGACTCCCAAGAGGTCCTACCACCAGTGATTACGCAAATTATAATTTTGCGGGTTTCATTTTTATTACACGATGTTATTCCTTCACCGTGGAAGTCAATCGTGAACATTTGTTGAGTACGTATTTCATTAGAAAAATTGGTACCCGCCTGCGGGATTCGAACACCGGTGCATCGCTACACACGAATGCACCGGACGTCTTATACTTTAGGCCACGACGACTTTTTTAAACTTTGTTATTATATTTCTGAAGCATGTACACAACATACTGGCTAAAAACACAAATTGTTTTCGAAAAACTATTTAATTGCACGTCAAAAGTATATGGGAACATAGTAAGGTACACATTTCATAGACTGAAAGTGAGTGAATAAATATAAAATTTTTAAACCATACAGTTCTTACCTTTATGGGACAGATAACTAGATCAACTAAACAGCTGAACTGATATTGTTTAGAAGTGATGAATTAATGAAGACACAATAAGGAGAGGATCTATTGTATCCTTATCCTCAACAATTAAACACTATGAGTACTGATGAAATTGTAAGAAGCATATAACTATTAATCATATATGTGACTGGACATAGCCAGGGAACATTTTAAGGTCAACTGTGTCATGATTACTGCCAAACTACACACCTCACTTACCTATTTTTAAACATAAGGCTTATTAACAATACTTGTATGATAATTTATCGTTTATAGAAAAAACAAAGCAAGTTTTTCAGATGTATATGTGTCATGTAAGTAATAATCAGTCAAAAAACTATTCAAGTCTTTAATATTTACAATCAAAATAAAATTCAGTATACTTATTTACTGAATGATATCATGATTAAATAAAACAAACAATTACTGGATCAGATGTTACCTTTCTATGTTTATAGTCTACAAATGTGATTTTCGTTCTATGAATTAAATGGGAATTGGAAAATTATTTCGAGAATTTATATTATTATTTTAAACATTATTGAATCAAGACAACCATTCTCTAAATTGAAGAATAGTTTTCTGTAGCTTTAATTATATCTGTTAATATATCATATCATAATTTAAATGGCAAATAATTTTTTTTGGGGTACTTACTTTTGGCACTTTAGCATGAACTCCAGTTCTGACATCTCTGATGGTGACAATGTCTAGCAGCTCCACCTCCATGTTCTGATCAGTCCAGTACAGGTAGAAGCCATTAGGATCAACCCTCAAGGTAACTGGAAGGCCTGTCCCGGAATCCTATCAACAATTTTTTCTTTATTTTTTCATTGTAAACTAGCTTTGTAAACTTTGTAAAAAACAACATATAATGTTTTACTTGTTTTTAGTACAATTATAAAGATAAATTTGTAGTAAAGATTAAATCACTAATAACATTTAAAAAAAAAACACATTTTCAATTGGCTAAATTAAAAAGTCAAGATTACCCACAATTTTTATTAAACATTAAATAAATTTTACAGTATTGTTAAAATATGTATGCCTATTTATAAATTGATTCGTAAAGTCAGAACATTTTGAAGCTATATCATAGCACTAATTTATTTAAAATGTTTATCTTTAATAAAACATAGGAATAAAATTGCATACCACAACAAACTACTACCCAATCTATTTTTTGGTTCGTTATAAATTCAAAATCATTGAATCCTGTCTATCAAATAAATTAACAGACAGAAAAATTAAGAGCTGCATACAAATTAAACAACAAAACTACAAATTAAAACTAGTAGCAAGGCACAAAAAGGGGTTCACTTACCTCATCCCATTTAATAAATTTTTCTCCATCCTGCAAAGCTTTCGGCACTTCGATAGGCTTTAAGCTAACTTTGGCTGATCTCGTGCTAGCACTCATCTCGACTAACGAACACAATTATGCGGAAATAACAACACTATTGTACATAAAATCCGTCATCTTCCTCTCACAGAACAAATCTTACTGATTTTAGGTACTGAGATACTTATCCCGATGTACATACACTCAACAATCTTTATAAAATACGATTTATTAATAAATTAATAGCAGCTAGCACGCTAGTCAATACACGACAGACACCTGCTAAATTACTAATAAACATTTATTTTCCCCTTAGCACATATCCCACGAACGTCGAGCGACAGACGGACGAGGGTACTACATAGATTAGAGTCAGGTATTAAATTTGAACCTGTCACACGGTATGTAGTCTGTCCCAAGGAATTGAGTGACATTAAGTTCACGAACAATGATTCATTTCGTTCGTAGTATGAAGTTCGTAAGTATGAAACCTATCTATGGTTTTTTTAGGCATGGCAATTGGCTTCTTGTTATGCTATTGCTGCCAGTGTTAAGTAGGCAAATTTTCAATTATCAAATACAGATCATAGAGTTAGTATTTTATAGTATATTAATATAGTTGTAGGTACTTATTAACTCCATGATACAGACATGTTCCCGTATGAATAATGATATCGAAGCTTCAATTCAAATTTGAATCCTATAGCTAGATTCGCTAAAATAGATTTTTTTTCAGGTATTTCAACTTTAAATTAGTCTACTGTAAAGTTCACGGATTGTCGCTTAATCACGTCTGCCTTTCAAGCGTCGATATTGTGAAGTGAAATAAAATGAAATTGGTTAGTTTGACACTTTAATCAACTGGGATTCTATTAAATGAAAGGAGATGAAGCGGGATGAAATATAATTAGAGTAAAAGGATGTTTATTTACTAAGGCTCTTTCAAATAGTTTCAATGGATTTTTATAGTGTTTTTTTAGTTTCACTCAAGTCCGTTGCTCACATTCCCGCCAAAGAGTCAGAGATCTCCCGTTACACACTAAGTATAATTTATGAATGACACTATAGCGTGTGAGGACCATGTGGAAACTAGGATTTTTCCGATCTTAAATTGTAGTGCGTACTCAAAGACTTTGGTTAAATAGTAAACAACAAAATGATAAACTGAATAACTGAACGTATAAAACCAATACTAATAACGGAACGTTTGCCTATGTTTTGCCTCTAAGAGCGCTGCTCCAACTGCATACAAAATTGAGTTAACTTTTACGCTATCGAGAAAAAACTCGTATTAAGCACACAGATTTTTGCTAGTTTCCTTACTCTGTGTTAGCTACCGCTACACCGCCATGAAGAAAAGCGTTTTATAAACTTATAAGGTGGTATTTAATTTAACAAAGTAAGTTAAGCTAGCGACACCATCAAATCATGGTAATGTCCTGTACTAAACTTCTGACGCTCAAAAACTGAAAATGGAACAAATTTTTTATTTTTTTTATTGCCCTTGTAGGCAGACGAGCATACGGCCCACCTGATGGTGAGTGGTTACCGTCGCCCATGGACTTCAGCAATGCCAGGGGCAGAGCCAAGCCGCTGCCTACCGCTTAATACTCTCCACAAGCCTCGTTTGAAGAAGGACATGTCATAGCGCTCGGGAAACACCGTGGAGGGGAGCTCATTCCATAGCCGGATGGTACGTGGCAAAAAAGACCTCTGGAAACGCACTGTGCATGACCGCAGTGGCTCCAGGTAGTATGGATGAACTCTACTCCGGTGGCGGAGTATATTATATTTATATTTAACCGAGATGAAAGAGCATTTGACAATAATTTCTGAATTGTTTGAAAATCGATTATTTCGAACAGATCTTACTTTAACTTTAGCTCCACTTCTCTCTCTCTCTCAACTCCACTTCTCTCTATGAACTCTCTTCCCATTGTCATCGTGGTGAAGGTGGGTAATGCAGGTACCAGCATGCTCAGAGGATTTTACCAACAAACTACGATCGTCACCTGGCATTTAAGGGTGAATTCTGTGGCTTCACAAGTTGAATGAATGAATGAGATAATTTTGAGATTGTTGTGCAGAATTCATCTGCCACTCTGCCTATTTCAACCGCGACGCAGTTTGAAGGGTGGGACTTCCTACACTCCTTTTTTACTAAATAAACTATGATCCTGTTTGCCCATTTACAGCAATACAAAACTTCTAATTATGTATTGTATTAAACATCCCAAAACTTGTTTTTATAAAGAACCATTGTTCTATTACATTTAAGTATTTATTCAATATTCGATCTTTAAGCATGTTCGAGATTTTTACTCAAGTGCTGGGTATTCAAATCATTTAACAATAAAACTGGATCACATGAATAATTTTGGATTTGAGTGTATAGTGGATAATATTCCATTCTAACTACATCCATTCACTCAAAATGTAAGATGCTTAGTGATTCCACATAGTACATCACTAGTTCGATTATGGTTCGATTCATAGACAAAATACTTTTGTTTGGTTTGATTGATTGGTCGGTGGATAAAGTTCGTTTTTGGCTAATGCACAAACCGTGCCAGAGCCAAAAAATAAAGAAGAAGAAGTTCGTTTTGTTTTGCATTTTTGTTTTAAGTAGGTAGGTAATTTAATTTATGTGTGTGGTTCATATTAGCTATAATAAACAAGACGTACAATACGTTCATACTGTAAGAAAACATTTTAAAATCCAACAGCCATAAAAAAACTTGTTACAGGTCAACAATTATGTCAGAATCTGAAAATCTTGAGAACGCTGATCAAAATCCCAAACACGAAAACAATGCAAGAAAGAGGGTTCGGCACCGAAAAAAACTAATTTACGAGAAAATACTCAAGCAGATGGAGTTTTACTTTAGCGACGCAAACTTAACTAAAGATAGGTACTTAGGGGAATTAGTTAAAAACGATCCCTATGTCGCTCTGGAGGTTTTCCTGAAATTTAATAAAATCAGATCAATGACACAGGATATAGTGGATATAGCTAAGGCTATGAAACATTCCACTATGCTCGAATTATCTGAAGATAAACTTAAGGTGGGTAGACTTCACTATTAAATCATTTTCAAGATAACCTAAAGTTTATTCTAAATAAGTTTAGATTCCCTAATAATGTATTAACTTGCAGGTTAAGAGGAAAACATCAGTTATTTCATATGATGCGGATGCGAGGACCGTGTATGTTGAGTCTATTCCTGTGACTGCCAGCAGAGACTGGCTAGAACGAGTGTTCTCCGACTTTGGCACTGTAGTGTACATATCATTACCTAAATTTAAGAACACACAGAAGATTAAGGTAATTTAACATAGCCAATTATTATATCAATGTATAGGCTCAAGAGAAATATCCCGAAAAACAGAGAAGTGATAATGTTGATTACACTATCATTATAAGAATTGCTTTTGTATTTTGCAAAAGTAAGGTAGACAGTGTATATGAAGTTTTAGAATGTTTAATGAGGGATGGAAGATCTTCCACTGAGCCAGTGATACTGCTTGATAAGCTGACATTTCAAATGTTGTTGTTCGGAATTTGTATATATGCAAGCTTATCTTGAAAATTTAAATGTCGTAAACGAGATTCAGGCATTTGTCAAATATCTTGTGTTGTACAATGGCTACTGCCACAAAGTCATTGAAGTTAAAATCCAATTGCATCATGTTGATTGTGCAAAGTGTTCATAATTTTTATTATTTGCCTTTTCATGTTTTCCATGTGTAAAATTTGTGCAAATTTAGCTGAAAAATTTAGAAAGAAATCTAGTAATCTGTTATTGTGAAAAAAATTTAGAAACAATTAAAACCGATAATGTTGATGGTTACCTACCAAAAAAATATCCAAACATCAGTTTAAAGATTCCTACTGGGATGCCAATACACATTAAAATCTATGTCCCCTCCTAGTTGAGACTTTGCTTGCACACCTGTCCTGGTGAAACTGGAAAAGCCTTTTATTAAAATCTGTCATTTATCATTCTGTTATTCCTTATACTGTGTATATCAAGTATATATGTATGGTGTATGTAACTATAGATCAAGGCTCTAAAGTATATACACCATACACTTCAGAAATTAATTGCCTGTACGACATTAACATCTGTCAGTACCACATGACTAAGGATGTGACGTTTAGCAATTCATTTTTATCACTGATGATACTTGCTGCATGAATCTAGTTCTTTAATGTTGTTATGAAAATTAGTTTCAAAGGCAAATTATCATTTAATTGGTATTTATGAGGAAACTCCATTATCGCGGATGTACTAATGCATAGTCTCTAGAGATTAATCGATCTATCGATTATCCATTGTAGCAGTACACCCCATCCCTAAATATGTCTATGTCGTTACGTTATACGCATGACACTTTGCTTAATTTTTTAATACTAAGTCATTATTTGTAAAACGCGGCAACTTTCAAGAGTTCAAACGAAACATTACTGAAACTGTCACCCGCACCATGCTTCAGCGCACATATAATAAGCATGGAAATAAGATAACTTTTTTTATTGCTTAGAGGGGTGCACGAGCTCACAGCCCACCTGGTGTTAAGTGGTTACTGGAGCCCATAGACATCTACAACGTAAATGCCCCCACCCACCTTGAGATATGAATTCTAAGGTCTCAGTATAGTGATAACTGCCCCACCCTTCATACCGAAACGCATTACTGCTTCACGGCAGAAATTAGTGTAGTGGAGGTACCTACCCGTGCCGCCGACTCACAAGAGGTCCTACCACCAGTAAACATATATGTTTGTTGCTTGCAATATCAATACATTTTACCTTTTCGACAGGGATATGGTTTCATAGAGTTTAACACAACAGAGGAAGCTCAAAAATGCATTAATACTTTCACCAAAATGGGTTGTAAGCTCCCAACATATATGCCGCCAGAAGACCTGTCTTCCATTAAAATGTTTTCGGTTGAAGAGAGCCCAGAAAATTCAACAGATATTAAAGAAGGAAAAGATGAAGACCCCCCAAAAAAGAAGAAAAAGAAGGAGAAAAAACCACCAAAAGGTCTGGACACGAAGACTAATGAACTTGATAATGATAAAAGAGTTGATACACCAACTGTAAGTATTAACAAATTATCTCTTAGGATACCATAACGCACTATTTGTGCATCTTACAACACAGCAGCAAAGTAATCAGTAAGTCTTCAGTTCATGTTGAATTGTTATCGAATTTCAGGACGAAAAGAGAAGCATTGATATGAACATCACTTGATGTAAGTTGTACTGTTAGTTTCCAAGATTTTTGACCAAAATTGTTTATTTTCCTCTCTAGTTCACAGTATAAAAGTTATATCCTTGTTTTTTTTGGTTGTAAATAATCTTAAATGCGTGCATTTTTCATTTACAGGAGACCAAAACATTTACAGACACTGAGTCAAGAGATGAGGCAACCAGCCAAGATGAGTCTAAGAACTGCGAGGAGACAACAAGGAAGAAAAAATTTAAAAAACGCACCACTAAGGAAAAGAAAGGAAAGAACGGCTTAGAGAAAAATGAAGCTCCCAAAGGCGCCCTTTGGGGGTTGCAGGTTCTCGCCAAAAAAGAGTGGAAGTCCCTAAGGAATAAGTACTTAAATTTACAACGAAAATATATGAAAGAATTGAAAAATGAGCTACAAAATAAGAAACACTATATGAGAATACCACCTCCAGCTTCGCCAACTGGAGAAGTGAATGGTAAACAAAACTATTTTTTAATAATTTTTTTAATAAAGTTAATAATAAATAAAAAATCTAGACAATCATTTACTAGAAAGAAATGTATTATGTGTATAGGAAACATATCAGTTCCAAATAATAAAAAGCTTGAAATATTTCTTAGGTAATGATAATTAGGAAGTGTAACTTTATTTAAACATGCAATGAAAAAAAAAACTTTATTCCATTTTATACTGTAAAGTTGTCAATAAGTCTGATGGTACTGCAACTGTACATCTTTATAGATTTGTTTCTCTTGAAAAAGGTACTGAAATACCCATTCTATATGATATCATAAAACAGAAACCAAAACTGGAACTCAGTGGATATCATTTGGGGCCAATATAAATAAAGAGTAAAGATGTGGTTGTTTGCCTATATGTGTGGGTATCACCATCATGCTGATATTTGCCGAGAAGCAATAGCGGGTTCAGGTTTCAAAGAGATCACAGCCATTATAAAACACAATTCGGACATCGACCCACGTCTCAGAGCAGGATAGAAAATGAACGATGCGATATCTATGTCCCCAGTAACCACCAAACAAATACTTTAAAATAAAAATCATTTCGTAATTAACCTAATTAACTCTGCTTGTTTATTTTATTGTGGTTTGATTGCCATGTTACTGATTATAATATTATAATAAAAATGACTACATCAAATATAATACTTTTTGCAGCATCTACCGATACCAATGTAAATGAAAATTTAGTAATGCCAGAAAAAATCCCTGGAGTTTTTGTTAAAGAGAAGCTACTAGAACCATGTATCGACGTAAGATTAACTAAGAGGACGGTGAGTTACTTAATTCTTAACTAGGCGAGGTTAAATAAATAGGATGCCTAACTGAGTCTATCCTGAAACATCAGCTTTGATGTTTTTATTTTTACTGTGTAGTTCACAAGTTCACAGCATAGCTTCAAAGCTCAAGAGAGTCTATAAACATTACAATTTGATTGAATTCACCCACCTTAAGACTTGAGGTTGAATTCTCAGTCATAAGGGTTCTCCCCCTCTTCAAGTCAGAATGGATGATTGCTTCGGGACAGTAGTAAGCAGAATGGTGATATTCACTCGTGCGAGCTCATAATGCATCTTAACACCAGTAATAGCTAGTATAATACTCAGAAAACGCTACTGCTTATTCTGTGACGATTGCCTTAAAAATTTTCAAGTTATCCAAGGGTAGAGATAGTGTGGTTCTATTCTACATTGACAGTGCAGACTGGTGACCCACAATGGGGGCTGGTACTCACTTTGTGATATCTATGCGCTACCGTAACTACACTAGGAGGGCTATAAATTCGTTCTCCATATTAGGACAGTTAGCATGATAAATAGAGAAAATTTAACCTCAAAATCTTGCTAGCAATAATTAACAAAAAATCGCGCATAGTTAGTTTGTAACACATGCCGAAGACCATCGCTTTGTGGTAGAGAATGACAATGAACGATTGGAAGCTTGTCCCATTTCGCCGTAAGCTACTTCTTGGGTCCGTGGACTGTCAGTGCACGAGTACAAATCTGCCATCTTTCGTTATCTCATCACACCTGAGCAAATCTACCCTATAGGTGGATACAATTTTTTTATTTTTTTTTATTGCTCAGATGGGTGGACGAGCTCACAGCCCACCTGGCGTTAAGTGGTTACTGGAGCCCATGGACATCTACAACGTAAATGCGCCACCCACCTTGAGATATACGTTCTAAGATCTCAGTAACGGCTGCCCCATCCTTCAAACCGAAACACATTACTGCTTCACGGCAGAAATAGGCAGGACGGTGGTACCTACCCGCGCGGACTCACAAGAGGTCCTACCACCAGTATCCTACCACCACAAATTCTAAAAGCACTCATTTTTTGAAACGCATCTGTCTTAAAGTGCGAACCTTACTTGATGATTCGCTCCGAGCATTTCAATATTGCAATAATTGTTACGTTATAATAAATCTTGTAAAAATGAATATTAAAAAAATCTAATATAAAAAAAAAAGACATGCTCGCTGAGTTTCTTGCCAGTTCTTCTCAGGACGGAGGCTAGTTTTTGTGAATTGGCGATAGTTCTTTTTGACGTTCAACAAGTGTGTATTTCATTTAAGTTGAATAAAATTATTTTGATTTTTTTTAATGTTTCATAATTTTGCTTACAGATACGAACCAACGTGCACGTGTTACACGTAGACGTGAAGGAGAGTCAGTCAGAAGTCGTCATTAGATTCGATTCCCCTAAAGCTGCTGATGAGGTATTTGTGTAGAACATTCTAGAACAAACCTTTATAATACAAAATTTGGTACTTATGTTGAGGGTGGGCAGATATAAGACTGTATTGTTGTCGACTTTAAGAAATCGGGTCGAAGTTCCAATTGTAATGTTATAACAGCGATAGTAATAATCGGTTGTTGATTATTTGTTTCTTCTTTGGCTAAATCATTGTCGTAAGTTGTGATGTCATTTATACATACATAGAAATAGTAATTATGATAAACGAGCTTGCGTTCCCTCTCTTCTGGGGTAAGTGGTCACGATGGCTCATGAATACTGCTTTAAAACCCAGTTCTGCTTTTTCATATTATTTTAAAACAAAAATATCGACGCTTGGGAAATCAAGAGGGACGTTCATTCCACAGTATGACACAGTGAGTATCACGCAATAATGATTTTTGAAATAATTTAGCAATATTTACTCGAGATAGGAATCTTTTTCTTTTCCTACCTATTCTAGTAATCTCGAGGGGTTATACTAGAATGAGAAGGGATCAATTCTGCTCCATTGATGGTGCAATAATAGAATGTGCGATAGTAAACAAAAGGTGTACTATTTTTTTTTCTACCTATGCTGATTGCCTTGAGAGGCTATTTCAGCTTCTCTTTGGCGTGTAGATGAGCTCACGGGGCTCAAACTTGGTTACGTTGCTAACACTGGCCCTAGCAAGAGCAGTGCTTCGCAGAATCTACCACCGGATCGGAAACGCGACCCACTGAGAATATCTGGCGAGAAACTCAGTAAGCTAGGTGTAGGTAGGTACCATCACCCCGCCTCTTTCTGCCGTAAAGCAGTAATTCGTTTTGGTGTGAAGGTCGGGGCAGCCATTGTAACTGTACTTGAGACCGTAGAACTTATATCTCAAGGTGGGTGGTGCATTTACGTTGTAGATGTCTATGGACTCTAGTAGCCACTTAATACCAGGTGGGCTGTGAGCTCTTCCACACATCTAAGCTATAAAAAAAAGACGCAGCCCAATGAAGTTCTCGCCGGATCTTCTCAGTGGATCGCGTTTCTGATTCGGTGGTAGATTCAGCGAAGCACTGCTCTTGCTAGTACTAGTGTAAGCAACGTAACCAGGTTTGAGCCAGCTTACTTACTCATTCAGTGAATCTAGTATGACCGCTCAAGATCACTAGAATAGGTAGGGGGAAAAAAAGAATGACTTGCATGATGACAGAATAACATCATGTAATAAAATACTGAACCCACATATCATTTTCGTAACTACGGTGTGATTTGTGCGAGTTTCTTAACGTTTTCGGTAGCGTAAAAGTTAACCTAATCTTGTATGCAGTTGGAACAGCGCCCCTAGCGGCAAACGTACGCAAACGATCCCGTTCCATACAAATATAAGCTAACATTTACGCTATCGAAAACGTTAAAAAACCTCGCACTAAGCACACTAGTGGTAAGGCGTCTTGGGAGTCCTCACGGATGTGACGTGAACACCTCGTGACGTAGCTTGGCACCGGCCTCAATAGTCGTTGTTGTGTTGTGACAGTACTGCGCGAACTCTCACAAGCGGGCCCGCGTGCTGTCGGGCGCGGAGGAGCAGGCGCAGTGGGGCGCGGCGCGCGCGGCCCGGCGCCGGCCCCGCGGCCGCACGCGGCTACTCGCGCGCCGCACGCACGCGCTGCTCGCGCCCGCCTCGCCGCAACCCACCAACACGCATCTAAGGTTCGACGAGGAATAAACGCGTTCTGTTATAAATAAATATTTTCACTACATCTCTGTTTTATTGAAGTAAAATGCGATTCCAACAAGGTTGCCTTTTTTCCCCTACTTATTCTAGTAGCCTCGAGGGGTTATTCTAGATTCAGCGAGCCAGTAGGTGAGCTCACGGGGCTCAAACCGGGAGTGTTGCTAGCACTGGCCCTAGCAAGAGCATTGCTTCGTAGAATCTACCATCGGATCTGAAACGCGACCCACTGAGAAGATTCGACAAGAAACTCAGTGGGCTGTGTCTATGGGTTAATTTATACGACGAGGACGGTGACCGTAAATAGATCGGGAGGATCCGTAATGACATGCTTACAGACAGACCGACTGTGAATGCGTGGCACTCGAATACCTGTTGCAAGCCAGCGCGAATGTTAGCAACGAGTAGCGTCCAATATTTTAATGAAGTATTTACAAAATATATATATTTTTTTCTATCTTTAATTTAAAATATATATTATAATATAAATGTTGACGATGTCGCGTCTCTTACGCACACAGCGTTGCCTATTACAAGAACAATCTGGTTTAAGGATGAAAAATGAACGAAACCACAATACTAAACGTCGAAAAAGTTTCACTTTTTTCACGTGCGCCAAATTGTTCGCGCCCCCTTTTTTTAATTACTTGGCTGTCGACTTTGATCAATTATGGTCATGATCGTAGTTGATAACAGCTCTCCAAAAATCGTACAATATCTATCATTTTTTAAACATTGGGGCTATATCTGCCCGATATGTGGCGAACGACTTTTACCTACTGCTTTTTAGTGTTTAAAAGATAGGATGTAAAAAAAGATTTACCCATAACTTTACGTAATTAGGGTTAATGTATAGTGAGCACATTCAGAAAAGTATTTTTTGTCTATTTCTGCGGTATTCACACATTGCGATTTTGAAAATTGAATTGGTTGATGAACGACAATTACATACCTACCATATAACTAAGGCAGCGTGCACGTATGAAAGAAAACAAGAAATATTTACAAAAGAAATTTAATACATCGAATAAATGCCAAAATTAATTTCATCCTAAAAATAAGCCTATAAATAACTTAGTTTTAGAGGCACTGGCACGTATCATTTATTTTATTCTTACAAACTAAATACAAAAATTACATTATCAAAAATTGTCATACAAAAGTTCACCTGTAAATACAACCTCGATACGATTACTGTTTATGATGCAAAAATCATTATTGTAATAATAATAAAGTTTTAAGACATATTAAAGCTTTAGAGAACTTTAGGATTATCAAATTTAAGTACATAATAATAAAGACTGATCAAAAGATCATAAATTAATTTACACGTTCCTTTTCTGGACGTTCAATTAACATTTCAAATTTGATATTAATTGCAAAAATTAAGTATTTCAATGGAACGTTTATACCACAGTAAATAATAATAACGATGAGAAAGCACCACGTTTTTTAAGTAGATGTATACAATTTAACTTAGTTTACCGAGCTTCAAACCTCGTGTTAATGAGGTAATTAATTTAATGTAATTTCTTAAATTAATTTCTCATTGAGGCTCGCTGATTACCCGCAGGATGGCGCTCAGGAGATCCGTCCCACCCATACGCAAAATAGGAACACTGAATTGTGGAAATCTGTTTGTTTAATATAATTTATCATAACTCGACATGGCTTGCTGAAACAGCGTGCTTAGTGCGAGTTTTTTAACGTTCTCGATAGCGTAAAAGTTAACTCAAATTTGTATATTTTTATTTATTTATTGCTTAGACGTGTGGACGAACTCACAACCCACCTGGTGTTAAGTGGTTACTAGAGCCATAGACATCTACTACGTAAATGCGCCACACACCTTGAGATATAAGTTCTAAGGTCTCAGTATAGTCACAACGGCTGCCCCACCCTTCAAACCGAACACCGGTGCATCGCTCGATACGAATGCACCGGACGTCTTATCCTTTAGGCCACGACGACTTCAGAAACGACAACTTCAGACTTATTGTATGCAGTTGGAGCAGCGCCCCTAGCGGCGAACGTTAACTTTTACGCTAACGAGAGCGTTAAAAACTCGCACTAAGCACAGTTTTTTTAGAAAACGCCTACGGACGATAAATGGACACCACATCAAAATGTTTCACAGCTGCACTGTACGCAATACAATAAGATAATTCAAAACAGGCATGGACGGAATCCACAGCTTCGTCAGAACGCAGGGTGCGTCTGAAAGCTGCCTTCCTTTTATCTCACTGATTCACGACAAAACTATAATACGTTGTGCTTGAATGAATATTATTTCTATGTAAGTTAGGTAGTGGAAATATTATTCATCAATGTAAGTGGAACGGTTCCCGAAGCACGTGTTCAAGCATTTAATCTTCGTATACATATATAGTTATTATACAATAGGTACAATAGTAATGGTTTAAAACGTCTAACTAATAAGTACTAGAGGTAGATAAGTCGAAAAAAACGTGACAATAATAATGATAATTTATGATGCTTCCATATGTCGATGGACCGTCACCGGAGCTATGATACTATTCTTACCGCATGGCAAAACTGTAACATTTAGGTCTCCCGATTTTAAACGCGGCTTTATTTTGGCGGGAAGTGGACAGCTGATGTCAGATTTAGTGTCATCTGACAATATAATGGGATCATTTACAGAGAATCCCGTGGCTTCCGAATCTTCATGCGGCGTCATTGTTGAATAACCATGATCGGAGCCACCCGCAGTATGCGCCCTCCGGTACCCTGTCACTACTCTATACGGAGATATCGGAGCCTCCATTTCCATTGCCGGTAGTAATTTGTCGTGACCGGATTGATCGTGAACGTCATCAGAATGCAGTTGGCTCATTTGCACGTCTGGATCATGCCAAGTTTCTGCGGGTCCGTCCACGTATAAATTATGACAGCTAGCCGAAGTTACATTTTGTCGGTAACAGTATATCGCTACTGCTACAATCAAACTAACAGTCACTATGCAACCTGCAATCGGTCCTATTGCCGAATAACCACCTAAAGCGTCTCTGTTCATGTGACCGTAAGTTCCTTCGCCGTACGGAGTTACCGCTCCCAAAACGCCATTGAAGCAAGTGGACTGAGAAGTGCAAAAGGGAGCTAGTAATGTGCTACTGCCATCCGTGTCTATCTGACACCACTCGCACCCTAAAACGCCTAAACAAGAAGAGTGCGACGTGTAGGTCTCGCATTGAAAATCAAAGCAAGTTTTTAAATTCTCAGCAAAGTTATAAAAGTAATGCGACTTGTGATTGTTGTTCTCTAACATCATGCCACATAAGGGAATATCTTGATTGAATCGTGACACGTTCGAGTTGGCGCATTCGTAAATTTCGGAGCTGCATTCGCAAGGGCATTCACACTCCGTTTGTTCCATACGATTGCAATTGAGACACAGCCGATCATTTATACTACAAGGACAGAATGCATTCGGGCAAGATGCGTTAACGAGACCTACAAAGGCATTAGTTCCAGGAATAGCAGCAATGTAATAATGAACACAATGATCACCTGAAACTACGTTAGAGAGCACATTCGACAGGGATATGTTAAATTCATAAAATCTCTGTATAGTTTTATCATAAAAGTTATTGCACAGTCGTTTCGACACAAAGCTTTTATGATTCAACATGTCTATAGCTATCATGGATTCCTTATGTGTAATATGTTGCTGTTCAATTGGACCAGAGCTGTTAGGATCCATTAAGCCGGGATGTGAAATTAAATACCCTCGATTGTTCATAATGAAACATTTCATAGAAGAACCTGCACATACAGGCATATTATCGATTAGGAGTTTATAAAGAAAACCCATTGTCATATCCATTGAAACTACCATTGTAGGATATAATGGGCTCTTTACAGCATAAGACAGGGAAACAACATACCCCGCACCTCCAACATCCAAATTAGGAGGGGTCAATATAATTTTTCCAGGGTTTTCAATTGCATAAGTGTACCATGGCCTTCTTACAGGTTCATAGTCATATTCTAAAACCGTACCAGGAAACATGACTAGAACTCCGCTCTCTGTAACGGCATACCTTCTGACAACATATTTAGAGTATGGCCCGTGTAAGTGTTGTCTCTTATAAAATGATAATAGAGTATTTAAATAACCTACATCTTGTTGAATTTCGTTTTTAAGACCTGGATTAGAGAGCAAGCCGTGTGCTACACTTTTCAAATATGCTAAGTAGTTTTGCATATAAGTTACAGCTTCTTGTCCATCACCCATGTCATACAAGTAAGTGAATGGTGATTGAAAACTGGAAGGACTAAGGTAAACAGTACCTTGGTCAATAGTAGCAATTTGTTTAAAATGACGACATATTTTGCCCGATTTCGGAGGAAATAAATCTAATCTATGAAACAATATTTCTTTGTTGCTTCTAGCAAAATATACATTTGTTTTATTAAAACTATTTTGTGCAGATTGTTCGGAAACAATGCATACAATATATAAGTTGTCTACCCACTTCCAGGAATAAATTAATGGGCTGCTTGAATTACCATCATCAGATGACACCGATAGGTTACCAAAACTTTTTGAGTACATACCAGTTTTGATATCATTTATATATTTATACGTGTCTATATTTTCTAAATTTGTAAACTTTATTTTATCTATGGCTGTTTCAGGGCGTGGAAAGTATGTGTGCATTAAAACTTTACCTCCAAAATCCATGACAAAGGCTTTCTTTTGTGGTCACCTTTGAAATATATGATGTCTTCTGCTAAATCTGACCAGTACAGATCGAGTCCTAAGACTCCAGTTAGTGTTGGTTGTACCAGAGATACCATGAAGTCTCTTTCTGTTGCCTCCCATATTGGACCTTCTATTTTTATTCCTCTGTCATCAAACTTGCCAGGGAGCAGAGATATAAATGCCGAAGCCACTTGGCCGATCACAGCACTGTCATTTATGTGAAGTCTCATTACTGAATGGTTGTTTGAGTGAGTGTGCCACTTATCAATATGCAAGATACCAAGAGAGCTATTCCTGTCTATTTGATTTTCATATATCAATCCAATGGCAAAATGTACACTGTCATCTTTTTTCATTGAATATGGAAACATTTTCAGCCATGTTTCATTTTTCAAAACCTTTGTGTCAGTAAGGAAAATTAGTAGTTTGTTCTTTGGTAATATTCTTTGACTCAGCAAATTCTTTAGTTCATTACTGATCAATGTTGGTGATAAACTTAATGATGAAATATCTATAGCTGCCAAATGTTCTCGAAATAGAAGCTTGTTATTGTCTGTGGCATTACCCAGATCAGAGATTCCTTCGATACTGCATGAATCTTCAAACTTCATGAAATCGGTCATGTTCGTCATCTTAAGAGCAAACAAATCAGCACTTTGTAGTGCATAAACTGTTTCTTTTGCGACATTCACTGCATGCTGAAGTGAATCTGAGCTCATATTATTATCTATAATAAAAACTACTAACTTTGGTTCCGGATGCACAACTTTGTGATATAAATATCTTAAATTAGAATGTGGCATTGCAGTACAGTCTCTGTCAGTGGCATAATCTATATGTGAAAGAAAATACTGTCTCTTAACTTTGATATCTTTGAAACGATCCAACATTTTTAACTTCGGATCCTGGAGTGGTAAGCTTTCATACATATTCGAGCTTCTTATAAATACTGACTTACGTATAGAGTTAAACGGACATGGATGGGTAAAAGACGGTGTGCTGTTGTTGCTTAAAACATTGTACATATCACGTAGTATAATTTTGGCCGAAGATATCTTGTAGCTCAGTTTATCTGCGATGTTATTCAGTAATTCGATATCCGAGTCCTGGTGACTAACCTTATATGCAGAACGAATTTCAAAATGTGATGTGTAATCGCTGCCTAATTCTTTTACAACTAAATCATTGAGTTTCGCCGCCAGCGTTTCCGACAGTTGTAAAATTGTTGTTTTGTAATCACTTCGGATGTTCGTTCTTGTAGTGCTGTCATTTTGCGTGAACACAGTTCCGATGCAGACATTGGTAGATAATATAAAAAATAACCATGAAAACCTCATCTTTCCGTTAATAACATTATTTGTCGATAATATTTTTTTACACTTCAATGTACAACTGGTTACGATTCCTGCGCTTGACTATGACAGCTGCGAGCCTTTCCATTGTGTTTACAATTATTTTATAAAAAAGTAAAGTAAAAGTAATAGCACTGAAGTAATAACAATATTGTATACAGGCGCAAAGACAGCAGGTTTGTAACATTCATGCATTAGACAAAAATATTTCATAGACTGCGTTTTGTCAGTGCTGCCAGATAGCATTTGTATATATTATTTACAATGTCATTAAAATAAAAATACAGTATTTTAGTATGAAAATACAGTATGTATGTAATATGTGTAGAAGATATTCTAGGCAAATACAGCATTTTTTCAGTAATTATTCACCGTGCCGTATGTTTTAAAAATACATTCAATATTTAAATGCGTCGCTAGTGCAAAGATGGAGCCAGTGTCAAACACATTTCCCTATTATTGCTTAAGCTCACGTGCTTTAGTCGCAATTTGTTTTGTTTAACCAGTTTTTTTGACAAGAAATTCGTTACAATATTTTTAAAATATAGTAAACAGTAAAAGCAGTAATAATACAGTGAATCTACTGTAATTATAGCGCATCTGGTATCACTACGTTGTGTAGGGATTACAATCATAAATCACTTTATCGAAGGATCAATTTTATTTCCCAAAGAAAATCGATTTTCAATGGAATCACACAGATTAATTGATCTCAGACAGTTGAAAATAGAATTGATTTTTACGTAATAACTACTAATAAGCAACCATAAAAATAATTTCAATAATAAATTAATTATTAAGTAAATAATTTATGAATATTTAAAGCAACACGTAAAAATATACATTAATTATTAAATAACCGATAGATAACTAAATGACTACAGTGTCACCAACTTATCTGTGAACTGATGGGTCTCGCCCATGGAGTTAATAAGTACCTACAATAGTAACTCTATGGTCTCGCCATCGTCGTTTCAGTGTTGCTAATTAATTCCAAAATATATATATATATATATATATAAATAGAATCCTTATGTCACACAGCAGCTTTCATGGCACTGCACCCATTTCAAAAGCACCTGTGGCGGGTAGCCATCATTCAACGCAAGATAATTGACATTTTCAAGATAAAACGCATATATACAAGTTCCGAACAATAACATTAGGACCGTCGGTCTACCGAGCAATATCACCAGCTCGGTGGAAGATCTTCCCTTTGTCGTATATCTTCCCAAACTGGTGACCTGCGACGAGATGTGAACACGCAACCTTCTGATTCATCTTCAGCGCATCAAGAACTCCGGCTACCACAATCCCCGCATTCTCGCAGATAAAAGCACGTCATTGACAGTCGTCCCACAGCAAGCCAGCATCGCAGCCTCAACAGGACCATCGCAGCCGACTCATCGCGCTTCCTGGTCCTACGGCACGCAACTTCACTGCCTCATCACGCCGCTACAGTTCATCGCAGCCCACGACCGGATCATCAACGCTTGGGGTCACATATCTCCGGCGTGGCAGCTCTGCATCACATGGACTACGCACGACACGCACGCAACATTCAAGCTCAGTCTCGACTCACCGCAGACTTCGAGCAGCACTGGCGACAATCACGCAGCATTCAGCTCAGTTTCGACTCACTGCAAACTTCGAGCAACACTGGCGATACGCACGCAGCATTCAAGCTCAGCCTCGACTCACCGCAGGTTTCGAGCAGCACTGGCCCTTGCAAGCTAATCTCAGCACGGACAACGCTAACTAAAAATGACACGACCTCCAGTCTCGGAGGGGAGTGATGTGGCGGGTAGCCATTATTCAACGCAAGATAATTGACAGATGCCTGAATCTCGCTTACGACATTTTCAAGATAAAACGCATATATACAAGTTCCGAACAATAACATTAGGACCGTCGGTCTACCGAGCAATATCACCAGCTCGGTGGAAGATCTTCCCTTTGTCGTATATCTTCCCAAACACCCATTTCAAAAAAGTCGAAGGCGTAAACGAAGATAAAATTAGGGGATTTTACCTTTGAAAACAATAAAAGGACAATCAGCGTCTGTTTGAGATACAGCTGAGGAGGATTACAGTTTTTTTACTGGTAAAAAAAAACGTCCTTTGTAAGAATAATATAATATAAAATGCGTTTTGATTCGATTATGGAATTAATTTTCCCCCACAATTTTATTACCTTATTATCAACATGAGCATACGGCACATTTAAAGGTGAGCGGTTACCGTCGCTCGTGGACGTCAGTAAGTCACGTTTGAAGAAAAACATATACTAGCATTCAGGAAACACCATGCACGGAAATGAAAAGCAGAATGGTAGGTTTCATACTCGCTTTTAGCATATTTATCTTCTGTCCACACTGAGTGTTCCTATGCGTCAATGTTTTTCTTTCTATCTTTTATAATAACCTTTTTTTTGGGCCAGGGCCGAACCTTCTGCGAGGTCGCGCGCGGGGTATGTGGGACTTGACGATCTGCAAGGTGTTGGGAGCAGACCGCGGACCCAAGGAATTTTAGGGCCCTACCGCACTAAACGACTCCCCTGCACTCTTACACCCGACGTCCGATCCCCTCCGAGGTCAGAACCCGGATGAAGTAGGGGGCTACCGCGGTCAACACTACAACCAGACGGCGCGGCTCACCCCAAGGACGCCCAGCCGGCGGAGCCTTCGAGGTCGGCCGTCTAAAAACCTAACATCCCTCACTCCGCCTACCATGTAGCTCGCGTTCAACACATTCAAACGTTGCGCTTGTGTAGTGTTTATGAATAAGCGCGTGGCGTGACGTCACACTGCATGCGCATCATGAAAAGTCTGCCCATATCTCTCTCGCGCGGTTTAGCATATGAGTATGAAGGGGACAGTTAAGGTTTTGTCTTTATTAAGGTTTAATATAGCGTGGTCCTGTTTTATTATTGTTTTAATATTAAATTATCATTGTCTAATTATAATGTCATAAGTTGATAAAAAATGCTATGCAATAGCTATACCGCCGCAGTTCCCGAGTGCCACACGTCTTACACCCGACGTCCGATCTCCGTCCGGGGTCAGAACCCGTTCAGAGTAGGGGGGTTCCCGCGGTCAACACTACAACCAGACACGCGGCGCAACCCCGAGGACGCCTGACCCACGGGTCGTCGAGGCGATAGTCGACGACCAACGACGCCGGTCTCCGCGGTACGGCGCGGCGGCGGGTCTACCAGGCCGTCGCCCAGTGATGCCGCTGGTGTTCCGGGATACCCCGCTGGGCCAGAACCAGCCTGCCGGGTCGGAACGCGATACACCGCCGACCGGGTTGCCGCAGCCGCCGACGCGTCGTCCCGTCCTCCTGGTGATCTTTATAATAACCTTTTCTTTTTTTTTCGGGCCGGGGGCCGAACCTCCTACGAGGTCCCCGCGCCTAGGGGGCGCGCGGGGTATGTGAGACTCAACGATCTGCAGGTGTTGAGAGCAGATCGCGGGCCCAAGGATTTTAGGGCCCACCCACTAAACGACTCCCCTGCACTCTTACACCCGACGTCCGATCTCCGTCCGGGGTCAGAACCCGTTCAGAGTAGGGGGTTCCCGCGGTCAACACTACAACCAGACACGCGGCGCCACCCCGAGGACGCCCGACCGACGGGTCGTCGAGGCGATAGTCGACGACCAACGACGTCAGTCTCCGCGGTACGGCGGCCTTACCAGGCCGCCCGGGCGGTACCGCTGGTGTTCCGGGATACCCCGCCGACCGGGTTGCTCTTCAACAGTATGTTCGGCGACGACAGCGACGACGAAAATGCGGACCGCGTCGCAATCCGCAGCCGCCGACGCGCCGTCCCGTCCTCCTGGTGCCAGCGCGCTAGAGTGACGGTAGCGTGCGGCGCAGCCTCAACCCCCTTAGGTCGCCCCGTGACCATCACCGGGAGGAGACTGCCTCCTCATAGGGGCTGGAGCTGGACAAACGCCCTCCTCCGGCCCCCGGCCCGACGGCGGCGGCACGGCGCCGAGAGGGAAGAAGAGCTCTCCCTCTCCCGTTATCTTTATAATAACCTAGATCAACTTGGATAGCGATCATTTTTTTCGCCTTAGGCTACCATAATTTAATTTTGGGGAAACTGACAGGTCAAGGATTAATTTACAAAGACGACCTTGAGATAAAATAACCTTCAGAAATTACAAGTATACGTTTTACAACCCTTTGTACAATCGAGGTCAACTTAGTTTATTGAATAGGTTTATCGTATAAAAGGCTTTTTGTTACATGAAACTTGAGTTTAACTAACGTTTCGCAACAGCACCTAATATTACGAGTAAAAGTGTAGGTACATACTCCACATGATATAAAGGATAAGTTTTTTCCTCACTATTTAAATTTCTGTGTGCACAAGTGACATTAACAGACGAATAACCTATTTCAGTCATAATAAAACTGATATCTTAAATAAAACATACACTACATATTTAATATCTAATTATTAAGTATGTGTATTATCAATAGAACTAATTAATAAGTGCATTATCTATGGACGGAACTCATACATACATACCAATTCATCGTCTCATTGTGCGTAGGTTAGCGGTAGGGCATCTCTTTTTTTATGATTGAAAGATTACTGGTGGCCCGCAGGCCTTTCCAGTTTCACCAGGACAGGTGGGCGAGCAAAGGCTCAGCCAGGAAGAGTGGGATTTGTTAACAACTGCCCGAGTTCTGCCGAGAGACTGCCGCTTCGCGAATGAATCTACTACTACCGGATCGGAATCGCGACCCGCTGAGAAGATCTGGGGAGAAACTCAGCCGGCTGATGCATGGTTTAGGTTGCACGTCGACCTCTTTGTCGAGTTCGATGAGTACGGTTACCGGGGTCCCTAAGCCTGCTCCTAGTGTTAGAGCTGAAGGCGTGATGGCAGGGCATCTTGTGAGCCCGCAAGTGTAGGCACCACCACGCTGCCTATTTCTGTCGCGAAGCTGTTCCAACTTCCGATTTGTACTATAGAACTGAGGGCTGAGGCACTCATATCTCAAAGTCAGGTGTCGCTACTGTTGTCGCCACTGTCTACATTGTTGACGATAGATGCTCCGTTAACCAATCGACACCAAGGGAGTCATGAGCCAGTTTCCATGGTCTAAGCGATAAGAAATGTTAATAAGTTCTCGATTGACTTCCACGGTGAAGGAATAACATCGTGTAATAAAAATCAAACCCGCAAATTTTAATTTGCGTAATTATTGGTGGTAGGACCTCTTGTGAGTCCGCGCGGGTAGGTACGCCTATTTCTGCCGTGAAGGGTGGGGCAGCCGTTGTAACTATATTTGAGACCTTAGAACTTATATCTCAAGGTGGGTGGCGCATTTACGTCGTAGATGTTTATGGGCTCCAGTTGTCACTTAAAACCAGGTGGGCTGTGAGCTCGTCCACCCATCTAAGCAATAAAAAAAAGTAAGACTTACAGATGACAACAGTATTTTATTGCAACTCTCGGCAATTTGATTTGTTAGAGCGAGCGAACTATGCTTTAAATACTCACCTTTTTGGGTGTAGACCGCTAACGAGTCCTTGGTCTGCCCGATCGTGACCATTGGCCCTCATTGATGACACGACATGAATCACCCGCCTCTGTACTGAAATAAAGCTTATTCTACACTTCAATCTGGAACGCTTAACGAGTTTCTTTAAATTTGTTTTATATACGTAAACGCTAAAATAAAACACATACATCTTAGCAATTCTTCATACACGGCTTTAATTTTTTAATGGAGTACCTAAAAATAGTCGTAGATTTTAAGCTGGATATTATAATACATTAAATCATACCATTATAATGTAGGTTTATGAATTTTGATACGTATCAACCTTTATAGGGGCTAGCTAGAAGTTATCGCTCGATTCCGTAATTAGAATTTAGTTATTTGGGTTAACTGTCGTCTACAGGGTTTCGACTTCGAGAAACATTTACGAAGGGAAATTAACGTGGTTTGACTGTGAATGTTAGTTATGGGATTTCTCTAAGAACATTTTCGTTTTTACGAAATTTTCTAATTAATAAGTTTCATAATCATTTATTTAGATTTCGTTAAAATTTTGTATTTACACTTCCCTACCATACTGTGTTATTATTGCCAAGTTTTTAATTACCATAAACGGACTCTCTTTCTAATTTAAACACAGTTCCGCAAATCTGCAATGTTCCATGATTAATTCTTACACGAACGACATTAGCAGACGCAGTTGAGTATCGAAAGATTACCAAAAACAACTTTTTTAATCGAACTATCGGAAACTACAGTATACGGTACGTCGCTAAAAAAGTCTCAAGAAGTTGATTGTTTCAATGAATCTCTTCTTGGAATCAAGTCTCACCTAAGTACATTTCAAAGTAGTGTAATAAAACGCCCACGTAATATGTAAATAAGTTCGTCGTAGTATGCTAATTACCGTATATTCACGTAATTGTTGATCGTAGAGGCTATGTAGACGACACCTAGTCTCTTTATGCGAAGGTGTGTACTTTCATCGATTGGTCAGGAGCGGCGTGGCTTACCGTCCGATCATTAACCCAGTTGTGTGGCGCTAGGCGCCCTGGCCGGGCACGCGAGCTGTCGCCGCGGCTCATTCCGGCGCCATGCAACTGCCCGAAACACCGCCACCGCCTTTGGCGCCTCTTTGGGACCGCGTTTTGCGAGCTAGAGCGCTGCCTCCGGATTTGGACGTCGAGCTCCTGTATATCGCCATAAGGGATAGACTCACCCACCCAGAATGGGAAGTCCGATTGCACGCACTGAGGGTGCTTGCCGATCTACTGCCGCTGTCCGGGAATGCTCTGGCGTTTCCCTTCGATCAAGTGGTCGACAATTTGGGCCATAGTTCGCCGAACGTTCGGAAAGCCGCGCTCGACGCTTTGAAAGTGTTCTGCACTCATTGTGAAGACTCGGAATGCGCTGCCCAGGCTATAATGGACAAATGCTCGCACCAGAACATCAGGCCACATTCGGCAAACATTGAAATGAAGTTAAATGTCGTGACCGGATTAATATTATCCATACCTTCCTTGATAGGAATATTAAAACGAAGAAATCATGCATTAGATATATTTCCCATTTTTCAAACTTTAGGCGAAAAATTATTTGATCCTGTACACGCTGATGTGGCTCAACGATCCTTGATCAAATTGAGAAGAGTCTGCGGGCAACGGGATTACATGATGTGCTTGTCAAAATTAGACCGTAGAGTACATGAGAAATTTCGCATACTCTGCGAAACTTACGATGAAGATTCGTTGGATGTGTACTACGCGCCAAGGAAAAACATTTTCAGGGATAACAATAACCAGCAGTCGTTTAAGTTAAATCACGTATCTAACAAAACTGTACCTACTCCTTTGAGGATATCTGCAGAGTCCTCTTCGGACGACTCTTTTGCGAGAATGTCTTTCTACAATAACAACTTCGCTAAAGTTATTATCGAGACTGAAATAAAATTCGACTCCGATACTGCGATCACGATGACGGTCCTCGAAGAAAACGAGACTGAGTCTGACCTGAACACAGTGAGTGAGGAGGATGACGAAAGCTCCGACATGAATATGCTAAGGTACAGCGACGGAGATTCCGAAGACACCGACGTGGTAGTTAAAAGGGTACGGTTTGGTGGTGAAGTAGTGAAAATTAGAACTCCCGACAGTGAAAATACGACCACCGATGACGACCACAAAAATGATCGAGCCATCACAGAAACTGATAATGTTGAAGTAATTTCAACTAGGACCATTGATACCAAGACGAAAGATATTAATCGTGAATCATTGGAAAATTCACAAAAGAAACAAACAAAAAGAAGCGGCATTCCCCTGCCTGTGATTCCGAACACAAATACCAATAAAAACTTATCTAATTACAACAAGTCGAAGTTAAAATCGAAGTCTTTGAGCGAGTTGTACGATTATTTTAAAACGAAGAACGATGTTGACGGAAAAACTAAAGAAAATTCTGGGTTTGCTTTAACACTCTCAGAGATACATTCTCCGGAAAAAGTGCCCAGTCCTGTGGGAACACATAGGGAAGTGGAGGTGCTCCATAATTTACAACGGAGTCCCGTGGTGTCTCCGAGGCGACAACAGACACAAGTTTTTCTGGAACAGAACGGGTAAGCAACAAAATTTGGAATAAAGTAGTAGTCTAAAAAATTGTAGACAAAATACATTAATAAAAAATATATATACATTTTTCATTGTATTAGGGATAGTTTCCAGATTTTTTTTAATTTTTTGAAATCCACCAATTTTTCTATGACAACTAAAATAATACAACAAAAAAGCTTATTGACTTGAGCACTTAAAATACACTTCATGTAACATAAAATTTAATAAAACATAATTTTAAGTATAAAAACTGAAATTGATACATTCTCGTAGCTGCGGATCTCCTATAGGTCAAGTGTTTTAGTGGCGTAGATGAATTGTGTAAATAGTATGGGACTGCCGATATCGCACCCCTGGTTACCAATAGCTATGAGAAAATGAATGCAACCTACCTTGAAAAGTTCGATTGAAATTTCGTCAATTACTATTATGATCCATCATTTGAGCGGCAACAATGGTCTTGAAGGACATTTCAACCTGTGTAGATTCATAAAAAACATAAAACGTCCCTAAACTTTTATTATAATGTTGTTATATTATATTGTTATATTAGACACACGATTAATGAGAAAATTTGGTGCCTGAAGGGGCACGGGCAGGGGCTGAGTGGTTTACACTACAGCATAATTGCAGGACAAGTCTTCGATACGAGTCCACTACGAAAATATGTATTACAGTCGCTCAATCGATTGGAATAAAGTGGACTAATCTATACTAAGCCATTTGAAGTAAATGTTTCAATAATAGTAATTACTCCAACCCACTGAGTTCCTCGCTGAATCTTCTCACTAAGTCGCGATTCCGATCCGGTGGTAGATTCTGCGAACCACTGTTCTTGCTAGGGTCAGTGCTAACAAATTCTCTCAGGTTGAGCCCGTGGGTTCACTTACCTTTACAGTACATATTGTAGCCTAAGGGGGTACCAACGAATGGATAAGGGGAAAAGTTATTAACAGCATTAACCGAAATACTAATTTCGTTGCTCGTTGTCCATCATTATTATCTAAATCAAAAACAAAACAGTTTAATAGAAAAAACCGTCAATCTGTTTTTATTTTTCAAATAGACACACATTACACTACATATTTCACGTATAGGTACGTACCTACATAAAATCGTTTTGAAATGCTTTATTAAATCATAATAAAAGTAGCAGACATAATAGTAAAAAAAAGGAATCATTATAATGAATCAAAGTCGACTTGACGCACGAAATGTGAAGACTGTGATCAAGTTCACGGCTGGCACCCTGTAAGCATTGTACCGACATTGCCCGCTGCCAAGGACATTGACGGTGGCGGCTTTAAGGCCATCTTAGCCCTTTTCAATTATCGGCTCGAACTTAAATAATAATGTATTAATAACTTAAACAATTATCTAATCTATACTAATATTATAAAGCTGAAGAGTTTGTTTGTTTGAACGCGCTAATCTCAGGAACTACCTACTGGTCCGATTTTAAAAATTCTTTCAGTGTTAGATAGCCCATTTATTGAGGAAGACTATATAACATCATGAGACACATACAAGTGGAGCACCAATAAGGAATGTTTCAAAATATTTTCACTTTCTACGTAAATGAAGTGGGGGGTAAAATTTTACGTTATGTCAAAGTTATATTCCACGCGGACGGAGTCGCGGGCAAAAGCTAGTTATTTAAATTTACTAACCAAAATTTGTATAATACTATTCTTTATTTATTCTAATTTATTAATAATATTATTCTTTTACTACGAGCACTTATCAAATACATATATACCTAATTGTCACACTCTCTTGGATTTGCTAGAAGAGATATTTTAACGAAATATGCAGTGTATCCGTTCATAATTTTCTCGTTACCTCTTGTATGTTATGATTTCCTGTTTGTGTACAGATTCATCCTAAATCTGTTATCATCTTCTCATGCTGATGAAGATCTGTTATCTCCGAAACCTTTAACGCCACTTCAGCCACATTACGACTGGGAGGATTTGAATATTTTACCTCAATATGTTTCCGATCAACTACACAATACGGTCAGTATTCTAGTTAAATAAAAGTTGAAGAATACGCCCAGGAGTGAAATATCATTTGATATACAGATTGTGTGTTTGATTAATTAGGCAAACTGGATAGCAGCAGTGAAAGCGGCGGATCAACTCCACAGCGCTCTGCTAGACCCGGAGAATGTAAGACGAGTTGAGCCTGCCGCGAAATCGCTGGTGCAACACATGTGGGCTCTTAGTGACGCGGTAAGCAGTCAAAGTTTTTTTTTATGAATGAGCTATTACTGGTGGGCCAGAGGCCTTTCCAGTTTCACCAGGAAAAGCGGGCGAGCAAAGGCTCAGCCAGGAGGGGTAGGATTTGCTAATAGCTGCCCGAGCGCCTCCAAAGGGAACTTAACAACTCAAGAGCAATTGCTTCGCGAATGAATCTACTACCGGATCGGAATCGCGACACGCCGAGAAGATCCGGCGAGAAACTCAGCGGGCTAACGCATGGGTTAGGTTGAAGCAGTCAATGTTCACACTAAGCACCATGTATCGAACACCAACCCAGCCGCATCGCTCGATACGAATGTACCGCGCGCATTGAATGAATGAATGAGTGATTTATTTTATATCAGACAGCAAGTCCATGTGGATACATAGTATCCTTGAAACAGACTTAAAATTAACAAAACCAATCAAATAAATAGATACATTTATTAAAAATAATTATCAGTTGAATACATTTCAAATATTCCATTCAACTGATACTTACTTCCAACCAACCATTATTATTATTTAGTCCGCAAGTGAAACATGGTACAATGGTTCAAGTACCAGCAGTCATAACGGTCTGTTACTGCCTTCAGGATGCTGTTAGGGCTGGCCCGGACCCGGCGAATCAGGGATGTGCACCTTTTCCGCATGCATTACCCCCTTTAGGATAAATTCAAAACCTAATCGGATTTGTACCTACCTGCTTAGAACTTTTTCTATTCAATCTAGATTTTATAAACATATACGTCCATAGTTCTTGTGGACAGTAACTTTGCGCCACACAGGTGTCAGCCGCTAAAGCTCCCGCAGAAGGTGCCGTGTGTGCTTTAGTTCGGGCAGCCAGTAACGACTGCGCGCGACACCTGCTGCCCGTCCTCGTCGCCAGGATGGCCAGGGAGCCGCTGCCGTCTGCTCTTCCACATGCCATGCTCCAGCGACTAGCCTTGCATCACTTAGTCGACCTTATATTTGATCCGTCCATGATTGGCGTAAGTGAGAGCATCATTAAAACTCTGATATAATTAATAATAGCATTGGGCCATGGTTGAAGATGTCTTTTTTTTTATTGATTAGGTGGGTGGACGAACTCACGGTCCACCTGATATTAAGTGGTTACCGGAACCCCTACACCTCTACAACGTAAATGCCGCCAGCTACCTGAAATAATAATTGAACACCATTGCATCGCAAGATACGAATGCATTATTGACCTAATGCATGCATTGCAATGACGACTTCTAATTGAGTAATCTCCTGATATTAATATTCAACATTTCGCGTTCGGAAGACAACGTATCTGAATAATTGAGATAGCATAGATGCTTCGGTAGAATGGATAATTTCTGATCAGTATTGTAACAAGTGTGACAACTGAATAATTTCCAATGAAATAGTATTGTACATTTCACAGTAGGATTTTATCTAGACTACCTTCGATGAATAGATACTTCGCATTTGTAGTTGCGTAACACAAGTTGCAAATTCCAATCACCTGAAATTGTATTTTACAACCTAGAGTCTTAAGGTCAGAATCCCAAGCCATAATAAGTTTCAAGCTTCAGTGATTGATTTACATATAAATATACTGTCATTAAGAAATGCTAACCACCAACCATTGTGAACTCGAGCAGATCGCAACTTTTATACCAGCATAGATTTTTCAAGCATTTCTACCCTTTACCACCCACCCACCTTCACTTATACGGTCGATGGACCCTTCAAACATTTAATGAATGCTTTGCGGCATAAATATTGTTACGCGCTTGAGTTCGGGATAAATAAAATTCTACCAAAGTACAAATTAACACTGTATTAACATTTAGAACCTTCGATCAACAATAGTAGCTATTGTTGATCGAAGTTTAGAACACTTAACGAGCACTTTGTCGCTATCAAACCAAAATCTGCTATGTGCAAAAACTGTATTTTGTATTAACGAATAAAAACATTTTCGTATAAAATTTTATATGAAGGTGAATTTTTCAGAACTATGTCAAATGAAAGCTATAGATAAATATTAAAGCTATAGACACATAACAGTTTTTTTATACGGTAGATAGGGCTGTGAACTATACGAAAAGGACAAAAAGTAAAAATGTCAAAAAGTGCACATAGCAGATTTTGGTTTGACAACGACGACTTTAAAATTCTCAATTCTCTTCTTCCGCTTCGCCTCATGTGTTCCGTTTGCTATTTCGCTTCGAGTAGTTCCGATTACTGACTGACTTGTTTTTTATTTACTTTTCCTACCTAAGCTTACTAGCTATTACTAACTATTAGCCTTAACTAGTAGGTGAGCTCACGGGGCTCAAACCTGATGACGTTGCTAACACGAACCCTAGCATGAGCCGTGCTTCGCAGAATCTACCACCGGATCGGAAACGCGACCCACTAAGAAGATCCGGCGAGAAACTCAGTGGGCTGTGTCTGAGGGTTAATTTACTCGTCGAGCCCTTCGTCGCAAGCAACGGGTTCGACGAGAACGATGACCGTGACTCGTACCATCTTCGCAACGCTTTTATATTCAATACGACATCCCTAGAATTTTCGAGAACATTCCTCACAAATCGAGTATTTTCGATGTGTGTTTCCGCTAACTCACAATAGATGGCGTTGTACTCCTCGAGCGTTCTAGATATTACTAGATCC
This sequence comes from Bombyx mandarina, assembly GCF_030267445.1. Classification (NCBI taxonomy): domain Eukaryota; kingdom Metazoa; phylum Arthropoda; class Insecta; order Lepidoptera; family Bombycidae; genus Bombyx; species Bombyx mandarina. Next base: position 13,380,925 of record NC_143219.1, on the reverse strand, counting down.
TTTGATATTAGTTTCTCTTACCGGCGTAACAATATTATTGATATGGTGGTTGATAGCAAGTATAGATACACCAGGCCCTACTAACTAATAGGTCCTATTCCACGATCCTATATATTCCCAATGATAGTTAATGATGGTTAGATTTGGAGAAATTAAGACACTAAAAATTTCCTATAGGTGACAGGAGACTCTGACCGAGTGCAGAATGCTCAGCTAAGAGCAACCTTGTGCTTGGCGAGGGCGGCAGGTCCTGCCGCTGTACTGTCTGCCGTACGGAGGAGACTAGCTGGCACAACCAGAGCTGACATCTTTTGTCGAAAGGCAAATACAAAAAATATTTAAACTACACAAAGAGAAGCTCGAGTTCCAATATTCAAAAATATCAAACTAGATTTTACATGTACCATATTTTGAGTTTGTTATGTAACATCAAGAAAAGATGGCGGGACAGAGTGAGACATATCAAGTCTGCCCCCTCCAACACTATATGACGATCACGAGCACTCTGTCAAGAGTGACGCGATTGAGAAGAAGAAGAATGTAACGTAACGTGTGTACATGTAGACACGTATAATAAATCTTAATCGCAATAACATCGATCGAGCAAAATCATTCCTCTTTGCTATGAGAATCACTACGAACGATTCTTAAGCTCTTTATTTGATCCACCTATTCAAATAAATACAAAATTAATCACACACGGTCGTTTGGCCCCAATGAGTTCTTTTATATATTTAAATACGTTGAAATAAAACATAAATATATAGATATTTAACACCCGGACAATAAGAAAACAAGCTTGTTTGTAATACGAGTGTTTGTCCGCTGTGGGCATCAAACACAGGACCAAGGCCAAACAGTCATTTTTTTAAATTTTATTTTTTTATTGCCCTTGTATGCAGACGAGCATACGGCCCACCTGATGATGAGTGCTTACCGTCGCCCATGGACTTCAGCAATGCCAGGGGCAGAGCCAAGCCGCTGCCTACCGCTTAATACTCTCCACAAGCCTCGTTTGAAGAAGGACATGTCATAGCGCTCGGGAAACACCGTGCAGGGGAGCTCATTCCATAGCCGGATGGTACGTGGCAAAAAAGATCTCTGGAAACGCACTGCGGATGACCGCAATTCATAAGTAATCCTTTTTTCAAAACAGCTTCGCGAACGTCTCAGCAGACCTGTAGAAAATATAAAGCCAAGTTACATAACCAGGTATTTTATGCCATTTCTTATTCAATAACTCAAGTCCCCTTTGTAATTAGAATGGATGTAGGTACATACGTTCCTTGTTGTGGATTAACATATCTTAAACTTAGTTTAGGGGCCATTGATGTATTAAAAAATATTGTATATTAATTAGAAAATGTATATATCAATGTCGGGGCCTTTTTTGTGTCGCGACGAATTCAACTGCCCAATCATCAACTTACGTGTTATAGTGGCGGAGTCTTTTGCAGTAAGGGTATCCTCCGGGTAAATAGATAGATGGCCCTTTTTTCAGATACCATAATGTTATTGGTAATTGCATCAAAGATAACTTTTTGTAACCGCAACAATTTTCGAAAGACCTTGCTTTGTGCCTAAGTGATGATGACAAAATATGCTAAATTACTATAGTTGGCTACCAAAGCAGTAGGTACATGTAATAAACAATTGAAAACATTTTCAACAACTTCTAAATATACTTTTCATTTATGTTTAACGAGGTACCGACGTGTCAGGTAAAAATGGGGCTAACGAAAATTATGGACCACCTTGAAATTTCGGGAATGCTGCCATTGAATCAGGAAATACCCTGTAAACTTATAATAGGTCCAATTTCATAGGCTGTTTTTGTTGAAGATTGACATTAGTTCGCGGCGGGCTGAAAGTTACTGAAAGGTATCTCAACTTCGTCGCAGAAATAGCCAAAACAGTGGCTAGGTGGGTCTTTCATTGACGCCAGTTCTCAAATAGGTGCCAAATAAATAAATAATATATGACGGAGTAGGGACGTCCGTATTGTTTGTAAAAAGTGTGACGTCAGCACCGCTGACGTCGCGGTCATCACTTTCTTGACGAATGACTCATGTTTGGGTTTCCGAAACAAAACTTCACGAGAACTTCACGAAAACTTCGTATATTGCACGAGAAGCATAACAACGTTACAGAGATATCCGTACAGTACAACGGCTTGGACACGAATCCATCAGTGCTAGACAGCACGGCCGTATTTATCGGGCTTCGTACCCGTGAGCGTGTTGACACGTTTTAAACACGTGAGCGTGTTTACACGTTTTTCAAACACGTGAGCGGGTTTACACGTTTTTCAAACACGTTTTAAAGTATTGAAATTACAATAAAAGGAACTGTTTAACATCAATTTCTTATCACAGAGTAATTAGTTGATGATCAGTAGGTAAATAGTCATATTTGCACCGACATATATAATTAATAATAATAATTTATCCTCATACTATGGGTTATTATTCAGGACTTCACAGTTGCCGGTACCCGTGCGGCGACGTGCGAGGTCCACGCCGCCCCCCGTGGGACCGCCCCCTCCGCGCCGTCTCAGGCCGCTGCCGGACTCTGCCCCCTTGCCGGGTCAGTACATTCAGTTCATACACACTAATGACCCGACTTCTGATGCACCCGAGAACACAGATGAAACACGTTCAATATTGGACACAGACTTCGTTCAAAGAATAGTCATATTGAAAGGTTCAGGCAGGAGCGGGGGGTGTGGATGTCAAATTCGCAATTGTGTGGCGATCGAAGTGCTACTAAATTCAGTGACACGACTATGCCGGAGCTCAAATCACATGACACCTACTAATGTTTCTAAGGAACTATGTGCTTCACGCATTTTCACGAACGATTTCTGCGATGCAAGATTTTGAAACTTTCTGTTCGTAATCTTTAAGTTACATGTAACTTTAAGATTACGAATCATCATCTGCCTTCTTACCTACATACGTTATTTAGTGAGTTTTATAAAGTAACCAATACCATACGTGTTTATACTTAGAATACCATTGACTTATTTTTTTTTCTTTTTTTTGAATTCCCATGTTTCCCAATGTTTTATTTATTGCGTAGATAAGTGAATCAGTACACGGCCGATGTAGTAAGCTAAGTAGCGACTAAGTAGCCACCGGAGCCTTTAAACATCAATGCATAAAACATCAACGATAATGCTGCCACTGGCGGTAGGAGGTCTTGTGAGTCCGCGCGGGTAGGTAAAAACACCCTGCCTATTTCTGCCGTGAAGCAGTAATGCGTTTCAGTTTGAAGGGTGGGGCAGCCGTTGTACTGTTAAAACTTTTTTTTTTTTTTTTTTTTTTTTTTTTTTTTTTTTTTTTTTTTTTTTTTTTTTTTTTTTTTTTTTTTTTTTTTATTGCTTAGATGGGTGGACGAGCTCCGAGTGAGACCTTAGAACTCATGTCTCAAGTTGGGTGGTGGCATTTACGCTGTAGATGTCTATGGGCTCCAGCAACTACTTAACACAGGTGGGCCGTGAGCTTATCCACCTATTTAAGCAATAAAATAATAATAATAAATCACCCTCAGTTATGAAGTCGATATCATAATTGCAATGTATCACTAACAGGCTCCAATTAAGTATTTTGTGGCTATAAATATGAAATGGAATTCTACAAACACTTTGCCCGTTTTTGCCTTTTTGCCTTTAATTATTTAAAACAAATTGCTTTTTATTCAACAGGTGTGATTCAACCAGGCAGAGAAATCTTTCTGAAGCCGTTGTCACCAATCACATTCGGCGAGAGGTGAGTTATTCTTAGGCTTTAGAATGAGTATAGCAAAGGACGAAAAATTAATACGTATCTTAATTTTTACGCGATAAAGTCATTATTTGCTAAGCCAATTCTTTACTGTACAATAGTTTTTTAGCGAGCTTTATTATTATGAGCCCGCAATCTAAAGCGAAGTTGGTTCGATCGCGTCACACAAGAACGCGTGGCATTGACCTCGTAACATAACGTTCGCGCGTTTATCTGACTACAAAAAACTGTCAACTTAGCACCTGCAAATTCGCTAAGGTTATACGAACACTACAACTATGTGTGGAGCCCGTGAAGTTGTTAGCATTTTTTTTTTTATTCAGCAACACTAAAGGCGGGGCGTGACTAGATTTTTCTAGTTTACTAACATTTATTAACTACATAACCAACTAACTTTAACAATGTTAATAACAGCTAAGTAAATGCGTAAGTTTTATTATAATTAGTAAAAGTAAAATAATCTATACATATCAATAAAATTGGAGTGTCTGTTTGTAATATTGAAATAACCGCTTTTTACTACATGCATATGAATATATAACATTTTTTACAATTTTTGTTTGTCTGTCTGTCTGTTCCAGCTAATCTCTGGAACGGCTGACCGATTTTAACGGGAATTTCATAGATAGGTAGTTGATGATATAAGGAGTAACTTAGGCTACTTTTTTTAGACTATCTTCGCCCCGGAGCGTCACCCACGGTCCGACAATAACCGCGGGTAACATCGCGGGACTCAGCTAGTAAATAATAATAAAACTTACGTGAACCATTTAGCTGTTGTGATAAGATTTTGTGTGGAAAAGCGAATGAGCCCATAGAGATCAAAACATGAATGTCGTCACCTACCTTGAAACACGAGATCAAATTCTTAATTTCAGAGTCGCCCGCCGGCAGCCGAACAGAGCGGACGGGTATTTGGACGTATAACGTATATCTATCTGAATACGCGAGTGATTGCGCACGTGTCTATAATTTGGTTTTTGTTTTATTCAAATATTGTTTTGGGTTACCTTCAATCGAGGACGGGATTATTGACTAAATCGGGACTGCGCTCGGGCGCAGTCCGTCCGTATTCTGGTCAATGAGGTGTACGACTATAATCCTAGTGCACTATGAGTGAAAAAGCAAACGAGACTGTTGAGAGCAACAAGATGGAAGCTAATATGAGTAGACGAAATATGGAAGATGAACGAATACAATCAAGAAGGAATGAAGACGAAGAAAGTATTGATGAACAGCACAATAAATCTGGAGAAGTAGAAGAAGAAGACTTGATGGAGACTGAGTACAATATTAGACAAAATGAAGAGAATGAAGAAGATTGGACAGTAGTAAAGAGGTCCAAGGCAAAACGCTGGAAACCGAACTCCGTTGATGTTTGCATCTCGAGCAAAAATCAGCTACCAAAACAATTCGCATTGGCCAAATTATTTCATCGACTTAATATTGGTGGTATAACTCGTGTCAAATATATTAATGCTTTTAAAGTCCTTCTAGCATTTGAGGACATAGCTTTTTCCGAAAAATTCGCGGCATGTCCTGAAATTCAAGAACAAGGCTGGAGGATTCAAAATTCATGGGAAGTAAATATCTCTTATGGAATTGTCAAAAACATGGAAATAGGCATATCTGAGGATGACCTTATGGAAAACATTAGGACCAGCAATAATTGCGAAATAGTAGCGATCAAACGATTGAATAAACGGAACCCGGCTTCGCCAGGATGGATAGACAGTGAAACCATTCGCCTCAGCTTCAAGGGTAACTCACTTCCGGAATATGTATATTTATTCAATACAAGGGTAAAAGTCGAAGCATATATTTTCCCCGTAACACAATGCTCAAATTGCTGGCGTTTTGGTCATAGTGCCAAATATTGTCCTTCTACAAAAATATTCTGCCCTAAATGTGGTAAACATCACCCTAATTGCGAGACCAATTCCTTCAAATGTATAAATTGTAAAGGTAACCATATGGCCCTAGCTAAGACCTGCCCAATATATTTGAAGGAAAGAAGAATAAGAGAAATCATGTCGGAATTCAACTGTACGTACCGCAAGGCTTCATTGATGTACGTGCCACCTTTTTCACCAGCTGTTCACAGAGAAACGAGCGAGAATATCACTTATACAATGCAGAACACTACCTTTCCTACTGACCCACGTAATAAGAATTCATATGCATCCGTCGTGTCTAAGATAACTCAAGATGAAAATAATACACTTTTTTCTAACGAACATTTGAAGAGTTCCAAAAAAAATAAAAGAAAATCTAAAAAAAGGAAGCAACGTTTTTCGTCGGATCAGTCCATTCATGATTGGGATGCGTCATCACAAGCGTCGGAGACCAGCTCTGATACTAGTGGACCTATCAAGGAGGGAAATCAAGACGCGGGGCAGGGGAGGTCCTGTCACCCGCATATACCTTCTACTTCAACGACGCAAGATCCTAAACCACAAACAACACTACACGATACATCTAAATATTTTCGACGTGACCGTACTAGGAAAATTCACTCGGGGTCTGATATTTCAATTATGGAGGTTCTGTACAAACTTAAAGAGGTAGTATTTTGCAGTAATAAGCCTTGGAGTGTTAAATTCAAACTATGTATCAATTATCTATTAGACTGGACGATTAATGTAATGTTAATTAATTTACCAGATGCATCAACGTTTAAAAAGTGGTTTACTTTAATTTTCGATTCTATCAATGGCTAACGGATCTGACAAAATAATTAATTTTAAACTAATTCAGTGGAATGCACAAAGTTTGAGGCCCAAGCTTCTAGATTTCAAACATCTTTTAAATCAAGAAGAAATTCATGTCGCTGTTGTTAGTGAGTGTTGGTTGGAGCCACAAAGCGAATTAAGAGTTAGTGGTTACAATATTTTTAGAAAAGATCGGTGCGATGGTTACGGCGGTGTCTCAATTTTTTGTCACAAATCCATTAGATCACAATTAATACAAACTAACATAAATTCTGGGATAGAAATTATTTCTGTTAGGCTATTTAATTGTAATTATCTAGAAAGTATTATTGGAATTTACTGCCCACAATCGGTACGTACAACCCGTAGAGATTGGGAAGCTATCTTTTCCCAATTTACCAGTAACACTTTAATTTTGGGGGACTTTAATGCCCACCACCTGACCTGGTCATATAAGACAGATAGCAGAGGGTCTCAACTGTTTGACATTGTAAACGAATGCAATTTAATTTCTCTAAATGATGGTAGTCACACACGCATTAAATTGGTAGCTGGAAATTTACAATGTAGTAGCCCTGATATATCTTTCGCCTCTCCAGATATAGCTTTCAAATTTAATTGGCAAGTATCAAATGAGACTTTAGGAAGCGACCACCTGTGTATTAAAATTTCATCAGCATTTCGTTGTTCTTCAAATTCTTTTAAAAAACGAAATTTTAAAGCAGCCAATTGGACAGAATATAGTAGCCTGTTAACGGACTCTTTCGCTGAATTTACTCTTCCGGATGATCCTTTTACTGGTTATAATTTATTTATTGACACGATCAATAAAGCGGCAGATAAGTGTATCCCATCTATTAAGTTTTGCACAGATCCTTGTGCTAAGTTTGCCCCAAAACCTTATTGGAATCCAAATCTATCTAAATCTATTGCTTTACGTAGACGCGCGCTTGCTACTTTTAGGAAAAATCCTATTCCGTCAAATTTGATCATTTTAAATGACTGTATTAGGGAATCACAAAAACTTTTAAGGAAAGCTTCTGGAAAACATTGGCACGAATTCTGTGATTCCTTAAATGAAGTTTCACATACGAGTGAGTTGTGGAGCAAAATGAAATGGCTAAAGGGATACAAATCAGAGAGAGCTTACGTTGACCCAACTAAAGCCGAAACGCTACTTAATAATTTGTGTCCTCTGTTTGTTCAATCATGTCAACCTATATTCGTTTCATCGAATCCTTTCTTAGAGGCTCCAATTACTTTAAATGAGTTAGAGGTAAATATAAAATCAAAAGATACCGCCCCTGGATGGGATGATATATCATTTTCTATGATTAAGCGATTACCTCTTAAAGGCAAACAAATACTGCTCTCTTTGTACAATAGCTTTATCGTTCGAGGCATTATTCCTGATCAATGGCGTGAGATTTATATTTTTCCGATTCCAAAACCAGGTCGTGATCCGTCCTCCGCTTCTTCTTTGCGACCTATTTCTCTTATGTCATGCGTGTGCAAAGTGTTTCATCTAATTTTATGTAGAAGATTGGAATGGTTTCTGGAAAAAAATAACATTTTCTCTAATGAAACAGTAGGTTTTCGTAAATCAAGGTCTTGTCTAGATGTTTTAAGCCGAATAGTTTCAAGAGTTCAGATTGGTTTTTCTAGAGACAAGTTCACCATGGCTTGTTTTCTCGACCTGGATAACGCTTATAATAATGTTGAAATCAATGCTTTACTTAATAAACTAGATGGTCTTGGGGTAGGGGCAAAATTCTGTTTATATTTGTGGAAATTTCTAAGCCTACGGGTTTTAAAAATCAAAACTGATGACTCGTACATTAGCAGACATACAGGACGAGGTTTAGCTCAAGGCGATCCTTTATCACCTCTATTGTTTAACGTAGCAACTTACAAAATTTGTCATATTATTCAAGATATATGTGTAGCCCAATATGCTGATGACTTTGTCCTCTATGTAACAGACAGCGATATGAATACGGCTAGAAACCGTTTACAAAGATCTCTCAACCTTGTAATAAAAAATCTAGATGAATTGGGCCTTAACATTTCTGCTACAAAAAGTAAAATATGTGTTTTTAGAAAAGGCCGGAAGGTATTACAAGCAAATATTTTAGTAAATGGTACACCACTGAGCGAAGTAGATAGTTTTAAATACCTTGGTTTGTGGATGGACAGATCTCTGAGATGGAATAAGCACATAAATGAACTTTATCAAAATGTTTGTAAATTTCTTAACGTTTTTAAAGTGTTGGCGGGATCGGGGTGGGGAGTCCACCCTGCTCATCTTCGCAGGCTATATATATCAATCATACGAAGCCGTCTAGATTATGCAAGTTGTTTCTATGATAACAGCTGTGATTCAAATTTAGTTAAACTCAGTAAAATTCAAAATCAGGCAATGCGAATTATAGGAGGCTTTGTTAAGAGTACTCCAATACATGTTATGGAGAGCGAACTTTGTTTACCACCTCTTCAGACTCGTAGAAGATATCTAGCTGGAAAATTATGGCTTAAATCTAAATCAATAACAGGCAACACCTCTATTGTACTATTAGACCAACTCAATTCCCTTATGTCTTCTAGATATTGGAAAGACAAAAAGACACCACTGCTAGTTTGTATTCATAACAGTTTCCGCAACATAGTCATCCATTGTAGAGATCAGTTAGGAATGTTCGCTTTAAGATTATGGATCAGTGCATACAACCTATGCGACCTAATTAAACTTAACATTGAAGGAATGAATGAGCCTAAGCGTAGTTATAACCATTTTATGTTACGTAACAGCTGCGTACGTCATCTAGAGAACCACTATTCATCCTACTACCATTTGTATACAGATGGATCAATAGAAAATAATCTAAATATGGGAGCTGCTATATTTGACCCACAAACCGGAAATTGTATGAAATTCAATATTATCTCAGATGTACGAGTGTCAATTATGCACATAGAACTACTAGCCATTTTAGAATCTATATCATATGCTAGCTCAGTGGACTCTGATAAGTTTGTAATACTTACTGATTCTCGTAGTTCGCTGCAACACTTAAACCGATGCGTTTATGGTGTTAGGGGAAATCCAGTTGCTTATACAATTATTGAGCAGATATATAACTTAAAAGCGAACGGTAAAGAAGTGATATTGCAATGGATACCTTCTCACATCGGTTTGTGTGGCAACGAAAGGGTGGATAAGTTAGCTAAGGAAGCTTCTAGTGATGGTGTACCATTGAACATAGTTCCTAATTATACCGATTGTGTCAACTTAGTAAGAGAGGAATGTTATCGTCTATGGAAGGTATATTTCGATGAAAGGTCTTTGGAAAAAGGCGTGTGGTACAAAACAATTCAAAGTCTACCATGGAAAACGCCATGGTTTGATTCTTGTAACCTTAATAGAACCACCCTAGTGACTGTTTTCAGACTTCGTTCCGGGCACATCCCACTCAATAAATTTGCTCATTTAATGGGGAAGGCTCCTGATCCCAAATGTTCGGTTTGTGATGTAGTGGAAGACGCTTTTCACATTATGATGGAGTGTGCGCGGAATGATGATTTGAGACAACAATTCTTTGCAAAACATACAGATTTCCGACAAGTTGGAGGTGTAAATTGCGTATTAGCCTTTCCGGAATCCGAAATGGCTAAGTCACTTTATAAAATAGTGTCGGTGGGCCTTCAGAGACGATAACAGTTTTCTTTATTTTTTTATATAATTTTTTGTTACTATCTTTTGTTGCACAATGGAGTGACATATTCACTAAGTGAATAATCTCCTTAAATAAAGATAAAAAAAAAAAAAAAAAAAAAATTCTTAATTGTATGGTATATTCGCTGTACCCGTGACTGTTTCGCGGCAGAAATTTGCAAGATCTTGGTACACACCTTTGCGGGTTTATAAGACGCCTAAAATGGCGTTTAAAAATAGTACTCCTGGGATATAAATAACTTACGTATGTATTTGTAAAAATCACATGGCGCACCAGGTTTATGTTTGAAAGTTTACTGGTGGCCCGAAGGCCTTTCCAGTTTCACCAGGACAGGTGGGCGAGCAAAGGCTCAGCCAAGAGGGGTGGGATTTGCTAACAACTGCCCGAGCGCCTCCGATTGAGACCTAACAACTCAAGAGCAATTGTTTCGCGAATGAATCTACTACCGGATCGGAATCGCGACCCGCTGAGAAGATCCGGCGAGAAACTCAGCGGGCTGATGCATGGGTTAGGTTGCACGTCGACCTCTTTGTCGAGTTCGACGAGTACGGTTACCGGGGTCCCTAAGCCTGCCCCTAGTATTAGAGCTGAAGGCATCTAATGCAAAGGTTATTGGATCTGATGGATCCGTAAGGACGTGTCTAGGGCGTCGACGGTGACTGGCTCCTGTATGATCAGGATTCGGGGAGTAGTCAGCGGCGGCAACGATAAGGCGATTATCATGACGCATAGCCTTATCGAAGTACCGTTCCGACGCTGACTTCATGTATTTCTGGATAGATCCGAGGCCCAGGTCGTCGTGTAGGTCAACGTTCCTCACGAACCACGGAGCTCCGACGGCTAACCTGCAAAAGCGGGATTGTAGAGATTGGAGGGTGTCTATGTGTGTGCGGGCCGCGTGAGCGAACACCACACTCGCGTAAGTCATGACGGGCCTTATGCAAGTTTTGTAAAGTGTCACCTTGTTCCGAAGGGACATTTTACTCCGCTTACAGATCATGGGGTAGAGTCTACCGAGAATAAACGCGGCACGGTCACGGACTGATTTTATATGCGGGCGGAATGTCATCGATGCATCCAGGGTCCAGGATTTCTCTTTAATAGCTCTGAGTATATATAAGAAATACAACTAGACAATATTATCAAGCGGTTCGTTTAAAATCTTTTTCTATTCTAATCTATTCCAAGTACACGAGGTCACGTCATTTCGGATCCTCCCGATCCACTAACGGTGCTTTTAGGTACCCCAAGCACCGGACATCGTCCGTCGCTTGCGACGAAGAGCTCGGCGAGTAAATTAACCCACAGACACAAGATTCGGCGAGAAACTCATTGGGTCGCGGTTCCGATCCGTTGGTAGATTCTGCAAAGCACGGTTCTTGCTAGGGTTCGTGTTAGCAACAACGTCAGGTTTGAGCCCCGCGAGCTCACCTACTAGTTCGGTGAATCTAGAATAACCCCTCGATGTTACTACATTAAGTAGAAAAAAAGAAACAAGAGGACGGGCTGTAATAGCAATCATAATTTATTAATCCTTAAGAAGTTACTCTGAAGTATGTATAAACTTTATATTTGAGAAAGACCATAATGTAACCTTTTATACTAGAATGTAGACTAGTAGATCTCCATTACTTAATGAAATATTTAATAAATATACGAGGTAGTCAAGCACTATGCGTAATCGACATAGATTAGACACAAATAAACAATAACAGCTGTAATTATATTAATACCAAGTTTGACGTTTGAGTGTGGGGGTGGGCACCGGGAAATATTGAACACTGGCCTTGAGTGTGGGATCCACGCAGCTGGACTATACTCTCTAACCTTAAAGAAATCATTAAAGAATATAATTTTATTATTGTGTTTAACATCAAGTATCGATTTAGAATTAGCCGTGAAATAAATAACGACCATTCGATTCTGTGATTAAGAAAATAGGTTGCATTTGAAATATATTATTCACTTACTAGAGCTAATACAGCTTATTACATTAAATGATAGGTACCTACCTATTTAAAATTTATGTTATAAAATTTTACTTCCTACTTCCATACTAAGGACTTTATTAGACCTACATAACGGCAACCTTGAAGCAGATGATTTGAAAGGACAGCGTTATAAAAAAAAGTGATTTCAGCTTAGTGTTTTAAAATGGTATTCACATTGTGATGTCTCTGTTACTCAGTTAAAAACAGATGGGACTTGAGCCCGATCAACGAATTAGTGTAATAGAAAAATGCAAATTAACCACATACTACACTAGTGGACCTGGTGGTAGCTGTCCTGGTCTGAAATAAAAATTTGAATTCCAAACTAACTGAATCCATTGGATACAGTTGTATATCAATTAACAAAAAAGTTATCCAAATCGGTAGGATCGTTTAAGAGGAGTTTAGTGAGAAACCTAAGAAGACTTGTCTAGGTGAAGATTCCGTCGTCTGTTGGTCTAAAGACCATAGACGACGGAATCTTCATCTTGTTGTTCATCTTGTTGTTGTCTGTTGGTCTAAAGGCCATAGACGACGGAATCTTCATCATCATCAGTATGATGATGTCACCAACCACCTTGAGATATGAATGCTAAGCCTCAATTGTCTTGTACATATATATTTTGTCTCATTGTTTAAGCCGAAATGCGTAACTGCAAAAATGGTTAAATAGGTGATACCTCCTCGTGCGGACTCACAAGACGCCATACATAATTATTAATTTATCGTTTTGATAGCGGTAAAATTATTTAACTAAAACATTTCGAACATTGAAAAGGTTAGATTGGTCAAATGTAACGTCAAATGTTGGTTTCATTATTCACGGTTCTTATTACTTATCCAAAATTACGGATATTGTAATGCTTAGTCATTCAGTTTGGTGCGAAATTCGTGGTATCGTGGCAACGTTAAACTGGGTTTTGTCACGATTATGATAAGTTTATCGTCTCGACTTCACGTTCTTAAGTAAGAAACTGTTCTAGCGATCGTCAACTTTGTAAACTCCAAATATGTTAGTGTCTAAATTCACTATTTGGGAACATAATTGATAAACATTCCTACTATTTGGTAAAAGGGAAAATGTGTCAAAATATTTAAAATTTGCTTTAAGGATAATCCAATTATCATCTTAAAAGTCAGATTGTCCTATACGAGTATGAGGCTATTCGTATCAAGTACAGGTACTAAATATTTACTACCATTGTGTGGACTTCGGTGGGTAGTAACTGGATAAACTGGATAGCTCACTATAGTTTATAACCTAATTTTTCCAGTTGTTCCTATTCTGTTCTGACACTTGGTTTACAAAATTATCGAGGGAGATTTGAATAAAGTCAACCTCACGAACAGTTATATTTTAAACAACATTAACATTAGCTAGCTAAGGCAAACATTAATAACAACATGAATACAAGATCAATGTTTTCGAATATTTTTTAGTGGAAGCTAGAAAATGACTTTAATTTAAGAAGTATTTATTAATTATATCATATTCTAATTGATTTTCCCCTTGTAAACAACGATAGTTTCTTGTTATTTCAATGTTTGCCATGTATTGCCAGCCGAAATAATACGTAATGGCGTGACACGAATGACCCACATTTTGAAACGTTTAAATTATTAGCTTACCTACATCCATTGAGGGTGATGGTGAAGTACGGTCTTCGTGACCCATTTATTGTATCGTTGGATCGTTCCACTTTCTAGAAAGCGAAACACGATTACATTTCGGAAATATAGTTTATGTCACATAATGTGATTTGATTGACATCAGTGTTTTTGATTCGCATTTTTTTTCGGATGTAAATGATTAAAACGATCACGGGTTTCATCTGGTTTTATTGAGTTATCAGAACTAATAAAAATCACAGGGTTTAATTAATTTGTAATATCATTCTCCAGTAATTCAATCAAGTAAATATCCCTTCCATTCTACTGAGGGTCGTATAATACAAGAAGATCACATATGTGAATATTTTAACAAGTTTTTCTCAACTGTAGGCACAACCTTGGCCGATAAAATTCCTCAGAAATTTCATGGAAATCATACGCATACCTTACCAAATAACTCTGTGACTAATGTTGTTCTACAAAAGCTTGATTTATGTACCCCAGATGAAATTGAAAAACATATTGATAACTTGGACCCGAACACAAGTACGGGGATTGATGGTATTAGTGCAAAGACCCTCAAATGTTTAAAGAACGCTGTATCTCTCGTGTTATCTCAATGCATTAACAAGTGTTTGAACGATGGTATATTTCCTGATAATCTTAAGATCGCCAAGGTCGTTCCAATTTTCAAAACAGGGTCTAGATCTGATGTTAACAATTATCGTCCCATATCAGTTCTACCCATACCATCTAAAATTTTCGAAAAAGTTCTTTATAATCGTCTCAATGAACACTTAACATCACTCAGTTTTCTTTCTGATCGCCAATACGGGTTTAGGCCAAAATCAAATACACTTTCAGCAACGATAGATCTAGTTACTACTATCAAAACAAACATTGATAAGAAAAACATGGTCTTAGGAGTGTTTATAGACCTAAAAAAGGCTTTTGACACAGTCAGTCACCCATTACTGTTGAAAAAACTAGAGAGCATTGGTGTGACCAATTCAGCTTACGAAATATTTAAGTCTTACTTGGAAAACAGGCTCCAGATAGTGAAAATTGATGATCATCAAAGTAATTCTCACCCTATTAACTGCGGAGTTCCCCAAGGATCCATATTGGGGCCACTTTTATTCCTAATTTATATTAATAATATACAGACAGTCGCACTACATGGTGATCTAACACTGTATGCTGATGACACGTGCTTATTTTACTACGGACACTCCATTCACGATGTATTATCCAAAGCCCAGCAGGACCTAGATTTATTATACAATTGGTTTCAGTACAATTTGCTGACTATAAATGCAGCTAAGACTTCTTACGTAATCTTTAAACCTAAAAATAAAATTATTCAGGATTTTGCACCGCTTACTATAAATGGCGAAAAATTACGAAATAGTAACGAAGAAAAATACTTAGGATTAACTATAGACAGCGGCTTGACGTGGAAAGCACACATTCAACATATCCAAAATAAATTGTCGTGTTTAACAGGATCTTTGCGCGGGACCGCCCAGTGTTTTCCTCGTCGAGTCTCTCTCATGATCTACAATTCGTTGGTTAAACCTCATCTTCAATATCTGATTGAGGTATGGGGTAGCACTGCTGACACGAACTTAAAGGAATTGCAGCGAACACAAAATAAAATAATCAAATTATTATTCCACTACGATTACCTGACACCCACCACAAAACTCTATAGTGAAACCAAACTTATGTCTGTAAAACAACTGTATACCTATAGCACTTGTTTACTAATAAGAAAAATATTACACAAGGAGATACATTCTAAATTGACGTTTACTAAAAAAAAGGAACTTCAAAACTATCGTAATCGAAATGCCGAAAACTTAATCACTACCAGATCTAGAACTAACTATGGACAACGAAATATATCATCTGAGGGTGTCAAACTGTATAATATGCTGCCTTTAGATTTAAAAAATATCAAGTCATTGAATGTATTTAAAAATAAATGTAATGATTATATAAGAAAAAATGTTCCCATAATATAGTTTCTAAGATAAATTTGTTAATAATAATAATATCCATTTATTTCAGACAGTTGCATTAATGGAAATGATAGTATTGTTACTTAAGCCTACGTTAATAACTAAAAATACTAAATTCAATTTAAAGTAATTACCCAATTCCATTAATTTAATTTCATTTATTTAACAATAACTTCATATTTATACCTAAATATAAACAGGAAAGAAATATAATAAACAATGAAATGAAAAAACAACGAAATTAACAACCTGCAAACATTTAACCAATGCCACATCCATGCGAACTAGCTCCTTGTGGCGCCAATATCTACCCGCCACCGAGCGGCCGGCCGGCTGGTCGAGGCGATCTGCTGTGGTAATCTACCCTGTTTATACATTTTAAGAAAATAATAATCTTTATAGTTTTTGTTAAATGAATTGTTTATAGCATAGCGTCGCATGTTGGTACTGTAAATTATTGTCATGTACTGCACGATCTGAAGTAATTGTAACTATTTTAATGTTCTCATTTAAGTGAATCTATGTAATTCTTTTGAGAATAAAGAATATCTTTAACCCGAAATATGGACTAAGATTACCTATACCGTCAAGAATTGTTAGGTAATCGATTATTTGACGCTACATAGACTGCGAAGTGCCAGGCAATCTGCATATTATTATGCAGGCATGTCTATTAGTGAGCACTGGAGCGGAAGTGTGTAACCGGGTAGCGGTGTGAAGCCGAAGGGCGCGGCAGTCACCAGTCATGCGGTTGTGCTGCTGGGCGTGCGGCGCCGTGCAACCCGCCACATCCACCCTCCCACTCGACCTCGTCGCCGACCTACCCCCGCACACCCGGTACCCAAACCCCACCCACCGTGTCTTCAAACTAACCGATACAAACATATCTTCATGTATCAATAACCATGTTATTTTGTTTATAGGGAACCCAGTTCCGTTGTGGCTCTCCCTCGAAGCGAAGGAATTTTGAAATCGAAGTCGTCGTCGTCGATTGATTCTGGAAAAACAATTGCGGCAGAAATTGTCGAGGAAGTGACGCCGTCCCGATCTGCACCGCCGACACCATCTCGATCGCCGTCGATCCGTGTGGAAGATTATTCTGAAAACTCGAACGTTTCGCCGGTCAAATCGAAACACGACTCGAGGTCCGCGTCAGTAAAGAGTGTGACCGGATCACGGATTGAATCAAGAAACTCGATCGAAAGTCGAAGTTTAGAACCGAATGCAGTCAACAGACCCGATTCGCCGAACGCGGTTTACAGTGCAGAAGCGTCACCGACGTCGAATCGGAGCCGGACACCAGGACTGCCCAGCGAACCAGTGGAAGTATCGACATTGACCCGAGAACGGGACGTGCGAGGAGCCCTTGCCGAGTGCATCTTGCCGCCGCGCCATGAAGACTGGGAAGCGATTGTGACTGGACTCACGGAAATCGAGAGGCTAGCGGTTGACGAAGCTGCACGTGCGCCCGCCTCCACATGGCGCGCCGTGACCCGCGGAGCCACTGCTCACGTCAAGTCGCTGCGATCACGCGTGGCGCGCGCCGCGTGTCGCACGGTGGGCGCGTTGTTCGAACACCGCGGTCGTGTCCTAGAGCCTGAACTGGAGGAGACGGCGGGCGCGTTACTGGAGCGATGCGCGGACGTCAACAGGTTCTTGCGAGCGGACGCAGCCGGCGCGCTGTGCAGTGTGGCGTGCGGTGGCAGCATGGCGCGTGCGGGCGTGGCGCTGGTGCGGCGCGGGGCGGGCCACCGCGCGGGTCCGGTGCGGGCGGCGGCGGCGGCGGCGTTGGTGCGGCTGGTGCGACGCGGGACGGCAGCTCGCATCTTGTCCTTGTCTCCGGAGCCGCGGACGATGTTGCTGCGGGCGGCGGGCGAGCTGTTAGCAGACGCCAGCGCCGAGGCGCGGCTACACGCACGCCAGCTGTGCCTTATCCTGTCGGAAGACGTACGTTTTCGACCACTGCTGAAAGAGGCGATGCCACTTTCGCGATATCGAGCCGTCGAAAAATTAATAGACAAACTTCAAATACCGTAATGTCGACCGATTTGAAGTGTACGTCGGTTTCAGTTATATCCGCTCTCGACATGTGAGACTAAATACCACTTGTGTCGTGATAGTACCTACCCTAATTTTGGTGAATGTACAAACAATTTATTACGTAAAAAAATGTTTTTATATTGTACATTTATTGTTACAGTGCCCACGGTTTAATATTGCTTTGTAATCTTATTTTTTAAATTGTCTTTAAGGTGAAAATGTGATTTATCGAATTTGTATCGACGACTGAACCATGCGAAAGGTATTTTTGTAGTAATTTGACACGATTGATTTTTATTGATTGTTCAGAAATAATGATGAATAGTATATTACAGTCAAACAGGCATGTAAATCTAACCGTGTGAATCTTGTAAAATTACACTAAATAAATAAAAGAAACATCCAGAAAAAAATGTTTAAAAAAAAACTGATCTAGTAGATCTAGAGGACATATGAGAAATAATAGATAGATACATTGAGCTAAACAAATATGTGTATTTGTATCAGTGGATAGATATGTCTATATTATTGTTGCTTTTGATTTCAGCGAATACAAAATAAGAACGGGACTAAAAAAAATATCATAAATTCGGCCAGTCAACTCAAATTCCTATTTAAATTATTTTAAATGCTTGTTTGACTGAACTACAAACAAACGAATAGTTATCCTCCGTTGGAGCGACATAATTGTAAATGAAATAAATAAAAAAACGTTTTGTGTAATTATACTGTGTAAATGATTATAATGAAATAACAAGACTTAACTCAATATATTGCTTCTTATTTATTTTACAAGTAGCTACGTTATTTTAAACTAGTTGTAAATTTTTTGAGAGCACTAAAACTTCACCTCCAAATAAATTAAGTTTTATTATCCTATACAAAGAGAAGCTCACAGACTACCCAATAGGTATGAAGCGAGAGACCAGGCGTGAATGACGCTCCCTATTAGAAACAACAAAAGGAAGATCTTCCACAGAGCGGGGAAAACGTTCAGTGGGCCGAAGCGACGCGACGGTCCGAATGTTATTGTTCGGAACTTGTATTTATGCAAACTTATCTTGAAAACATTTTATATTCTATGACAGCACCGTCACAGAAGCCTTAATCTCGATAGCATTAGACTAATGGCTATCCTAAATTTTCTTAGAACTAATTACTGCAGCTATCAATCGCCCTACTAGTTTTCGAGAAGAGAATTACAGTGTAAAGTAGTTGGCAATAAGACGTTAATACCACTACGTACATTATACATTTATTTTGATAAATATCAGAGTAAAGGAAGGCATTGGGGAAGGCCTATGTCCAGCAGTGGGCAGATAAAGGCTGATGATGATGATGATAATGATGTTGATGATGATCAGAGTAAAGTCGCTTGATAAAGTCAATCAGTAGATAAATCTTAGACTACCCGCGAAAAGGTAGGGAAATGAAAAAGACTTTAATGATCCCGTAAAAGACCTAGAATCTATTATTTAGGTTTTACTTAATCTCTGTGTTTCAGCGAGACGAAATGTCGTTATACCCGTCCATAGTACCATCACTATGCTTATTTTTACCCCGAAACAGCATTTGAAGGGTGAACTAGAACAATTATTATTGATAATAAACTTATTCGGAAAACAATAATAAAAATATAAACATACAATTTGACCCATTAACTTATTGGATGACCTCGTTGTCCTTCATCTATCAACGAATAAAAAAGTCAGCCAAAAGTCAATTTATTAACTAGAGTGCTGAAGCTACTTTTAACTGTGGCATATTAAATTGGAAGTACAAAATTTAATGCGGGCGCGATAACAGCGTTGAGCACTATATTATAAAACGAAACATTAAGCACTGGAAAATAAGTGTTTTAGAAAAACTGCTTTTTATTATTATTATTGCTTAGATGGATTAGACGAACTCACAGCTCTCCTGGTGTTAAGTGGTTACTGGAGTCCATAGACATCTATAACGTAAATACGCCACCCACCTTGAGATATAAGTTCTAAAGTCTCAAGTATATTTACAACGGCTGCCCCACCCTTCAAACCGAAACGCGTTACTGCTTCACGGCAGAAATAGGCAGGGTGGTGGTACCTACCCGCGCGGACTCACAAGAGGTCCTACCACCAGTAAAAATTATTCAATGGTTTCAAAACCTCTTTTTAAATGAGTTTCAGATATCTATTTGTAAGATTTAAGTTTTCTTCTCGTGGTTTACCTGATTTTCATTGTAAGTAGTGTTTATTTTGACATTTATTTTTAATTGTTCCTATCATTTACAATAATGACACAAATCATTAACGTCATAATACAAAAACACAAACAAACATTCAGAAAAATTATTAGGAAAAATCCTCAAAATTAACTATCTAAAAATGTATTAATTCTGAATGGAGTTAGGTCCCGAACTTTCTACTGCGTCTTTATTAAAGTTGATCTCATTCGTAACTTGGAGTTGGCTTTATCTGTGGTTCGCGCGTGATGGTAACAAAAGCCCAGAGTGGTGCTCAAGGGCAGTGACCCTCCTCCACGGAAGCGTTGCTACAATAGTCGGGTTATATCAATGCGGAGCAGAAGCTATAACGCCATGTCGACTTACCAGTTAGTTTTCCATTGATCAGATACAGTTCAAAGTGTAAACTACAAATTAATTATCACCAATGAAAATGTACCTTATCAATTTATCACCTAAATCAAATCTTGTACCAGTCCGACCCGACACTAAAAACTTAGGTCGGGATAGGAAAAATTCCTTAAGAGACAAATTTCCATTACGGAGGAAGAAACATTGTTTGAATATGCAATAGAATGGCAAACTCATTAAATATTTTAAACTTTCCAGTGAAGACAACGCCGTGGCATTACGCTCTAATGCTATGGTCCTGGGGTTACTTCGCATTCGACCTTCTGTGGTGCTTCGTGTACTGGGGCGATCACTATCTGATGCTCATTCATCACACTAGCGCTCTGGTTGCTGTTACTGTATACACACAAAAAGACTATACAGGTTGCACGTTTGCTTGCACGCTGGCGTTTTTAGAAGTCACCAATCCTCTACTGCAGCTACGATGGTTCGTTACAATCTCATAAAATGATTTTAAAATCGATGCCTCCAATGAACACTACGCTAACTCCAAATTCGTAATTTACAGGAGGAGCGTTTAAACAAAAAAAGTTGATAAAATCTTTATTATTGCAGATATATTTATGGTTTTTTTGTGTAGCTAGCAGATTTACTCTTGCTTTGAACCCCATCAATAATGACTAAGTGTAATACTTTTAAAATTGTGAAGCGATTTGCGTGAAAAACGAAAATTTAAAAATTAGTGTTCATTGGAGGCATCGAAATATAGTCGCGGATTCTCTGGCTTCGTGGTCTGTCAGATGTGTATTCGCATTGAGTTTAAGCCGCCTCCAATAGATATATCGGTATACGTGTCTGTCATTGTTGACGTTGGCTAAACTTATGAATTAACGACTCACCTGGTTTTAGGTGAAGACTGGAGCTCAAAGACACCGCAAAATAGAAAATTTAATCAAACCCATGATGTTATGCACTTTGTTATTAAAATATCAACGATAACTTTAAAAATGAAGATCAACAAAGCGAACTAACCACATAACATCATATTCACCGCTCTTATTAAAAAATTAAGTCGTCACTATTTAAAATGTCTTCTGTGCTTTAATAACGAGACGAGAATTTTGAGAGGGCACATTTTTTTGCGAGGTATCAACCCTTTCACAGTAGACATGATTACCAGATCGTTATAATTCAGCATGTGAATACCACCTGAGACCTTAGAACTTATATCTCAAGGTGGGTAGAGCATTTACGTCGTAGATGTCTATGGGCTTCAGCAACCACTTACACCAGGTGGGCCGTGAGCTCGTCCTAAGCTCGATCTAAGCATTAAAAAAACCCTGTTTTAATTAAAACACGAGATCGTCTTTCAAAACAAAGCACAGGGCTGCTTTGCTCCTAAAATATTCTGGAATATTCCATCAATCCAGGCCTAACTATAAAAATACTTTGTTATCAGTACTTAGGTACGCTCCTTAAGAGGAATGGTCTTACTGGTGGTAGGACCTCTTGTGAGTCTGCACGGGTAGGTACCACCACCCCGCCTATTTCTACCGTGAAGCAGTAATGCGCTTCGGTTCGAAGGGTGGGGCAGTCGTTGTAACTATACCGAGACCTTAGAACTTATATCTCAAGGTGGGTGGCGTATTTACGTCGTAGATGTCTATGGGCTCCAGTAACCACTTAACACCAGGGGGCTGTGAGCTCGTCCAACCAACTAAGCAATAAAAAAAAATCGATGAGTAAAGGCTATTTTGTTTAACCGACATTTATCTTTGTAATTAAATATAAGTTTCATTTGGTATAACATCAACAATTCGATGTTTTTAATTGAAATTCAATTAAGTTTACTCCATTCAATTAACTGAAGAAGTATTTTTGTTGTTATTTTTCTAAATTTTAATCTGTAATTGGCTCTCCTGTAAAGTTCCAAAAATGTCGCTTAAACCAAAAAGCCTTTCATCCCTTGATATAATTTAAAATTATGAACACTTTGGCTGTGTTGGCATTGTTGATGTCCACGGGCGACAGTGACCACATAGACTCGTCTGCATACAACGGCAATAAAAAAACAATAATTTTCTTATTTCTTCAAAGGTTTTTAAAAAGCAATGGTTATACCAAAACCATTCTTTACACTACGGTGGAGGTGACATATCTTGTGACGTTCCTGTTTGTGAGAGGTATTCTTGGAACGTATATAATGATGAGAATCCTAAAATCGGATATATTCGACGTTGACGAGAAACTGATATCTCTAGTTTTCTACATTGTTTCGGTGGCTTTTATTTATGACATTGTTGGCTACGTTTTATACAGATACAAACCTAAAATCGTAAGTAAGTTATTCAAGATTATTGTATATTGCTAGCTAGCTAAAGTATTTCTATAGTTTCAGAATGAAATGTGAAAGATTTATTAAAAACTTTATTTTCATGCTCATGCAGTAGACTTCTTGCATGCAGTAAACTTCATTTAAAGACTTCTTTTATTGAATTACCATAGTTGCGTCCGGCTCAATTTTTTTGCAGTTTTGCAGCTATTGAATTCAAATATTATGCACAATTTATCAATTTATTTTAATCATCCGTTTTCGTTATTTAAGATACTTATTACAACATAATTTTAGTTGCATATACAGTTTTTTTCAATGAAATATAATTGTTTGTATTAAATTGTTTTGATTTTTTCAGGAAGGTTTCAAACATTTCTTAGAACATGCAGAGTTAATTTTGAATGAACATCTATGATTCTCATATTTGAACTAAATATGTTATTTAAACTTTTATTTTTCTAATAAAACTATATTTAAAAGGCCTTTTCTTATTATATCAATGTGTGCAAGGAATAACATAGTAACTCAGTTTTAGCTAAGTATAAGTTACAATGTTATTCCTAGCACCTGTCGATCTTTATAATTTTCTTATTCCCTATATATAATTGCATTTGTGCTGTATCAATGGCACAATAAGGTCTTTTCGAGTTAAGAACACATTAATTTGTGCACTTCAATATGCAATTATTACCTAAACAATTTAGTTATACAATAAAATACTCCATACAGTTTAGTTCTAAAGACAGTTGTGAATTTCTTATTTACATTACAATTAATATTGCATAATTTTTCAGTAAATGAAAGCATCCTATAATTAAGTTATAGGGACTATTAACCTTTCCTGTTACATATGAAGTTTTATACAGAATGTAAACTATCACAAAAAATAAGATGAGACAGAGTAAAATTAGTTCTATTATGATGACGCTAAATGCATCATATTTGTGGTTCAAAAAATATGAACAGAAGTTTTATACAGGATGTAAACTTTTGCAAAAACTAAGATGAGACAGAAAAATCTGTTCTATTATGATGACACTAAGCGCATCACATTTGTGGTTCAAAAAATATGAACAATCTCAAAATAGGCACATTTATGCTTATCTAAATTTTTATTTAGATAGTGATTTATTCTTGCTTTGTTTCCCAACTTGGTCTGTTTACGCCCTGTATGTGTACATTTATTTTTAAAGGAATGCACTCAATCTCTCCTATGATTTCCATTTCTTTTAGACTTTCTGTCTCTCCAATTATTACTGTGCTTGCTCCTATTATAATGTTCAGATTCCCTAGGTCTAAAGTTATCTCGAGAGTAATATTCCTGGGTTGGGTAAGGATGATGTCTATGAGACCAATTGCCTTGAAGACTGGCTATTGACAAGTCATTGAAATTATTAGGACTATGTACAAAATTGACCTCTTCCTCCATCAAATTATTTGTCATGTGCGCAAACTGCTGTGCGATATTAGGTGGTGGTTCAACCAAATATGTCTCAGGAGGGTTATTTTGAAATTCTGGCCCGTAACATCTTAAAGGAGGCGGTAATATTGCCATGCGACTCCGGCATTGTAGAGAAATGGTTCTGTTAAACAAGGTTGTCCCGCGGAAGAGTAGTATTGCATATGGCACCGATACTTCGTGACAGAAGGTTATAAAAGCGAAATTGCGTTGACGGCCATCGCGGTCCTTAGCTATCCTCACTTTCTCCAATGGACCAGCCTGCAAGCGAAATAATTAACTTTTAGACTTGTAATACGTAAATATTAATGCCAATACATTAGATTAAAGGCATACCTGCAAGAACAATTCGTAAAGCAATTCTTCTGTTATTTGTTCTGGAAGATTACCGCACCACAAGGTTCTGTTGTTTTTGTCAATCATTTTCGTAAGATTCTTTATAAAGTTTCGCTGTAACTTTAAGTAAGAACAAAGTTATCCATATGCATTAAAATGTAGATAGGTATAGTCTACTAACTGCTAAATTTTATTTTGGTAAAGTAGGTACATATGACTTGAATCCCTATAATATAAAGTTTATAAACCACTAACACAATTACACAATCATAGACAAAACTAAACACAGTCTGGCATAATTAATTTGTAATTTATTTAGGTTTCATACTTCAGTGAATTTATTATTTGGACCATAAAATGCACAAAACACTATTACTTCTAGCGAAATAAAATGACTCCTCTGACAGTTTTGACCAAAGAGGTTTTGACTTTGTCGATAGGTTTGTGTGCTTTGTATATCGGTAAAGCAAAGGAAAACAAACTCATACAACCATAGCAAAGACCGAAGTCATCTGAAGTCATGTTGGTTGTGTGAAAATAAAAGTAAATGAAATTGATGTTGAAATAAAAAATATTCTCTCAGTAAAATTAGAAGAATTTACTAAGAGTTTATTGATTTTTTAGATGAACGGGTTTATGATTCATCGGGATGTATGCTACGTGCACCGAAATTGTATCATTTTCCCACACCTGTGCACTTTCACAAATACTAAATAATTACCATTATCATTATCTATTACCATTATTCATTGTTCAATGGTCGCCATTATTGTTCGAACTAAAATCAATACTACATTGAATAATTAAAAGAATTTATACGATACAACTCTTCAAGTTCCGATGTTTCTGAGTGAGTTAAACTTAACTAAAACTCAATCTAAAGTTAAAGAACATAAGAGTTTAGTTATTTATTTTGATGGTATAATAATTTTGCGTAACAATCAATATGAAGTATTTAACAGTGTGTTTTGTGGAGGTGCGGCAACCGTGGTTGTGTGGCCGTGAGTTCCGGATTCTGATATCGGAACTCTTGGAGATTCGGGTATTGGACCCGGGGCACTCGGTCGGGCTAGCGTTAACCGCGCCTGCCGACAACTCGCTGTCTCAATATAGGACATTCTTATATAATATTTAAATTGTTCATCTTGTGTTTAATTATCCATGCTCCTATTATTCAACATTGAACCGCAACCATTAAGAGTTGAATTGGGCGATTATTGCTGTCGTGTATTCAAATTGTTGTTGTAATTCTTACATCTTAATTTTCGATTTCCAGATTTCCTATTACTTAAACTTTTTGTAGGTGTTAAGAATAAAATATGGATACAATGTTACTAATTTTTTACTATCTTGGTCTGGTTATAATCATAGTATTACTAAGTAGCAAGTCACATGGCATCAGTTTCATTCTTATAAATCATCATGGTAATGTTCTTAATATTTATTATTTTATATATTCAGTATACTGGATATACAAAATAAGACCATGATTAAACTTAGTCAATTTCTTTAAAAAAATATATTTTTATCTGTGCAGCTTTCTGTAGTTAGTCTGTGTCATAGATTATACAAATAATAGTCTGGAATCTGGAACTCTGGACTTTTTGGCGGGAACGCGAGGAGTGAAGTTTTATGATTTGTTTAATTTGTCTATTTAGTGTTTCTTCGAGTTTAAATGTGTAATAATGGTGGTTTATTAACTGTTTAATATCTGTGAAAGTGCAACAATGTGGGAAAATGAAACAAAGCCGCTGGACGTAACTTCTCGGGATCCTCCAAAAAGTCCACTGAAAAAAATCTTAGTAAATGATCACCATTTTACTGAGATTATATTTCATCCCATATCATCCAATTCATTTCATTTAATTTCATCCCAGTTGATTAATGTTTCAAATTAATCATCTGCATTTCATTTCACTCCATAATATCATTTTTCATAAAAAATATGAATATAAATTAAACTAAGACATCACTTAAAGGCCTCAGTTACCAGGTCATAAAATCCCTTAAAACCTAATAGTCTGTGTCAAAGTATCAAATTCGTTTTGTGTCATAAATTTTAGGTGATTAGGTGTTTTGTTCTTCGCTAGAAGTAATAGTGTTCTGTGGTTTTGTCTATGATTTTGCGTTAGGAACGACGTTACTTGACGTTAGTTAGTCAACGCAACTCGCAAGTTTTGGTCTACCTACAAAGAAATAATTATAGCTATTAGCGTTAACTTCTACAACGAAACCCGAACGTCATTCATGATGCGCGAATGTGTATGTATTTTAACAAGCGACATATAGTGGTTCCAAAATTATCTAATATTAGTGCGTAAATCTTTTGGAATTCTTTAAGGTTAAGGTTGGCGCTTCATCATGGAAGAATCCTCAAAGTTTCAACAGATGCAAGATGAGATGTCCAGGTATGTAATTATCATGTTTGTTTAGTTTACGTTTTTAATTAGTCATACAATTCAAGTTGTTCAAAAGCTGGGAAATAGCTAAAATACTATTCCTCCTATAAATACCATTATTTGATACCTCGCTCATTTCATAAGTGCTTATTATATTTTCACATGGTTCCGCCAATGCTTTAAATATCTGTAAGATTTGGCTATTATTTGCACAAACCAGAACAACAATGGTCATTCATCTACTATCTATTCCATTAAATAAAAATAAAACTTAAAAGAGACATGCATAATGAAACTAAAATAGCTTTAATTGTAAATACAGTCAAACCTGGGTAAGTGAGAACTGGATAGGTGAAAAAACTCTATAAGTGAGAGTAATAGCCAGGAACCGTCATTTTAAGCTCCCAAAACCTCTATTAGTGAGAAACAGAAACCTCTGTAAGAGAGAGTCGTTTTTCCATGGACCTCCGTAAGTGAGACTGCTACTTATCTATACCTCTATAAGCGACAGTCGAGCTTTATTTATTTACATTATTTAGGAGGAATAAATGAAAAAACAAATTACAAATTTAACATCTGCTATTTTATGACTCATTCTTAACTTTTGTGGAACTTTCTTCCATTGGTTTTGTATTGTTTTCTCGTCAATATTGAACCTATTATATTTCGTGGAACTAAATAACGTTGTTATATTATCTCATTCTTTTCGAGTGGACACGTATGCCTCTGTACTGTCCTGTTTGTCGGACTTACTCAGTTTATCGTTAATCAATTGCGAAGGAAAGTTCTGTTCTGCATCATGTCAAAACGGAAAATTAAAGTACTGTCATTAAGTGATAAACTTAAAATAGTGAATGCGTTTGAATCCAGAAAATCGTGAAATGAAATTCAGAGGGAGCATTAGCGAGAAACTCGGGTTAGTGAGAAACCTCTATAAGCGAGAATGAGATTGTGCTCCCTTGAACTCTCGCTTATCCAGGTTTGACTGTATC
The DNA here is from genome assembly GCF_030267445.1 of Bombyx mandarina. NCBI lineage: Eukaryota > Metazoa > Arthropoda > Insecta > Lepidoptera > Bombycidae > Bombyx > Bombyx mandarina. The sequence continues at coordinate 13,352,933 of NC_143219.1, read as the reverse complement.
TGCTAACCAGCAATTGAATAAACTGAAATGTATTGATGATGTTGAACAGTAATGCCAGACTATATTCACTCTATGAGCATAAATGCATCTTAAAACTAGATTAATGACATATTGATATTACGGATATGATAAAATTCATAACATTTTCACTCATCTGTGTTCTTGAGAGTTTACTTTTCATATTGGTTCATGTTGTGGTTTTATTTGGAGTACATAGTTTTGAGTGCTAGTCAGCTTCATGCAAATCCTCTTATAATTGGTAACACAGTAATTAATTAGTGTCAATAATTTATTGTAACCCATGTATCAGCCCGTGATACTGGTAGTAGATTCCTTTGGAGGCACTCGGGCAGCTGTTAGCATATCCCATCCCTCCTGGCTGAGCCTTATCTCGCTTCTCGCCTCTTGTTAAACTGGAAAGGTCTCTGGGCCACCAGTAATGAGGGATCATTCATTAAAAAAAATTCATTACGTAAAAATGAAGAAGTAAGCTTGGTTTCTGATATAGGTATAATGGTATGATCCTTATTGATTAACCAAGAAAAAATTACCAATAGTGTTAGTATTTTTGTTTTACACATCACAATATTTCTTGTTCTAGTACACATACCAAATGTCAATGATGCTGCTTACAGGTAGTGAACTGGCATATCAGTGAAATGAATGGCTTTGTTGATCATGGTTATTATTGTCATTATTGTTATTATCATTGTTATCATCATTGGAATCATTGTTATTATTGTAGTCATAGAATACTCTGGGATATAGGACCCTCACAAGTTGTTTCCACTTCACCCTGCCTTGTGCTTTCTCTTTAACATCAGATCAACCCGGCAGTCCTCATATCGCTCTCTATGGTGCGTCGCCAAGTATGTACTGGGCGATGAGATCTTTCCCATATTATTAGTCTCAAACATTTTATTTCGAGTCACATAATAAAGTGAAAGCAAAATGAAGCAAATCATTTAAAGTAATGTAATGATGAAAATAAATATTTTATTATTTTACAAGGTTTGAAGCTGAAATATCAGGAGGCACTGGACGTGCAGTGATCGGATCTGGCACATGGGATGCTGTGCAAGCCCGCCTAGAACGGGTGGCTCCAATGCAGGCCCCACCAGAACCAAGCCCTTCGATCATGGCACCATACGAGCCTACACTTGTGTACCCTGCAGTACCTCCACCACCACCACCACCATCCTTATTGGTGCCAGCCCAAGTATGTATCACATATCTTTTAAAATTTAGTTCATGTGACTCGTTACTGGGAAGGAAAACAAACCTGTCAATAGATAATAAATTACTCATGTACAAGGCGGTCATTAAACTCATTTGAACTTATGGTTTGGGGGTTCAACTATGGGGGAGCTCCAGCTATTCCAACATTGAAATCATGCAACGCTCACAAAACATCATATTAAAAACAATTACCAAAGCTCCCTGACCCATAACCAATGCTGAAGTTCATCAGTTTGCAGAAATTTCTACCATAAAAGAAGAAATAGCTAATACTTGCACTAGATACAAGATGTCAAAACTTCAAAATAAGCCAGCCTCCAAGCTTCTTTCGAAATTGAATTCTTCCTGCTAAATTTACTTAGACTGAGAATCATTGGATAAGGGCCTCTGCAAGCCCTATGGCTTGACAAAAGACTATTTTTTTCCATTGATCTGCTTTTTATATACTGATTGCAGATGGTATAAAGCCCATAAAATAAATGTAAGTGGTTTTGATACAAAAAATTATTATAATTATATATCTAAAGGGTTTTTGTCAATCGTACAGGTGCAAAGACTTCGAAGTTCAACCACAGCTATGGATGGGTTTGGTAGTCCAATACCGTTCCTTCGGCCTGGACTACCAGGCCCACAATTAATTCCTCCACCTCCACCCAAACCTCAACCTGTGGTTCTGTCTGCTGCTCCTAAACTTTACAAGCAACCAAAAGAGGATGATGACAAAAAGGAGAAGTCTGCAAGTCGAAAACGGGTAAGATTCTTTTCTTCCTAGGTTATCGAAAGCCTCTGTAGGGTCGGTAGGTACAACCAACCTGTCTATTTTTGCCACAAAGCAATCATACATTGTTCTTTCAAGAATGTGACATGTGTGTGATGGCTTACACAATACGAATGAAAATTGACAGAAATCTTATCATGGTTGTAGGCTAACTAGTATATGGCACATCTGATGGTAGTAACCAAGAGGCCTCACTAGTTGATTAAGTTTAGTATTTGTATTTTAAGCACTAGTTAGTAAATTTATACTAACACATAATAATTAGAGTGCTCTGAGGAATTGTTTGAATGATACCATCATCTCGTTTTTACCATGGCACCGCCCGTCACCGGAGCAGAGTTCATCCATACTACCTGGAGCCACTGCGTTCATCCACAGTGCGCTTCCAGAGGTATTTTTTACCATGTACTATCCAACTTTGGAATGAGCTCCCTCCACGGTGTTTTCAGAGCGCTATGACATACCCTTTTTCAAACGTGGCTTGTGGAGAGTACTTAACGGTAGGCAGTGGCTTGGCTCTGCCTCTGGCATTGCTGAAGTCCATGGGCGACGGTAACCACTCACCATCAGTTGGGCCGTATGCGCATCTGCCTACAAGAGCACTAAAAAAAAATACACAAAGTATTAGAAATAACTTAGAGAAAGGAACCAGATTTTGAAGTCGTCGTGGCCTAACGGATAAGACGTCCGATGCATTCGTGTTGAGCGATGCGCCGGTGTTCGAATCTCAGGCGGGTACCAATTTTTCTAATGAAATATGTACTCAACAAATGTTCTCGATTGACTTCCACGGTGAAGGAATAACATCGTGTAATAAAAATGAAACCCGCAAAATTATAATTTGCGTAATTACTGATGGTAGGACCTCTTGTGAGTCCACGCGGGTAGGTACCACCACCCTGCCTATTTCTGCCGTGAAGCAGTAATGCGTTTCGGTTTGAAGGGTGGGGCAGCCGTTGTAACTA